>NC_134137.1:115163214-115473571 GCF_033958435.1 Carettochelys insculpta
TCGTGGGGTTAGCGACTTCGACGTCTCGCCACCTAACGTCGAAGTTAACTTCGAAATAGCGCCCGATGCGTGTAGCCGCGACGGGCACTATTTCGAAGTTAGTGCCGCTACTTCAAAGTAGCGTGCACGTGTAGACGCGGCTTATAAATCCCTTGTATGCCCACCTCTTGAATTGTGTGTGCAGATGCAATCTCCCCATCTGAAAAAAAAGATACATTGGAAATGAAAAAGTTTAAGAAAAGGGCAACAAAAATGATTAGGGGTCTGGAACTGTTTCCATATGAGGAGAGATTAATAAGAGTGAGAGTTTTCATCTTAGAAAAGAGATTACTAAGAGGGATATTACTGAGGTCTACAAAAGCATGACTGGCGTGGCGAACGTAGATAAGAAAGGACTATTTACTGCCTTTCATAACACAAGATCTAGAGGGTCACCAAATGAAATTAATAGTTATCAGTTTTAAAACAAATAAAATACAGTATTTTTTCATACAACGCACAGAGAACTTGTTGTGGAGCAGTTTGCCAGAGGATGTTGTGAAGACCAAGACTATAACAGGGTTCAAGAAGAACTAGATAAATTCCTGGAGGACAGATCCATCAATGGCTATTAGCCAGGACGGCTGGTATAGTTTCCCTTGCCTCTGCCAGGAGCTGGGAATGAGTGACAAAGAACGGATCACTTAATGGTTGCCTGTTCAGTTCATTCCCTCTATGGCACCTGGCATTGTCCAATGTCTGATGACAGGATACTGGGTTAGGTAAACCTTTGTTCTGACCCAGTATGGCCAGTCTTAGGTTTTTATGGATATTCTGCTTTCTGGCCACATTACCTTGTACCTTGCAGCACATGCTAGGATGCGTAATTTGGAATCTCATTTCTTAAACACACCTCTAAGCAAGGAAATGAGATATAAAAAATTACATCATCTTTTATTTATTCCCTTACAAAGTATAATTAAAGCATAAGGCTCAGGTAAAAGGATTTATCTTTAAAATGTATAGTGTGCCAATTGCTATAGTATCTAGGATACAAAAATTGCTTATGCATGATATTTAATGTGTCCCATTGCACATTCTAACAAGATACACCATAATGATAAAAACAGGAAACTCCTGCCTAGGCACAGCACATCTACGATGGTTTTAAAATAGTGTGTGTATATATCTATATCTATATCTATATCTATATCTATATCTATATCTATATATGGGGTGGACAGTAGCACACTTCGGCTTTGTCTATACTTACCAGAAGATCAATGCAACTATCGGCCAAGATCTTGCCACTCTGACTCAGATAACTACTTTAAACCCAGTCCAGAAAACAGGTTCATCAATGGCGGAAGATAAAGTGGGTAGTTGCCCCTGGGCCCAGCATTTAAAAGGGGACCAGAGCTCTGGCTTCCTCTGAAATGCTGCAGCAGCACTGCTCTGGCTGTGCGTGGGTTTGAAGGAGTGTGGGGACTGTGCTGCGGTTTAGGTGGTGCTGAAAACTGACTGCCCTTTCCTCTGCCCTTTCTGCTCCTGGCCACACCATCATTCCACCTTGCCTGAGGCCTGCAGCACCTGTTGGCACTGCTGCCAGCAAACACCTACACACACAGTTAACTTTAAGGATGGGAGTATTCCAAATTACTCATGTCACAACTCCCATTCTTAAACTGAAACACATCTATAAATGTTTGCAGGATCAAGGCTTTATTCTGCATGTTGTCTCACTGATTTTAGTGAGGTTACCTGAAAAATAAAGTTATTGCATACCATAAATTTGGTAGATGACTTAAACCCCAGGTTATCACCATGAATGTATATGCTGATGTTTAACAACCATTAAATAGATATATATTCTATACTTCTCCTATTTAGGTTAAATTGTTTTAAATAATATGCAAACTGAACCTGTCTGGTCAGGCACCCTGGGGACCTGACCAGTGCCGAATGAGAGAATTTGCTAGACCGCGGGAAGTGAATATTGTCTAGCAGCATTACCAATTCTTCCACTGCTTACTGGGCTCTTAGAAGACTGTTAGGGATAAATTACAGGTAAATAACCGCACAGAACACTGAGAGCCAGGATGAGTGGCTGCAAAGAAACTTGATGAGACCACAGAACACATGGCCACTCCCATGATAGTGATGGTTGTTTTTTTGTTTGTTTGTTTTTTTACTTTCAAAGAGCATTATTCACTGAATATGTAAAAAATGTAAAAACCCCTCAACACATTTTCCTTTGTATTTGTAATTATCTAGTCAGTACACATTTGTCCCAAATGCTGTCTGAGACATATTTTAACTTTGAACGGTCTGATTTCAATCAATCAATCAATCAATCAATCAAACAAACAAACAAACAAACAATATTCCCTATTGCAATAAATTCTGCCCAGATACAGAAGTACTGTTCATTTACTTACAGGGTTTTATAATATAAAATATTCACTACTGAAAAGGAAATTAGAACATAGAAATGACCTGCTTGCTTCTTGGAGCAGCTAGTCTCTGGAACTCACAAGAAGTGAGGCAACTGATTTATTTCTAAGTGGAGCACAGACTCTGGTCCTAGCGGTGTGACCAGCTTGTCCATAATATAATTTAATTTAACATCCTCGTGGAAGTGAAAACACCACAGCAGACCAACACTGCAGTGTTTAATTTCAGAAAGGGAACTAAGCAAAAAAAGGAATTTAGTTAAAAAGCAATTAAGTGTAAGGTACAGCGCCAAAAATGAAATGGCTGCAAGCTGCAAGAAAACTTTGTAAAGGCACCACAGCAAAGGCTCATCTTAATTATATACCTCAAATAATAATAGTTAAAAAAAAAAGAACCCTACACATAATAGGAGAATCAGAACAAATGCTACTGTAGTTAAACAAAATAAATGAAGCAGTGAGAGATAAAAAAGGCATAATTTATCAAGTGGAAGTTAAATCTGATTGAGGAAAATAAAAAGATGCATAAACTCTGGCAAATGAAATATAGAAATATACTTAGGAAGACCAAAAAAGAATTTGAAGAACAACTATTCAGAGACTCAAAAAGTAATACTATCCTGCCTACCCTTCCCCCCTCAAAACAGTACATCAGAAGTAGGAAAACTACTAAACAACCACTGGGGCCACTGAATGATCAAGATTCCAAAGAATCACTTAAGAATGCTAAGGCAATTTCAGAGAAACTAAATTAATTCATTGCATCAATCTTCAGAGCTGAGGGTTTGAGAGAGATTCCCAAATCTGACCCATTCTTTTTAGGTGACAAATGTGAGCAACTGGCCCTGACTGAAGTGTCATTAGAGGAGATTTTGGAACAAATTGAAAAATTATCAGTAATAAGTCACCAGGACTGGATGGTATTCACCCAAGAATTCTGAAGGAAACCAAACGTGAAATTACAGAACGAGTAACTATAGTCTGTAACCTATCATTTAAATCAGCTTCTGTACAAAATGACTGGAAGATAGCTAATGTGATAAATTTTAAAAGGGCTGTAGAGGAATTAATGACAGTTAGTGGCTGGTAAACCTGACTTTACTACTTGTTGAAACTATATTAAAGAATAATATTGTCAGATATACAGGCTGCATCTACACTAGCAAGTTATTTCAGAAAATTGGGCCCTCTTCTGCAAGAAGAAGATGAGTGTCCACAAACAAAACGCACTCTTTTAAATTCCTTTTGAAAGAACCCAGTGCTTCTTCCAGAGGCTCTCTTCTTCTTGCAAATGAGGAAGACTGCCATTTTCCAAAAGATTATTTTGGAAAAAAGTGTTTGTAAATGCTCCAGGGGCCCTTTGTTCAAAAAAGCAGTCCTCGTGGTGCTGGATTATTTGATCCCTGCCCCATTCTTTCGAAAGAGTGGGGGCTGTGCGAATGCTCTTTTGAAAGAGCAGATTGCTCTTTTGGTCTGCTTTTACGTGTGTGGATGTGCTCTTTTGAAAGATCTTCCGGAACAGATCTGGCGGAGGCTGCCAAAGTGCCAGTATTCAATAAGTTAAATCACCGGAGAGAGAGAGAGAGGGAAAGAGACAGACAGACAGACAGAGACAGAGAGGCTGTTTCTACACAGGCCACTTTCTCTGAAAGTGGCATGGTAATACACGGCCTAAAATATGCTAATAAGGCGCATATGCAAACTCCCCGTGCCTCATTAGCATACGGTCATGTGATTTGGAGTCCGGAAGACTGTTCTGCTGGACTCCAAAACGTTGTTTAGAAGCGCGGCCCCGGGGGGAGCTTCCAGAAGGAAGTTCTTCTTCCAGACGCCCCTTCTTGCTGAAAATTTTTGGGAGGAAGGGGCCTCTGGAAGGACGACTTCCTTCTGGAAGCTCCCCCGCGCTTCTAAATGGCATTTTGGAGTCCGGAAGAACGGTCTTCCGGACTCCAAATCACGTGACCGTATGCTAATGAGGCATGGGAAATTTGCATCTGTGCCTTATTAGCATATTTCGGGCCATGTATTACCATGCCACTTTCGGAGAAAGTGGCCTGTGTAGAAACGTCCAGAGAGAGAGAGAGCTATCCATTAAAAGACACACTTACGAGAACTAACAAGTTAACAAAAAAAGTAATAACAGTCTCCTTACATGTATATACCAACACATAACACACTGTTGTTGACTAATTGGCAGTTTAATACATGTGAGAGTTTTCTTAAATTAGTAATTGGAGGATTAGGCCCTTTGGGTCTACTTGACAGAGGTGCTATGCAACATCCAGGATATTTCCTGATGCTATCATTGTTGTCTACTTTCACAAACAGACATGACAGTGCTTATGTTCAAATTAATAATCATATCCCACACATTACAAACCATTACAGCTTAGGGGCTTGCAAGCTGTTCCATTTTGACAACTACACTTGACATTAGATCATCTGGTAGTTGCTAGGGTACAGTTCTTCAGTGTTTCATTCATGCAGATAAAGTTTATTAACTGCTTTAGTTTCTCAGCTAACTGTCTTCCAAAATAAGTAGATTCACAATGGATTTGATGACTTATAAGAAACTTGACACTTGCTCTTAGTTTTTTTCCAACCACTCTTTCTCATTGCAATCCTGACCTTGAGTTTTGTACATATGGTGTTCACTGCTGTTTTTCTTTTCTGAACATTTTCACATTAGATGAATTATCTTCCTAATTTGTTAAATAGGATTTGTTTTTCAAACTGGTTTATCTCTAACAAAATATTAATTAGCAGAATGCATATTTATCCAGCACAGGATACAGTTTATAATTCAGACAGCAATTTGACTTAAAAAAAAACATTTAACAGTGCTGTGAGAAACACAATTGCAGGCTCTCTTTCTTTCATAATTGCAGAACTCCAGGATTAAGGAAATATCAGGAACTAGAAAAAAAAGAAAAAAAACCCTATATATTAGACTAAGACTCATCTCTTTTAAATGCACCATTTAAATCTCATGATCATTTACACAATATTGAAACAATGATGCACTTGTGCTTTTACACCTGAAAATTCCATTATTCACAAAAACACAAAATAAAGTAGATGTTATGCAGTTTTTAAGTCCTATCATTAGCATCAGAAACAGACTGATTTCCTATTATTTATATGTATAGTATTATGGCTGTGACTGCTTCTTTATGGACAAGTAAATGAAGACTAGACACCTCCATACACACACACCACACACTTGAATTCTGCTGAAATAATGTGTGACTAAAGAAGTTGGGGACAAGGAAGAAATGTTATTTACACCTTTACAGTACACAAGAACTAAGTATTTCCAATGAAATAAACTGGCAGCAGGTTTAAAACAAACAAAAGAAAGTACTGCAAATAATACACTGTTGAACCTGAGGAACTCTTCAATGGGGATGTTGTGAAAACCAAAATTATAACAGGGTTAAAAAATAGTCAGTATTGCAGTTTTTATGCTTTTAAGAAGTACCAGAAATGTGAACTACTGTATGCATGTTGGCATGTTTCCTTTAGTTCCAGAAATAACATTCTCTGTGTGGGCATGCACTTGCCTAATGGTCTGGGCCTCTGTCGTCCACTTTTCTGTCACTTCAAGGTGTTCTAGCCATCTGGTGGTAATCTTGTTTGGACTGGCCTCACTGATGGTAGTTCCTAAATCCTTATAAATTAAGCCCACAAATCTCAGTTACACAAGGGAACCTGGACCTATTCGCCTTATGTTAGGTGGACCTCCTTTCCAAAGGTTGACAAACTCTGGCATAAACCTATTTATATATCAACATAGTGCAGACACAGACAAACACCAACGTACAGTGCTTGGAAACACCACATGTAATGGTCGTGTCTTAAACTGGACTTACAGTGAGGCATAAATGTATGATTCTTTTTTAACATGGCCCCACTGAGTGAAATTTTACTGTCAGTTTTATGCACATTGATTTCTTTTTGATGAACAAGTTTGTTTTCTCTGTTTGAATTTTCAATAGCAAGCCTCTGAACTTGGGGTCTGACTGAAATTTGCCCTGGACGGTTTGAGCTTGTACTGCTGATAGATATCTTTTAGGAGAAAAATCAGCTAGACACATGGAATCTGATAGCCACATGGATTTTAGCTAATTTTTCATCATTATCAGAGGGGTAGCCATGTTAGTCTGTGGCTACGTCTACACGTGAAGCCTACATCGAAGTAGCCTATTTCGATGTGGCGACATCAAAATAGGCTATTTCGATGAATAACATCTACACGTCCTCCAGGGCTGGCAACGTCGATGTTCAACATCGACGTTGCGCAGCACCACATCGAAATAGGCGCTGCGAGGGAACGTCTACACGCCACAGTAGTACACATCGAAATAAGGGTGCCAGGCACAGCTGCAGACAGGGTCACAGGGCGGACTCAACAGCAAGCCGCTCCCTTAAAGGGCCCCTCCCAGACACAGTTGCACTAAACACAACAAGATCCACAGAGCCGACAATGAGTTGCAGACCCTGTGCCTGCAGCATGAATCCCCCGCTGCAGCAGCAGCAGCCAGAAGCCCTGGGCTAAAGGCTGCTGCACACGGTGACCATAGAGCCCTGCACGGGCTGGAGAGACAGCGTCTCTCAACCCCCCAGCTGATGGCCGCCATGGAGGACCCGGCAATTTCGACATTGCAGGACGCGGATCGTCTACACGGTCCCTACTTCAACGTTCAACGTCGAAGTAGGGCGCTATTCCTATCTCCTCATGAGGTTAGTGACTTCGACGTCTCGCCGCCTAACATCGAAGTTAACTTCGAAATAGCGCCCGACGCGTGTAGACGTGACGGGCGCTATTTCGAAGTTGGTGCCGCTACTTCGAAGTAGCGTGCACGTGTAGACACAGCCTGTATGTGCAAAAAACAACAAGAAGTCCTGTGACACCTCACAGAAGTACAGATTTTTTGGAGCATAAGCATTTGTGGGCAAAGACTTTGCCCACGGAATATTATACTCCAAAAAATCTGTCTATATGGTGCCGCAGGATGAGTTGTTTTTTCACCATTATTCTTTATAGCTAAAAGTCTGTGCGCCAGGGGTTGCTGACAGATACAATTTATTGGACAAAACTTTCTGCCATACAAATAAAGGTGCTACCATGCAGATGCAATCTTCTACAAGAGCATCTCTGCTTTTCTGTCACCTTTCATGTTACAGTGCAGAAGGCTTTTCATGGAAAGGGGCGTAAGTGTTCATGTGCAGTTTTTCTCCCCCACCAATTTTGCCCACCCTGCCACTTCCCTCTTAAATATTAGACAAGAGGAAATTAATGTTAGGCTTTGTTGAAAAGCAGATTGGGCTGCAGTACACACCAGAGACCTGCCCCAAAACTACCAAACCAAGGAAAAGACAAATTAAGCCCGTGTAAAGCTTCTTTTTCACTCATAGCTGCACACTTACTGTAGCGAGGTGGTATGACTCCACCCCACCCTTGAAGCAGAGGAAGCCTTCTGGACACCTTGGTGGGCAGGGCCAGAACACCTGTGCCCCACCTCCTGGAGGCTGACATGGGAGGCAGGAAGTGCCAGATGCAGGGCCCAGGGCTCATTAAAATGGCTACCTCTGAGCCAAGCAGAAGGTCCTGGCTGGGCTCCTGGGAGCAGAAATTGAAGGCCTTCACATGAGGCTGACTGATTGGCCAGATGGCTCCACCAGCTGCCTTGACCAGACCCCAGGGGCAAGTCCAAGTCACACACTTGGCCACTACCTGGAGGTCCCTGACCTACTTGGTCCCTCTGTGCCCCCTGGGGGACAGCTACTAAGGAGGCTCTGACCTGCCAAGTTTACAAACCTGCCAACTGCCAGCTACCCAAAAGTCCTGGATCTGCCTGAGCCTGCAAACCTGCCAGAGGTCCAGGACCTGCCTGAGCCTACAGTCCCGGCAGCAGTCCACTACCTAAATGATGTGGACAGACCCGAGCTTCCAGACCTGCCCCCGGCTGCTTACCCGGAGGATGTAGACCTACGGGATCTCCCAGAGGACCCAGACTGGGAACCCTCACTAATGGAGGTGGAGGTAGGAAGCAGGCGAGGGAGCCCTCCACCAGGGCCCATGTCAGCGGGTTGCAGCTCGGACGCCCACTGACTGGTCATTGACGTGAGCTGCTGCTAGGGCTCCGGGTTGTGGCACAGTGGAGTGGGTGGGCTGGTGGCCTTTTCCCCCTCCCCTTGGAGAGGTAGCCCCTCACTTCTCCCAAACCACACGACCATGGTGGTGTGCCTGCTATTCTTCCCTGCTCCCGGGCAAACTACTGCCACTGTTTGACTGCTCAGCCCTGTTGAAAGGGAACAGAGCTTTTCTCAGGCAATTGACACATACTGCTCCAGGGCACACTTATATACTGCAGGGACTATATACTGTTACAACCTCTTCCCGGTTACCTTGACTGCTGCCCTGCTCTGCTTCAGGGCCACAGCTTATATAGTCTGTGTTTGCCCAGCTTCTCTACAGGGAGCTGAGCCTTCCAGTAACTGCTCCCCTCCCCATCCTCAGGGCCAGGGCTTATACACTTGTGTGGTTTCCCAGCCCTGCTGAAAGGTGCTGAGCCTGACATATTGACTCTTGCCCTCCCTGCCCCAGGGCCTGGACGTATCTCCAGCAAGCTTGCAACCCAGCTGAGGAGGAACTGGGCACCATAGAAGCCACTGTCTGTGTGGAACCAGGCAGCACCTTGTCTCTTGAGAGGTGCCATAGCCTTCCTTGCCCCAGAGGTGGCCAATTCCCCTGAAAGACACCTCTATGCTTACCCATTGCCACTATAGCACACACTAAAGCAACACAGGCATCCAGCTTCCCGGCACCAATCATTTTTTTCCTCGTGCAATAGACTACACCAATACTATTACACCAATATCCTCAACTAGTAGTGGTGAGAAGAGGTAGCTCATACAGAAGGAAAGGCAGATTGAAGCAGGGGAGAATTAAGTTCCTGCTGCATCATTTACAGTATTTGTGGGAATATTAAAACTGGTGTTTTTAGGTGGACAAGTAGATGATGTTTACTGTTACATGGGTTAATATTTCTTTGCTTTTGTGTCAGGAAGGTCCGGTGTGGTGTGACCTCTAGTGCTTCATGGCAAAGTTTGGAGAAGTTGCAGGTAGTAAAGGCTTGCAGGTGTTCTATTTTGATGAAGACGGACATTAAATGGAGGAATTCCAGCAGAGCAAATTTTAACTGGAGCTTCAGGAAAAAGAAATGTAAATTTTGAGACCATTAAGTCATTTCTCCACCCCAGGAACTTACCTTAAATTGCCAGCTGATTTACCCCTTTACTCTGCCTATTTTCCCCCTCCTACCTATATGTCTCTGATATTCAGTGAGAAAGCAGTGGAAAAGCATTCTTGAAATACTTTGCTTCTAGACAATGCAGCCAGAACGTGATGCGTTTATGCAGAAAATTGTATTTAAACTGAGATCCAAGAGCGTTGCTTTAAGTGGAGTATGTACAAGCTTACTCATCACCCTTCTTGCAAATGTTTAAGTTTCTTGCCCTTTCAAATTTTTTTCCAAGCCAGCTAATATGGTTAATGCAATTATTAAAACACAAGAAGAAAAGCTTCACTTTAATCTGACATTTTCAGAACAAAACCCCAATTCAATAAAAAATGCTTGACAATGCCTACTTTTGTCTTTACTGTCACATATTCAGCACTGACTAACTCTTTTATCTATGGTGTGGCAAAATCCAGGCCAATTTGTGCTCATATATCTATGTTCTTTCACAGAACCTGAAAAACAGAGGTTTCAGAATAATGTTTAAAGACAAAACTATGTATTCTTTACAATTATTTAAAGGTGCGGTGAGTAAAACTATTCATTAAGCAGAAATTGCCTAGATGACTGAAAACTCAACTGAAGGGATATTTAAAAAAATACAAATATGAAAAATATGTTTAATTTTTAATTACGTATTACTGCAAATTTACCATGAAAATTAGGGAAAACTTTGAACACCCCACCAAAAAAGACCTTGTGTCTTTAAAAACATGTTGGCTGGGTCTACGCTTGCCCCAGATTACTAATGAAGTGCTGCTGTGAACACACAGCACTTCCTTGGTCTAATTCTCCCCCATGGCAATTTTGAAGCATCGAACTTTGAAGTGCTGGCATGCTGTGTAGCCGTGGGCACTTCGAAGTACGCATGCTACTTCAAAGTTCCTTTACTCCTCAAAATTTTGGGGAATAAAGGCACTTCAAAGTAGCGCAGGCACTCTGAAGTGCCTTCGGCTACACAGTGTGACAGCACTTCGAATTTTCATGCTTCAAAGTTGCTTCAGGGTAGAATGAGACTAATGAAGTGCTGCGTATTCACAGCAGCATTTCATTGGTAATCTCCCATTGCCCTGATTATCATGCCCCCTTTGAAGTTGGGGGCTAGTGTAGACAAGCCCATTGTGAGTTAATATTAATGGGGTTTGATTTCATATTTTTCAAGTTGAAAAAAAGAAAATGATTAAAATTTAAAAAAATGGAAAATCATCTTTTTTCATAATACTCTGCCAAAAAAAAGAAAAAAGACAAATTTCCTAATCAAGTATAAAATGCTGGGGCTTAGCAATATAGCATGCTATAGATTTTAGTAGTGCTAAAAACAGATTCTGTTATTTTTCACAGTAAAGATAAATTCTATCTACAGAGGTGTATTTGTGTTGATGTTACTGGAAGTCCATTTTCCCGTTCTCTGACTGTGACTTCATGTCTTGTCACAATATTTATTGGTGGTCTGCAAAGTATCAAGGCCAACAAATACACGTTTTAATGTTCATCAGATACAGCACTGACACTGTATATTTATTGTCTGTGAGGCAAAGCATAAATACTCTAGAACAGTTAAGTTATCTTTCACTATATTTGCTCTCACAAAAATATACCACAAAACTACAGCACAAAACTATATCACAAAACACAAAATGTATCCAGGGCTCCTGGTAATCAATAAAACCAGAACACTGCCACTGCTAACAATGTGCATTATTTGCTTGATATTTAATTCTAGACTTTGAAATGGATTTTTGATATCTAATAGTCTTTGATGGTTGCTCTGCAGGCATAATTTCTATCCACTATTTTATAAGGTATTTTTCTCTTTTTGGCTGCATGCAGTATTAGGACCTAATGAAAAATATTGCCATTTGTGAAGTGGAGTGAAGGTCCTAGCTCTTGCAGAATGCACAATCAGGCTAGCTGAAGATCCAGAATTTCAATTCACTCATGGAGCTTTGTGTAGAATACCTAAATAAGGTGGTAACTAAAGTATTAAGACAGAAGGAATGCCAAGTATATTCCTAGGAACACTGTAGACATTGTAGTATGCATTATAAAATGTTCAGATGAATGTGGTTATTCAGAAGATGTTCTGAGCAGATACTACCTAGCAACAGAATATAATTAACAGGGATTTTCTAATAACATAGGTACACAAAGCTTAGGCGTGGGCTGAAAAACAATCACTTTATTTTGAGAGATTGTCGCTATGCTATAATTATCTCATTTGGCAGACAGTAAATAAATCAATCAATCGTTTAGCTGATTACATAATTATTTAATGATTCTCACCTTCTAAATACTAGCACGGTGCTAGGGCTAAGATGATGGTACTAGTTCTCAGTGATGAATGCAATTGTTAAATTTTGTTTAGTTAAGAGGGCAACATCAATCTATGAAGAGCAAAATACTTTTGGCAAAGGACTCTTTATCTAGAAGAATAGATCCTTCTACAGAATTGAATGGATAAATGTACTTCAAAAATCCCTAACCAAGTATGAAATGTATAGGAAATACCTAAGTGGTTATTAAAAATGAAAATGTTCTCATTCTTTGAACGCTGAAATGAACGTACAATACAAAACATCTGCATACTGACATGTGTACACATATTTAATGTATACAATACAAGTTTATAGCATCAATAAAACACATGCCAAATGGACTGGCTAATTGAAAGCAGTTGTCGGAGGATGCGGGGAGAGAGACAATAGTCTAATGGTGTTCTGCAGGAATCACTACTAGGCCTAGCACTATTCAACATTATCACCTATGATCTGGAAGACAGTATAGAGTAATGTCGATAGCTTGGCAAGCTAGGCTGATTCAAATAAAATGATTTTTAATATATCCAAATGCAAAGTTATCCATCTAAGAACAAGAAATACAACCTTTACCTACACTCATAGAATAAGGGACTAGAAAGCAGTGACTGTGAGTATGATTTATGGGTTGTAGCACGCTTTCTGTAGGGACCAGCAGGCTTACTCATCAGGCCAGAGCTCAACAGCCTCTAATATCTTGGGAGTGAAGTGGAGGTCAGACAATCTGGGGAACCTCGCAGCCAGGTTACAGTCTGTCTCCCTCTACATTTTATTCTGACCCATGGCCCTAGGGAGTATTTCCACCCCAGCTTGTATCCCACACTAGCATCCCCTGAGCTATTTCCTAGCCCCCAACTCTGTCCAGCTTGGGCAGTGCTCACAGACCTTTCCTTCCCTCCACATGAAGGGTTGTTTCAGCAGTTTCAATAATTTAGATAGTTGTTAGGGCTTTGCAACGTGCAATGATGGGGAAGGGAAGGTGAAGGGAAGAGAAAAGGGGTCAGGCCCCTAGCTGCCCATCTGGGCCTCACCCACAGCAAGGGCTTTCCCATGTGAAATCTTGTGTCCCAGGACGTTACTAACTGGCTTCCTTCCTGCAGCCAGCCTTTCCTTTTCCCTCCCGCATGGAGTGTCAAAGTCTCATTTTAAGCAGGTCTTCCAGCTGAAGCATGTTCTAAGGTTGCTGATGGGCTTGATTTCTCAGCCTAGTATTGCTCCATCACCCCTTTTCTAGTGAGGGTTCAGCAAAGCCCTTCACAGGGTCCTAGCATAAGCATGCAAGCAACTTAACATCACTTCCAAGTGTGATGCTCTAGCTAAAGGGCTAATGAGATTCTTGGAGGTACATAAGGAGGTGATTTTACCTCTAAATATGTATTTGGTGAGGTTTATACTAAAATACTATGCACCACTTCAGTGTCCCTGTTTTAAAAAGGATGTTGCATCACTGGAAAGGATTCAGTAAAGAGCCACAAAATTATCTGAGGATGTAAGAAAATTAGAGAGAGATACTTAGAGAGCTCGGTTCTTTAATTTACCAGGAAAAAAAAACCCAAGAAGCCTTGATTAGAGGATGCAAATATATTTGTGGGTAGAAAATACTAGTTGTTCAGTAAAGGACTCTTTATCAAAGAAAGTCAGGATAGACACAGGTGACTGGAAGCTGAAGCCAGAGAAATTGAAATTAAGGCATATACAGCTATTAGTCATTAGAAAATTATCAAGAGAAGTAAGTGGTGGAGTCTCCATATTTTGATGCCTTCTTATCAAACTGGAAGCCTTTCTGGAACATATTCCTTAGAGATCAAGTAATTGGATTCAGTATAAAGGTAAGTGCATAAAATGTATGTGATTATCATTCAGGAGCTCAAAGTGGATGACCTAGTGGTCTCTTCTGGCCTTAAATTCTACGAATGTGCATGAGTTTATCTGCCTCTTTCACCCCTCCCCGTTTCTGACTTTTAAATCTAATAATGTACTAGTATAATGTGTGTTTATGTGTGTCTTGAACAGACTATCGTTAAGTTGAACATATTAACCTCTCTGTGTTCTGTCCTTTGGACAGCCTAAAGACATGCCACTTAGAACTGTGTGTGATATGAAGATGTGAAATATAGATTCATGTGCTTTTTAAATATTTTTCAGACCAAAGTCAAGCTTATCTGCCATCACGTGAAGCAAATGTGTTTTTTGGTGAGAGTAAAAGGCTCAAGTATTTGAACATCATACCCTTCGTGTTTTTGTACATTCTAATGTTTGTTCTACCGTTCTGTATGTTCAGATTTTTAAAACAACACAGTTACACATTTGTACACGATATGAAACAGTCTAACCATAATTTCAAAACATTTCAGAAATTGAACACACCTGTTTTTTGAGCCTCAGCTGGGTGACCATAAGTCAGATCCATGAAAAAAATAATGGGTTGATCTCCATTTGTAGCATTTAAGTGAATTAAATTAATTCCCATTAGCAACCCCAACAGGATTATCTTTATACCTTACCTAAATAAATAATATCTTTATTCAGTTGTAAAGATGGGATGCTTATAAGGGCTATGTCTACACTAGATGGTTTTGCTGACAAAACCTGCAGAGAATCCAGTTTTCCAAGGCCTTCTGTTGACAGTGAGTCAACAGAATCCAGCCCTTTTGTCAACAGCTGTACCACAGCTCCCCACAAGGCACACTGCCTCTGTTGACAGAGATCTGTTGACAGATTGCTGGTCTGGATGTTCCAGGGAGCCTTCTGCCAACAGAGAGGGCTTCCGGGATACTGGGCAGCCCTCTTTGTTGTGCTTCTGGTTGGCTATTTTGCTCATAGAGCAGCTGAGCACTTTGGCCGCCCTCTGTTGACAGAATGGATTGCTCTTGCAAGCCGCTTGGCAGTTTGGCCACAATCTGTTGACAGACATTTTGTTGGAAGATATCTTCCAACAAAAACTTCTGTTGACAAATCCCTATAATCTAGACATAGCCTAAAATGCACAAATACCAAAAGGCCATGTATACCTGCTAAGTGTTAAGTCAAGCTATTCAATACAAAGGTTAGCCTAGTGCACTATAGCACCTTTTATAGCATTGGAAGGAAAGAGTCCAGGTGGCAAGAAGGAAGAGCTTGGAATCAGGAAGTCGCTGCATGGACATGGCTAAAATATAATCTGCAGTTGCAGTATCTTTGCAAATAGTTTTCTGTAGTAAGAGCCAGTTTACTTTTAGAAACACGGAGTACTTTCATGTTATGGCCCAGCATGTGGTATATGGAATACATTGGCATAGGTCAGTCCAGTGAGACTCACAATGAGGAAGAGAGCGTATGACTAACAGACAAACAGAACAATACTTAGACACAGAGAAAACAAGGAGCAAGGAGAGACTCAGACCACCAGCAATGCTGCATTTCATAACTCAACAAAAAACAAGCCAAAAAACCCCGCCAAAAATCCAAAACCAAAACCCTTGCACAAGCATGAAGTATGGAAAACAGAAATGAGTTTGTATACAGAACAGACCTTGGAGAATAAAAATGGGAAAAAGACAGTAAAGCTTTCGTAGTATCTCATTGGAAAGAAAGGATGAGAAATGGATGAAGCATTGTTTCAGAAACAATGTCCAAAACACTAAAACAGCTAATGGACATGTGTGATGAGCACTGACTGAGACTGCCCAAAGACAATGGGGTGGTATGTTTGTGGGTTTTTTAGAGCTTGAAACCAAGAAGGAGAAAAAGGAATATTAGAGAGCTCAAAACTCTGACATCCACATACAACTGTGGGGACACTACAAATTCCATAATTAAAGACAAGTTCATTTATAGCACACCTGATTCCAGTTTACAAGAGAAATTGTGGCTACCCAGTTACAGTGTAACCCATATACATTGATGAAGAACTGTATTAGACTGCGGAAATGCGAGAACATAATGATGTACAATAAAACTGTTGTGAAACTAATAGGCAAAGGTAACTGTCAGTAAGAAACACATAAAATAAGAGACATGATTCCTTGGAGATTTAAGTAGTTGACACAAGGGCTACCCACAGCAGAGTAGAGCAGGCTGTGGATTTGATCACAGTGCAACAGCAGAATATCCTCAATGTGTGAGATAAGAGAGAACAGTCATATGGGCTCCAACCAGCACTCTACCAGAATAGAAGGACAAATTTCAAGCAGATGGGAATCTAAAAGACAAGGTGAGTTAGAAATACGACCCTCATGTATTCATTAGCTGGGTCAAGTCACTGAAGAAGAAACTTGCAAACCTGAAAAGAAGGGAATTACTGATTTGTTGGAACTGGCAGAATGAATCAGCATCAGGATTTGGGGAAAAAATCGAAGTAAACTGAGGCTATTCATCAGCTACAAAACAAGTCACTACCTGGTAACATCATTTGAGGATATATTGCATGTCCTGTCCACAGCAACAAAGGATTTTTTTTAATGTCAAAATGGATTCTGGAATAGTGAGCTAGATAAACCATCAAGCAACCTGGCAGTTTTTCCAACCCGTTGGCAGGTGCTGCAGTATACGAATGCCTATTGGCACTACCCCGTTTCCAGAGTTGTTATAACCTGAGACATGCACTCTGGGGGAGTCTTGGTCGTCAAGACTGTAGCTGGTATCACTGATTTTGTAGTAAAAAGAGATGAAAAGAAAGAAGTAATCCAGGACCACAGTTCCAAGCTGTAGTGTCCCTGAAGTTTGAACCCCTTCATTTCAACCCTGAGGTCTGCTTAAAGCACAGGCCTAGCCCCAGACTCAGCTCTTAACTGCACCAGAGCTTGTGCTGCTCCCAGCTTTGCCTTTCAGGCATGGAGGCTGTTGATAAACAGAGGGTGGCCCGAAGATTAAGATAACAAAAACAAAACACTTGTCATTCAAGTAATCGAAGTATCATCAATGGCTATTGTGACAACTGCCAGGAACTCCACTTAAAAGTTAGGAAAAAAGGGTAAGAACAAACAGTGGTGTGCTCCAGGGATCTATATGGGGCCCAGTGCTGTTCAATTTATGCATAAATGAGCTTGAAAAAGGGGCAAACAGTGAAGTGACAAAATTTGCAGATGATACAATAACTCAAAATAGTTGACTGAAAAGTGTTACAGAGGGATATCACAAAACTGGGTGACTGGGTAACACAATGACAGATGAAACATAGGCTACGTCTACACGTGCACGCTACATCGAAATAGCTTATTTCGATGTAGCGACATCGAAATAGTCTATTTCAATGAATAACGTCTACACGTCCTCCAGGGCTGGCAACGTCGACGTTCAACTTCAACGTTGGGCAGCACCACATCGAAATAGGCATTGCGAGGGAACATCTACACGCCAAAGTAGCACACATCGAAATAAGGGTGCCAGGCACAGCTGCAGACAGGGTCACAGGGCAGACTCAACAGCAAGCCACTCCCTTAAAGGGCCCCTCCCAGACACAGTTGCACTAAACAACACAAGATCCACAGAGCCGACAACTGGTTGCAGACCCTGTGCATGCAGCATGGATCCCCAGCTGCAGCAGCAGCAGCCAGAAGCCCTGGGCTAAGGGCTGCTGCACACGATGACCATAGAGCCCCGCAGGGGCTGGAGAGAGAGCGTCTCTCAACCCCTCAGCTGATGGCCGCCATGGCGGACCCTGCTATTTTGATGGTGCGGGACGCAGATCGTCTACACGTGCCCTACTTCGATGTTCAACTTCGAAGTAGGGCGCTATTCCCATCCTCTCATGGGGTCAGCGACTTCGACGTCTCGCCACCTAACGTCGATTTCAACTTCGAAATAGCGCCCAACATGTGTAGCCGTGACAGGCGCTATTTCGAAGTTGGCGCCGCTACTTCAAAGTCGCGTGCACGTGTAGACACGGCCATAGTGTGGCTAAATGCAAAGTTATGTACATGCAAAAATATAATCCCAACTATTCACACTAAAATAATGGGGTCTAAATTAGTGGTTACCACTCAAGAAAGAGAGCTCGGAATGTGCAGTTGTAATCTAAAAAGCTAACAAAATATTGGGAACAATGAGGAAAAGAATGTACAACGAGACAGAAAAATGTCATATTGTCTGTACAGAAAATCATGGCATGCCCACATCTTGAATACTGCGTGAAGATCTTGTCACCCCATCCATTCACAGAAGGTGAAGGCCCAGCTGGGGACAACAGGTCCCAGCCCTGCCCTTCAGTCACCCTCCATGGGGCCAAGCCTAGCTCCCACCACAGGTTACTGCGTCAGCCTCTGGCCCCTTAGTCCTCTGTTCAAGGGGGTGGCATGGCCCCGCTCTTCCTGCCCAGCCATAACACCTGGTGTCCAGAAGTCCAGCCAGCCATGGCCCCAGACCCAGCCGTCCCTGAGTTGGAGGCCAAAAAAGCTGCAGCCTTGTCCCGATCCCAGCCCCCTCCCCACCTCAAGCAGCTGGACAGCCATGGACCTGGCCCTTCTGGACAGCTCCAGCCTTCCCTGGTGGGTGTCTGTGGAACTGCATTTGTACCACGGTGCTCCCTGGACAGCTGCAGATCCCAGAACCAGTCCTCCTTGGGCTGCTGTGTAGGGTGACAATCCAGCCCATTATTAGGTGAGACAGTCCCATATTTGGGACGCCAAAATGGTGTGCATGCTTATTTTTTAAAAGGGACTAACTGTTCCATATTCGGGCCCTCCCCTGCTGACCATTTCCGCCAGCAGCTGCGCAGGCATAGCTGCTCACTGGAGTCACTTCCCCGAGCCTCGGGGAAGCAGGGGGAGCGTGGGCAGCTGCTAAGCCCCTGCCACTTCACTGGGGCTCTGGGGGAGTGCCGTTGGCTGACACTTCCCTGGGGCTCCTGGGAAGCGCTGGGGCCTGCCTCTTCCCTGGGGCTCCCAGGGAGCACTTGGGCCTGCTGCTTCCCTAGGCCCCTAGGGAGCACCGGTGACTGCCGCCTCCTTCCTGGCTCCCCAGCACTTGGTGGAGCTGGTAGGAGCTGCCCCTCCCCCAATATCTCCCTGTCCCATATTTGGGACAGGGAGATATGGTTGCCCTACTGATGTGGCATTAGCCACTGTCAGAAGACAGGATACTGGGCTAGATGGAACACTGGTCTTCCCAACTATGGCTGTTCTTACATTCGTATATACAACCCAGATGTATCTGACCCTTGCTATAACCTACTAGACCCGCCCATCTCTTCCCAGAGCTGAGGTACAGCACAAGAATCCTGACAGTCTCTCTCTCTCTCTGGAGTTAGTAACAAAGTAAGAACATAAGAACATACCTTGAAATGTTAAGGTGTCCATTAAAGTGACTTGACACAAGGTGTCAGAATATGTTATTATTAGAACTAAATGGATGTAATATTTACTGATTTTTCTTTCTTTTATATCGGAATTAGATACAGTGCTCCTGCCAGCTAGTTGCTAAGCTATCTACCAAAAAGCTAGAGTTTTCAATTGCTCCTGGACAGGGGAGCTATGTATGTAGGAAGGACGAATAGGATCAGTTACCTTCATCCAGTGTTTTGCTGCTTGACTTGTACTAAGTATGTTCAGTGATGTTGCTGAAGGCTCTGTCCTCACACTGCTCCCATATGTCCTCTCCCCCAACCCAAACTGAAGCAGAAGAAAAGTGAGGTCCCTTTTATTGGAGATCTGCGGTCTTCTGAGGGACTCTGGTTCACTACCTTCATATCACGAATGGGAGTCTCCAACAGTGCCCTCATTTTTTCCACCCATAGGCAAAATAAATTTTGTTATGTGCACCAAGGCATGTGCAGATGTAGTATTAGTAGTAAGCTCGTTCCACTCCTACATCTTGGTGCATAGCCTAGTGATGACCATTCGCCAGAGTCCCCTGTTCTTGGTGATCTGACTAGGTGTATCCCATCTTTTTTACTGTCTAACCTCAGGTCTCTAAGCCAGGTGAACCACCAATAGAAATACATGCTGCCCACTATGAATTGCTTTGGGAACTCTGTTAATCAGTGGGGCAGAATCTGAATCTCATGGGTATTAATGTCCAAGTGAAGGCATTTCTGGCAGAAATTTCAGAGTGTACAGTAATCAACAACAGAAAATTTAACAAACTGACATTTTTCTTAAAAATTGTTTAACTGAAAAGTTTCTAACCAGCTCTTTCAGGGAATCTCCATTAAATCTATTTCAACTTTCAGTTACTGAGGGAGAATTATTTGCCATCATGCTTCCTTTATTTACACGTGGAATGTCTCACGATGACTTAAAGAGGTGGCCTTGGAAAGTGGGTCAACTTCTCATCTTTTAGAAATCCTGCCAATCATATAAAACATTTAATTCCTCTGGCATGAAACTGACCAACATGGTAAAATGCAACTGCAAACTAGGGGATTTTCCTCCAGTAGTTTTATTTTGCTTATATCTAAGCAATCTAAAAAAACAACAACAACAAAAAAACCAAACGAAGCAAAAGAAAAAAAAACAGCCTTTGTATGGTTTAGTGTACACCAGTGCTTTAAAAATTGTTTTCTCCTCTTCTTTCTAGTACAGCTGTGTGAAGCCACAGGTGCTTCACATCAGTGCTCCCAACAGATCTCTCTAAATCCCAGGGAGTTAAATGAACAACTGAGAAAAATGAGACACAATATGAATATTAATATCTTGTCTGTTGATCTTGGAGCTTGCAGGGGTTTTCTATCTGGGCAGCTGCCAGATCTGATCATTCAGAATATGAATCTAGTTTGAGAGAAGGAGATAAGGGAGGAAAAAATATAAAAATGCTAGAAAAACAAAAAGCAGTCAAATACCACTTTAAAGACTAGCAAAATAGTTTATTAGGTGAGCTTTCATGGGACAGACCCACTTCTTCAGCTAGAGAATCTGGTAGAAACCACAAGGATGTTTTGTTGCTAGTAAAAGAATTTGTTTCTCCTCAAGCCTACACCTTACCAAAAGTGAATTTTGACAATCCTAGGCCATGTCTACACGTGCACGCTACTTCGAACTAGCGGCACCAACTTCGAAATAGCGCTCGTCACGGCTACACGTGTTGGGCGCTATTTCGAAGTTGAAATCGACGTTAGGTGGTGAGACATCGAAGTCGCTAACCCCATGAGGGGATGGGAATAGTGCCCTACTTCGAAGTTGAACGTCAAAGTAGGGCACGTGTAGACGATCCGCGTCCCGCACCATCGAAATTGCGGGGTCCTCCATCGCGGCCATCAGCTGAGGGGTTGAGAGACACTCTCTCTCCAGCCCCTGCAGGGCTCTATGTTCATCGTGTGCAGCAGCCCTTAGCCCAGGGCTTCTGGCTGCTGCTGCAGCAGCTGGGGATCCATGCTGCATGCACAGGGTCTGCAACCAGTTGTCAGCTCTGTGGATCTTGTGTTGTTTAGTGCAACTGTGTCTGGGAGGGGCCCTTTAAGGGAGCGGCTGGCTGTTGAGTCCGCCCTGTGATCCTGTCTGCAGCTGTGCCTGGCACCCTTATTTCGATGTGTGCTACTTTGGCGTGTAGACGTTCCCTCGCAGCGCCTATTTCGATGTGGTGCTGCCCAACGTCGAAGTTGAATGTCGACATTGCCGGCCCTGGAGGACGTGTAGACGTTACTCATCGAAATAGACTATTTCGATGTCGCTACATCGAACTAAGCTATTTCGATGTAGCGTGCACGTGTAGACGTAGCCCTGGAGTTAAAATATGAGTTGCCCAGGAACAGCAGGTCAAATTGGTTTAATCTATAGGAAGAATGTTTACAGAATGCATTGAAGATAATGAAGAGCACATCTTGAATAAGTGCTTTCCTTTGTTCCATTTCTCTTTGTGGTATCGAATAGCAGTGGGATAAACAGTCATCATGGACCTGGGGACAAAGCCAGAAGGGGCAAAGCATCAGGCAGAAGGGGCGGGACCACAGGCAGGCAGCCCCAAGTGCTACCTGGAGCATGACCCTGGCAACTTCTACTCCTGCCCCCAGCTAGGAGTGGTGGAGAGATGCACTTGTGGCACTTCAGAGGGGTCCAGAGCTGTGGCAGTGGTGGCGGCCTGGAGCTCTTGGCCCCTATGAAACTATAGGCCCCAGTGCAGTTGCCTCCCCTGTTTCACTCCACCAATCATCAGGCCTGTTGAACAGATAGATGCTGAAAAATCTTCAGTGAAATGACATACTGTGGTTACGTCTACACGTGAAGCCAACATCGAAATAGCTTATTTCGATGTAGCAACATCGAAATAGGCTATTTCGATGAGTAACGTCTACACGTCCTCCAGGGCTGGCAACGTCGATGTTCAACTTCGACGTTGCGCGGCACCACATCGAAATAGGCGCTGCGAGGGAACGTCTACACGCCAAAGTAGCACACATCAAAATAAGGGTGCCAGGCACAGCTGCAGACAGGGTCACAGGGCGGACTCAACAGCAAGCCGCTCCCTTAAAGGGCCCCTCCCAGACACAGTTGCACTAAACAACACAAGATCCACAGAGCCGGCAACTGGTTGCAGACCCTGTGCCTGCAGCATGGATCCCCAGCCGCCGCAGCAGCAGCCAGAAGCCCTGGGCTAACGGCTGCTAACCACGGTGACCATAGAGCCCCACAGGGGCTGGAGAGAGAGCATCTCTCAACCCCTCAGCTGATGGCCGCCATGGCGGAACCCGCTATTTCGAAGTTGCGGGACGCGCAACGACTACACGGTCCCTACTTCAACGTTGAACGTCGAAGTAGGGCGCTATTCCTATCCCCTCATGGGGTTAGCGACTTCGACGTCTCGCCGCCTAACGTCGAAGTTAACTTCGAAATTGCACCCGGCGCGTGTAGCCGTGACGGGCGCTATTTCGAAGTTAGTGCCGCTACTTCGAAGTAGCGTGCACGTGTAGACACGGCTTATATGTGTGTGTGAATTAGTATAGCGTAGTGTTTGTATTGCATGAGTGATGAGAATTGAACTAAGTGAAATGAAACACTGTGTAACTTTTATTTATGCCTTACGCAATCTGAATAGTAACAGAGAGGTAGCTGTGCTCATTTCTTGATGTCTGTTCTGTGTCCATTTATTCTATTAAAACCTTCACCAAAGAATAAATGGGCACAGAGCAGACATCAAAAACTCAATACACATAAGCCAGTCAGTGGATACTTCAATAGAGTGGGCCATTCTGTTAAAGACCTGAGAATTTGTGTCCTGGAAGAAAGAGAATTTAACAACAAATTAGAGCAAGAGATTTGTGAGTTAGAGTACATATTCAAATTCGATACATTAACATGTGCTATGAACAGAGACATCCAGTACCTCACGCATTACAAGGACTGCTTCCCTTCCTTTGATGCTCGTAATTATCTCAGAGAGGACAATTAACATTCCCCCACCTCTCACTCCCTTCCTTCAATCCTATTTGAGTTGTCAGTTTTTATTGCAATTTTTTTTCTTTTTTTGGTTTTTTTTTTGTCCTCTGTGCTTATAGCTGTCAGTCTGCATTTGAAATGAAATTGATCTGATGAAGTGGGTCTGTCCTACGAAAACTCATCACCAAATAAATCATTTTGTTAGTCCTTGTGCAATCCGTTGGATTAGAAAGTACTGGAGTCACTCATTGCTGTGTTTGTGTCTTTTAACTCAATGTGTTGCTGTTACTGTGGTTACAGAACAATAGTAGGCCCAATCAAGCCAGAATAGTGATGTCAAAGTGGTGTCTCCTTAGCAGAAACAGAGAAGATAGGTGAGCACCCAATACAGTCATTGTACAATACAAGTTCAGTGAAAAACAATTCCCTTGTTTCCAGAAATGGAGAAGACATCAATGTAAGATGGAAGCTATAAATGTATGCATCACGTATTTAATGGCATGTCATTCTCCTGAAACTTTAAAAGTCAACAAAATGCAAAGTGTATTTACATTACATGAGATCATAATGTCTAACAACATTTGAATTCTGTGTCAATATTATTTATAGAGCATGATAGAAAGCAGTTTTCCTATTCCATGCGTACACACGCACACAAAATCTACAGCTCAAAAAATGTTCCCTTCCCAAACTGGGACAAAGTCAAAATGTTCACCATATGATAATAAGAAGAACAAAAATAAGAATTCTTTGAATGATCTTCAATGCTCTAATGCAGTAACCAGACAACATAATAAGTGAAAAATACAATTTTACCTTAAAATAAAAGAGTTTTTTGTTTTTTTTTAAATTACACTGATTTTTTTAAAAAATGTTTTATTTCTTAAGTATCTCATCTCACTCAAACACAGAGGTGGGGGTGGGGGGCTTTGTCACTGACTTTCATGCACCATGAAGTCACTCAACAATGTTAAAAAGTCACTAGCCTACCATACAGTTATTTGATTTTATTATCCAAATATACCTGCATGTTATCTTTAAACAAAACTTTTCTTTCTCATATTTAAGGTAGATCTTTGCCTTTAACATTTATGCTTTTACTGGTATTAATTTAATTAAACAGATTTTAAAATGTAATTTTAACTGCAATTGTATTGTAAAAAGGAACATGTACGACTGGGTATTCAGGTGAAGAATAAATACAAATTCTGACTTACATCAGTGGGATTCATGATCCCTTGCATCTCTGAAAAAGAGGCCCGTAAATTTCATCTTTACTGGTTTTCAATTTTGTTCATACATTCAGTGATATTAAGGGTTTGACTGACCCACCGCTTTGTACCAGTTCTGCAAACAATATCACCATGCTGATTTCAGAGCATTTAATAAATTACTTATGGCTTGTATTGTATGCTTTGGACAGAATTGGCATGGTCCTCCATGGAACATCAAATCCATTTTAGTGGGTCATCTATTTTATTAAATTTAGCCATTAGCAATTGTCATGGTGCAGCCTGCCTCTTCAGGGCAGTAATGCCTACTGCCCACTCCTCCTCAACATATGACACAGAGCTTTAAGTGCCTGGGTTAGCCTGATACAAAAGCCTGTGGCAATATGGGGAGACAGGAAATGGGCACAGAAAGAAGTAGCTGTAGATGGAATACTTGTAATTAATCTTAAGGGCTTAAGGCCCTGGAGTCTGAGGGAGAGAATGGAACAGGACTCCCCTCTCACCCAGTCTATATAAGCAGTGCCTCCTTCTGCAGGAACCTGAATTAGCAAGGAGTAGACATCTCTTAGTAGAAAGGAGCCAAAGCCTCTGAGCCTGAGGATGAAGTGGAGCCAGCTGAAGGAGATGAGCTGCAACCCAGTTCCAGAACAAGAGCTGGAGGGATAATAATGTCTTGAGTTATCAAGGTCCAAGAAGAGAACTGACTCTTGGTAACCCAAGAAATTATGATTCCACTCTTTTTGTCTATGTTCCTGTCATGAGATAAAAAAAAGATGTAAAGGCTGATAGTGAACCCTTAGGGGACTGGGCTTTGCAAGAAAGTTACAGAAGAACCTGAAAGCCAAAAAGCACCTTCTGTTGTGGCCTATTTTGTAATAAGCAAATGCTAAAGAAGGGAATTATTGAATCAAGAGTGAAACAGTATTACCGGCTGTCTGAGAAGAGGAACTGAGGAGGGGAGTACGTGTGGAATCACCCAGATTCAGCTGGGGGTGCTACAGAGCAGGCAGACCTTACCACAGTGATCAGTTGCTACCAGTACAATCAATGATACTAGTAGTTCAAAACAAAAATTACCCAGCTTTTACAGTGACACTCATTGTACTCAGATGACATTTCCAGGTCAGGCTGAAAGGACACTTCCATACTGTGTTACCAATTACTTTACTTACTAATAGGCAGCAGTTGCATAACCCTTACATCCCCTATCTCTGCTTTCTTCTGACTGCACAAGTCCTTGAGGAGAGCTCAGTTAAAAGCGGAGAGAAAATGTTATCATGTTGGACACTGGCAATGACAGCTGTTATGTAATTTTGTTACAAAGCTATTTCCTGCTGCTAGAAGGCTTGAAATAGAGGGGTTTTATTTGCATTTATTTTATCTGTGCAAGCCTAAATAAAAAGCATAAATGAATCCATACTGAATATTTCATACAGATAATCTCTTTATCATAAAATGAATGAAATGTTTTTTTACTCATATTTGATAGCTTGTTATGGAATAACTGGAATAAACTATAGCTGTTCCAATTAGCCAATTCTATATTTACATCAGATTAGCAATGAACGGACTATTAGATGGGAACAACACATTATTATTAACTCTTTACATTGTCCCGCAAAAGGATTGATTGTTAGCCACCCATCAATTATGAACTCTTCCATTAAAAGATAACTTTTGGAGAAAAAATCAAGAAACATAGGCAATTGAAACATATCTGCCTGTAGAAACGGATTTAAAATGGGCCTGTGTCAACACTGATTGTGAATGCATGAATAAGATGGCAGCATGTTGGAACTGCTTACCAACCTACACAAAAACAGAGAAAGTAGGTTGACAGTTATTATCTCTTATGCTGTGTAGCTGTAGCCATGTTAGTGTCAGAAGATTAGAAAGAGAAGGTCAGTGAGGCGATATCTTGGCCCCCCAAAAGATATTATCTCTCCCACCTTGTCTCTCTAGCAGCGTTCCCTGTAAGATGAGCAGCTGGGGGACTGCCCAGGAGATTCAGGTGCCACTCAGCTGATTAGCAGAGTGACAACAACCCACAATGGGCATCCTGTGTTTCTATTGGTGGCACACATCCACATGTGCCTTGGTGCACATAACAGAATTTATTCTGCCCATGGATGGAAAAAATTAGAGGGAATACTTCTCTCTAGTTACTATCTTGTCATTCTTGGTATAGCTGAATAAAGTGGGGATAGAAGGAGTTGATGAAGCTACACAAACAATCACTTCTATCTTCATTATTGCCATCCTGTACTTCTGCTGCATGAACGGAGATGGAGGCGGGGAAGGGGCTGCAGGGTGGGAGGAGAAACTTAAACAATTTAGTAAACATAGATGAAGGGAATTCCATAGGAATTTCTCAAATAACCTACCTAATTTAAGAGAGAATTATATCCCTTCTTTTAACCTTCTGCAAATGATATAATTCTCTATTAAATTCTACAGGATAGTTTAAAAAACTCCAACCAACCTACAGAAAAGCTACATCTCTTTGTTCAGTACTCTAGTACCTTGCCATAAATAGTTCCTTTTGTATCGTTTATCAATGTGCTTCCAGGAGCTCTGCTCTGCCTGGCACCTTGCATCTGGGCTTGCAAGGGTGGCTGATGCTGCAGAGCCCATGTCAGGAAGCCAGGTGCTCTCCTTTCCCCCGGCTTCAACTCTTCTCATCTGCCTTCTGCACAAGTCCAGCTCCACTTTCTCCCCATTGAGCCAGCTGTGTTTTATATGAACCAAAAAAGAAAATGAGAGCTTAGATTCAATCACAGTCACACACAAAATTACGATTCAAGAAAAGCTCTTATCTCTGCCATTGACTGTGGTGCTTCATCTTGATTTAGATGCATAGTCCATATGAAGCGTCACAGTGAGAGACAACAATGAAAACATGATCGTTTTATCTGAGATCACGTCTGAATGCATTGCACTTACCCGTCCTACACATTTGTCTTTTTATGTGTGTAGCAAGAGCTGCCATAGTGCAGTCATTATGGAGACAAAAAACATGAGGGGAGGAGAAGACGGGAAAAAGAATAGTTAGAAGAAGAAAGGAGATAAGTACTACTAATTTTTGTTGTGTTTAGCACCTAGCACTATGAGGTACTGGTCCATAACTGGGCTCCCATGTGCTACCCTCTATGTGCATAATAAATGATTAATAATATAGCATTTTTCTTATCAAAACACCCTATAGACATTTGGACCCTCCCTAGAAATCAATGAGATATTCTGTACGAAGATCAACAGCTGTTTATGGCCCATTAACCAATTAATGAGAAGGCAGAAAGGATGGGAGATGACAGAAAGAACAAGCGAAGGTCAGGAAGAGAATAAGTGGAAAACAGGAGGATTGAGAAGAGAAAAAAAATAAAAAGAAAAGAGACAAGGCAAAAGGGAATAATCTCACAGTCAGAGAGACAAGCAGAATAAATATATCTGTAAAATGAAACTGGAATGAGAGAAAATTGGATATCAGAGATCAGAACTGGGAAAAATAAGAGCTGAATCTAAAGAGAAGAATTAGTTGAAGAAGAAAATAGAGTCTCTAAAAACGCAGACAACACAGATTATAAAAAAACATAACAAACCAAGCAAAGTGGCACTAAGAAAAGAAAAAAAAAACAACAACAAAGTAAAGGGAAGGCAAACGTAAACAAAACACAGCAAAAGTCAGACGGACAATAAAGGAGCATAAAATCACAGAAATGCGGAAAGGAAATCAATTTCAAAAGTGATTCAGATTGTGACCCCAGCCCAAAATAAAGCATTAAAGAGGACTGAAATTGTGCCTTCGTTTTATTTCCATCTGTTTTCATAGTTTTAGAAATGATCAGGAATCTAGTCTGGGTGCAGCTCTTGAAATCCTACGTGAATACCGATTCACAGTGCAGGATGAATGAAATACAGAGGTATTTAGATACATATCTCATGGAACAGGAAGGAACTTTGAAAGGCCACGGAGTCCAGTCCCCTGCACTCACAGCAGGACCTATCACCATCCCTGACAAATTTTCTTTAACCTATTTGCCACATGCCCCAACTGGCCCTCTCTGAGTTCACAACCATTGGTTTAAGCAAACCAATGCTCTGGCCACTGAGCTAGTCCTCCCCTTACCATAGCAGCTTGATTAATATATTTTAATAGCTACATTGCACTGTTTTACTTTAATCCCTGCCATCACATTTTCCATGTAATACGTAGTAAGTCAAATTCGAACTTTATGGTCGATAAGAAAGAAATAAATTTTCAGGTCTCTATTGCATATAATTTGCAAGGCAGAACATTAAATTCACAGCTGTATAACTTTAAAAAAATCTAGAAATGAGAATTTTCTGTATTCTTAATTCTGTTCCTGCCATTATGAGTTGCAGTATCAGCTTATTAGTGGATATAACATCTGTATACTTAAACATTTCACAAACCCTTTTTACCTATAACACTATGGGCTTCTCTACAGTCAGCCCCTCCTTCCAAGGTGGCATGTAAATGAGCCCACTTGGTGAAGAGCAGTGAGGTGCTGAGTCATATATGCAGCACGTCATTAGCTTAATTCTCTCCGTGGGAACTTCAAAGTTGCAAACTTCAAAGTGCAGGCAAGCCATGTAGCCATGGGTGCTTCGAAGTACCCGTGCAACTTCGAAGTCCGCTTACATCCAGAACTCCTAATCCATTTTTACCACTGGATCTGATTTACTAGAGTAACAATAAATGGGAATGTTTGAGCAGGCAGGACTAATAGAAGTTGTCACTGTTCTAATCACAATGGTTATGGCTACATTAGCAAGTTTTTTAACTTTTTGTCAACAAAACTCGCTGCATGTCCACACACAAAATGCATTTTGTCGACAGTCTGTTGACAAAACTCCGCACTTCTTCTGACAACTTTCTGCCTCTCCCAGATGTGGAAGAGCACCTTTGTCAACAGATTCTGTCAATAAAAAAGCTGTATGGATGCCCTGGGGGGGGCCTTCAATCAACAGACAGGGCATCCAAGATACTGGGCAGCCCTGTCGGCTGTGCTTCCAGCTGGCCGTTCTGTCAAGAGAGCAGCGTGGCAGTCTAGCCACTCCATCAACAGAGCGTATTGTTCTTTTGATCCACCTTAGTGTATGGCTGCATTCCGTTGACAGAAGTTTTGTTGGAAAATCTCTTCTGACGGAAACATCTGTTGAGAGGTGTTTTCAGTGTAGCCATAAGCTATGTAGGCTAACCTTGTTCAGAGCCCCTCAATGTTGTGTCCACACAAATGCTCCCACCAGTGAATCTGAAGTGAAGACAGATAACAGCAGAAAACTTTAGCTTATACCTAGCACTATCATCCAGCACCTGTATGAATATCATCCAGTTTCACTTGTACATGCAAAATATTTACATCCACAAGTAAATCCTGGGAACTCCAATAACGTCTTGCTTTCAAATCTATCCATATCCAAAAACATTTGTATGTCTCCTGCTGACAGTTCTTTGGGAAGAAGCTTTCCCAACATTTGACCCATCCCTTCTGACAACACATCCCTTCTACCTCGTGGAACGGGGATGACCAGGATGTCAGCATAAGTCACTTGGAGTGGCAGACTTCTGTAGGGAGATCTCTGGACTCCCAACAGAAGCCTGCAATCAAGGCAAAGCCCAATACTTCTTAATTCTGAAATGTAATGTTCTAGTCCCATTGTGAATCTTCAAAAGACAGCTGCTCTGAGTGTTGGTTTTTGCAATATGAAAATGTGTTGGTTAAAGACTGGGGATAAGAGCACACAATTTCAGCTGAGCACAGATCTTCAGAGAGCAGCTAATGCAGTAACCCAGGCATCATTCAGACTCAAAGAATTACACATGACTAGATATACATTTTGTAGCTTTTATTAACATGTATCCCATCTCTTATATCTTGTTGTGCACATGTAATAAGGCCCACTTACACGTTTTGCCTAATGCATGGTGGGGCGGGGAAAGCAGATATTATATTCACACTAAGCATAATCTGAATAAGTGAGTTAACTCACGAAAGCTCATGCTCTAAACTTTTCTGTTAGTCTATAAAGTGCCACAGGACCCTTCATTACTCTACAGATCCAGACTAACACAGCTACCCCTCTGATACTAAGCATGATGTTACTATATGCAATAATATTACTACTTGTGAAATTAATGAGCTCTCCAAAATAATGAAGTCTCCAAAATTTACCATGCAGTTAAGTGGTTTTATGTTAGTTCGGCAGTGACCTCCATCATGGAGTAAGTAAATCAGAACAAAGACAATAAAATAATAAATAACTACTGTCAGTCCTGGAGGAACTGAAATATCATTCCAAATGCAATAATTTTAGAATGCCCCCAGGACTATGCAATTACAGACAACACATGCATACACACACATACACAGGGCAGTTAGATGGAGTTGCTGGGGTGCAGGAATGAGAGGGGAAGGAGGTGGCTCAGGGCAGGGTGTGGGGGTGTGGAGGGTTGTAGAGGTCAGGGCACAGGGCTGGGAGCATGGGGGCTCAGGCCAAGGCACGCACGTTTATGTGTGTGTGTGTGTGTGTGTGTATACGCATGTGTGTAGAAGCTTTGCAGCGATGACATGGGTACTGAAGCTGCTTGCTGTTCCCCTTTCTGCCCCGTCAGGGAGTGAGAGCAAAGTGCACAGTCCCCTTCCCTCCCCAGACAAAGTGAAGAATGTGGCAAAGTGCACTTTCCCCTCACTCCCTGACAGTGGCAAAGGGGAACAGCAAGCCATATTCCCTGTATGAATCTGTCTGGGGGTGGGAGGAGAACTTTCAGCCTGCCCCCACCTTGTGCCTTCCCTAAAGGGTGCCTGGAGGATGGGACACTTGGGGCTGGGGCAGTCCCAGGCAGCGCCTGGCTGCCTGATGCTTTATGTAGCAACCTGTAGCAGAACCCTGGGCTGGGCACCCCACCTCCTCTTCCTGCAGCCCAGTGCCCCAGCCAATCCATTCCTTCTTATCAGATCAGTACACTGGCCTCACCAGCTTCCTTTCATCTTCGGTTCAGCCTCTTTCAAAATTCCGTCTGTTTTGTCAAGTTTGAGGACTATACTTGATTTGGTATCTCTTTTCTGTTTGGTTTTATACGAGAAGCAAACCCATTCCAGGCACATTCCCTTTTCCTGGCATACAGACACATGCTGATTTAAGTGATGATAAGAGGAAGCTATACACCAAATTTGGTTGTCCTAGCTCTTTAGCCAGGGATAAAGTATGGTGCCCTAGCCTTCAGAACAAGGGCAGGAGATGGATGGCAGGAGATAAATCACTTGATCATTGTCTTCTGTTCTCCTTCTCTGGGGCACCTGGCATTGGCCACTGTCAGCAGATGGGATGCTGGGCTCGATGGACCTTTGGTCTGACCCAGTATGGCCATTCTTATGTTCTTATGTTCTTACTGTTTAGTAGGAACTCTTGAACAGACACAAAGAAATTTGCTAAAATAGATAGTAGATATGGGGCAATAAGTGAACAGTATCACAAGCGATATTTAATTCACTTATTACATGAATAGTAACATGAGTCTGACTCTTCCTCTGTGGCCCACTAGAGTGGATTCCCTTATTCAGGGCATCCATTACTTTCAATGAGCATGGAGAGCTGCACTCACCAATCACTTTGCAGCATACAGGCCTCAATTTATTGTATCTTACATATAATAAATTCTTGGATATTGGTTAAATATTGACATCATAAAAAGCCTTTCTTTCAAGGTTAACGTGCTACTAACTAACACACTGTGTTAATGTATTTTAGCATCCACAGGGTGATCAAAGACAGCATAGGAACAAAATGGTGAAAGAACCATAATCTGAACTTAAAAGCAGTAAAGTAGCACTTTAAATCTGAACTTAGTGTTTATGCCCAAAACAATAAATGGAGGACTAAAGTGCTATATATTGTCTTCTCTCAACCTATAACTTTCTGAGGGTTTTTACTGCAAAAATCCCTATCTCAACAATGCAAAAATCCCTATCTCAACAATACGACATATGTCACTGGAGACAATGGGGAGATTTTGCCACTTATTGGCTACGTCTACACTAGCCCCATACTTCAAAATGGCCACACAAATGGCCATTTCGAAGTTTACTAATGAAGTGCTGAAATGCATATTCAGTGCTTCATTAGCATGCGGGCAGCCGCAGCACTTCGAAATTGACGAGCCTCGCTGCTGCAAGGCTCGTCCCGACAGGGCTCCTTTTTGAAAGGACCCCGCCTACTTCGAAGTCCCCTTATTCCCATCAGCTCATGGGAATAAGGAGACTTCGAAGTAGGCGGGGGCCTTTCGAAAAGGAGCTCCGTCGGGACGAGCCGTGCGGCGGCAAGGCGCATCAATTTCGAAGTGCCGCGGCCGCCCGCATGCTAATGAAGCACTGAATATGCATTTCAGCACTTCATTAGTAAACTTCGAAATGGCCATTTGTGTGGCCATTTCGAAGTTTGGGGCTAGTGTAGACACGGCCATTGAAATGTATAATATTGATTTTTGAAACATTTTTATTTATTTATTTATTTTAAAGAGCGAGTTAAGTACATTAGTAGGAAGCACTGTTAAGTTCCAGTAGACAAGCTTGTAAAATTGTGTAAATTCCACTGGAGAGGCAGATCAAATCAAATCCATTACAATATAACATAGTATGTACTCCAGAGTACACACAGTTTCATCCTTACCTCTCTGTTGCAAGTAGATATTCCTCCTGACAACATTATTACTAACCAGAAGATGGTCCCGCAATACAGAAGAGGTCTAGTAAGTATCTTAATACAGCTGCTGCTGGACCCAAAGATGTCTCCATTGGAATATAGATGGCTCATCAGCCAAACCCAGTACACATAATACAGGATTTCGGGTTTGAAAGGATGTAAAAAGTATTAAAAATGGACTCCCTTTCCAAAAGACAATTCACTGAACCAGAATAAAGGGGCACAAACAATCACTCCATCTGGGCTGATTACTGTCAGTGAGCTCCTGAAGATGGATAAAAACATTATGCTATTCTAATGCAAGAACAGAAAAACACTTGTTATTCTCCTTCTCCACCATCTCACTCTACATTCAGCTCTTTATGTGATTAATCAGAAATGGAGTGAGCTGGAATGAAGAAAAGAACACTGTAGCTGAACTTCTACAAGGGATAACGGCCATGCATCCTTCTACCCACCGAAAGCTATAGAAAATGGTAGCACTAGGAAGGACGTATGAGATGCAAGATGCAATCCCCCATGAAGTTTTGAAGTGAAGTAGGTTATTATAGAGGAGAAGTGTATCCTTAGGCCAAAGGGCCACAACATATGTTGCGCCTGTGACAAGTTGTCGAAGGAAATAGTGAAAGATTTCTACTTCCTAGACTCCACATTAAGTTCTTCAGAAAAAAAGAAATTTTATTAAACTCAGGAGATTTCATCTGGATCTAGTGATGCTTCTGACAAACTCAGGAAAGGTTCAGTGCATCTGCAATAAGCGTATACTAAAGTTAATTCTGTAAGGGAAATCTTTTTTCTATTTTTTTTTTCTAAAACAATCAGATATCGCAATATGTTCTCATCCTGCTCACTGGCTCCTCATGGAATGCCAGCTAAAACTCATGGGCTTAATATTCATCATCAAGGCTATCCAGCAATTTGATCCAAATTATCTCAGGGGTCACGTGACCTTGCATGAGCATGATTCTCCCATGACAAATACATTACACAAGAACAACCTACAGAGTGAAGCATATGTGCAGAAAACAGATTTTCTCTGCTACATTCCCACAAATCTTCAAGAGCCTGTCAGGATGATTCGGGCCCCAACATTTTCAAGGCAAAAGGGGAGAAAATCTACTTTTTAACCAGCAATAATATTTCACATAAATACATATTCCACACCTCTAATTACAAGCAGGAGAGAAGTGAGAGATATTTTTCATCTCAAACTCAGAGGATGACATTCAGTTACTCCACTTGTGTGCACCAAATAATAATATAAATAGGTATATTTTACCCATGAAGTTAGGATATGCAACTTTGCACCCATAAATCAATTTCAAGTGAAGACTACTACAGGCAGACATGACTCCATTTAGATGTCTAACTACATAGGATTCAAAAGCAAATGTCGTTTGTGCCAATAAAACAGGTACACGCATATGTTTTATCACTGGCATTCATGACACCTTGTAGGTGCAAAACAGGAGAATTTTTTAAATACATAAAAATATCATACGTGAAGGAATTAATAAATATGTGACACTGTGTGCAGTAACAGAAGAAAACACAGAAGAAACTCTGTCCTGAGATATGGGAGAAGGAAAAGTTATGGGTGCATGTTTAAAGTTAGCAGGTTTGTCAGTAGAGTTCCTTGGGTGTCTGGAGAAGATTGGTTGATTCACTTCATAAGCACAGGATAATATATATGACACACATTTCCCCTATTTTTTTTTTTTACTATTTGTACAAATGAGCGCATTACAGAAGCTTCATGCTTTCCTCTGAAGCATCCAATATCATCCAGAGATGGGTACTAATTTAGATTGACGAATGATCCAGGTGGAAATGGCAATACCTTTTAAAATTTGGTGATAAGGGTGGTGCTCCCACTGTGAGGGACCTTTATCAATAATCATTAAAGCTGCATGTCTGGCATGGAGGTCGCAGAAGGTACAGATTCCATGACTTTCAGTTACTTCTGTGACATCTGCAGCAGGGCACAGTCATACAGAGGCTGCAGCTGGAGCAGGCCCAGGTTCAGACATATCAGCCGCTGCTCAGGAAGCCCTGGGACCATCCCTGGGAACTGCCTCAGCAGCAGGCAACATAGTTGGACACGCCTGAGTGGCCCGAGCAGCTGCTGTTTGGCACCTCCTGGCAGTTGGCCCTGGGGACTGCCTTCATAGAGGTCCTGTGGGCAGCCGGTGCAGTACCCCTGGAGGCTGCCAGAGCAGAATCACTGACCTATTGGTGAGATTAGCTTTGTCAGCTCCCCAGAACAGCAGCACACCCTAGGCCAGGGGTCAGCAACCAAAATAGCAAAAAGAGCCATTTGTTTTCCAATTCGGTAAAAAAATCAATAGTTCAAGAACCACAGTGCATGTGAATACAAGATGGTACTTAATAAATCACGTCAAACTATACTTTTTGTAACACCTATTTTAAGAACAACGCCCCCACAATGATTTGCAATGAGATACATGTTTACTGCAGAACATTCATAAACTTTTTACATATTCTATTTCCTCACGCTTTATTGTGTGTTTGTACCGTCTTCCTGACTTTCACTCCTGAACCTTCTCTCTCTCTGGAGGACACTAGGGGACATATCCAACTTTTCCAGATCACATATTATTTGTTATTTAGATATGAGTTGTTGCTTTTTGGGCTTTTAGATGTTCACCATTTATCAAAAATAATCAGGAGGGTTTTTTTTGTTGTTGTTTCTTTTTTTTTTCTACTTTGCAATTATAGCATCGGGAGTCACAAAGAAGTCCTTAAAGAGCCTCATGCGGCTCCAGGGAGCAAGTTGCAGACCCCCACCTTAGGCCCACCACTGCAGTGGCATCCTGGAACCCCACAGCTGAGATTTTATCTGGGGTATTTACAGTAAAATTCATGGAAAAGTCACAGGCCATGAAATTTTGTTTATTTCCCATGACCTGTCCATAAATTTTAATAAAAATTCCCTTGTTGAAATAGTAGTTTTAATAATCACAGTGTTTGTTTAACAAAGCCCTATCTTGTTGTTAGATTTTGGTACAGCCAGCATAGAACTTTATGTAATAGGTAGTATGTAAATAGTTATTATTTGTCAAAAGCAGCTGGACAATCAACATGTTGGCTAGTTAGTATACATATAACATTTATTTCTGGGTAAGTTTGGGTTAATAAACATGATTAAACAACAGAGAACAAATAGCAAGGAGTCATCTTATTTAAATTCACAGCTTCTTGCTACAAATAAACTAATGCAAATAAAAATCAGTTAAGCTGCTCACTCCTTCTGATCCTCCTTCCTGGAGGTTGAGTTATCAAGACAGACAATGCAGTCAATGGCTCTCATCCATTTCATATGAACAGACAATTGCTTTACTGATTGCCTCATATATTTTCCTATTTATATAATGACTTGTGAGGTTTTTTATTTGTTTTTATACAAGCTGACTTCAGAAAAAAAAGAAATGAAAAAAGGTTATAACTTTTCCTTCTTAAAAAACACAAGTTGGAAATGAGTAACAATGAGCTTAGTAGCAGTGCTTTATCTGTTACATAAGGATAAAGCTGTTCAGATTACTAAGGCACCTTAACTACCCCACAATGCCCTTATCTAAGTGATAAAAGGCTTATGTTGGCCTTATTGCTTAAATATGGTATATACAGTAGTTTTTATCTTCCTCTGCATGGCAGGGGGAAAAAAAAAGATAGTAATCTGCCTTTAAGCAAACATCTATTCACACGGCTAAAAAGGATCCAATCTATAGGCTACAATATGAAGTTGTGCAATAACAGAATTGACCAATCTAAGGATGTCATAGTAACATGTTAAATCAAGCTAGAAAACACATATTGTGTTCAGACTCTTTTTAAAAAATACATATTACCTCACCATTATTAAACAAAGATGACCCAGCAAACCAATATACAGGAAAAATTGTCTGCTACTAAGCAACTGGCCTTACAAATAACATTCTGATTCAAAGAGCCATATTTGTACAAAGCCAAAATACAATATTATTATTATTATTATTATTATTATTATTATTGGGACTTGTGTGTCAAAAGTGCTCAATAGGATTCCCTTGGACAGAATGAAGACAGAAACTAATAGATAGCTCAGAGAAGAACAGGCTGGCTTCCAAAGTGAGAGATCTTGTCGTGACCAAATTGCTACTCTCAAGCCGTGTCTACACGTGCACGCTACTTCGAAGTAGCGGCACTAACTTTGAAATAGCGCCCGTCACAGCTAAACGCGCCGGGCGCTATTTTGAAGTTAACTTCGACGTTAGGCGGTGAGACGTCGAAGTCGCTAACCCCATGAGGGGATAGGAATAGCGCCCTACTTCGACGTTCAACGTTGAAGTAGGGACAGTGTAGTCGTTGCGCGTCCCGCAACTTCGAAATAGCGGGTTCCGCCATGGCGGCCATCAGCTGAGGGGTTGAGAGATGCTCTCTCTCCAGCCCCTGCGGGGCTCTATGGTCACCGTGGGCAACAGCCCTTAGCCCAGGGCTTCTGGCTGCTGCTGCGGCAGCTGGGGATCCATGCTGTATGCACAGGGTATGCAACCAGTTGTCGGCTCTGTGGATCTTGTGTTGTTTAGTGCAACTGTGTCTGGGAGGGGCCCTTTAAGGGAGCGGCTTGCTGTTGAGTCCGCCCTGTGACCCTGTCTGCAGCTGTGCCTGGCACCCTTATTTCGATGTGTGCTACTTTGGCGTGTAGACGTTCCCTTGCAGCGCCTATTTCGATGTGGTGCCACGCAACGTCGAAGTTGAACATCGACGTTGTCAGCCCTGGAGGACGTGTAGACATTACTCATCGAAATAGCCTATTTCGATGTTGCTACATCGAAATAAGCTATTTCAATGTTGGCTTCACGTGTAGACGTGAAGTAGGGTGCTATTCCCATCCCCTCATGGGGTTAGTGGCTTCGACGTCTCGCTGCCTAACGTCGATGTTAACATCGAAATAGTGCCCAACACATGTAGCCGTGACGGGCGCTATTTCGAAGTTAGTGCCGCTACTTCAAAGTAGCATGCACGTGTAGACACGGCTCTAGTGTATGAAAAAATCTGCAAATCAAAAGCTACAGACATTCATAAACTGATGCCTTAATGTCATCCTTCACATCAAATGGCAAGACTTTGTCACAAATGAGGAGTTTTGGAATAGAGCAGGGCCAGAACCAATTTACATTCAAATCAAGAGAAGAAAGCAGTGATGGCTAGGCCACACTTTCAGAAAACCAATCAGAAGTCTGGTGGCACCTTACAGACTAACAGATTTTTGGAGCATAAACTTTCACGGGCAAAGACCCATTTCATCAGGTGCCACAGGACTTCTCATTGTTATTGCAGATACAGACTAATACAGCTACTCCCTGATACTTCTCAGAAAATCATCATTCAATCTAGTACATCGAGCTCTCAAATGGAACCCGCAAGGAAAACACAAAAGAGGAAGTCCTCAGACAATGTGGAAAAGATTTACAGAGATTGAAGGACAACAACTGGGGTACTCCTGGAGTCAGCTAGAAGGTTTGTCTCCGAGACAAAGTGAAGTGGTGGAGACTTGTAGATGACCTATGTTCCACTCAGAGTACAAAGGTTAAGTAGTAGTAGTAGCAGTAGTAGTAATTATTTTTGCCTGCTAAAAGCTAAGGTTGTGCTTTCTTCTTCCTTGCAAACAATAAATCTTATCACTTGCTGGCAACAATAGATAGTTCCTCAAATATAAATTTTGGTAAGTGGTATATCCATTCACTGTTATAAACTACCATCACCTCTGTTTTAGGTGCTGATGACAAAATGTTATTGTGAGGGAATGACAGAGCACTATACTTGGGAAACATCAGGGAGGAATGGAAGGACTAGAGGGAGAGAGAGTTTGGTTTTAAATTTGTAATGTGGTTTGTTTCTATTCAGTGATTTTTTGATGATTTATCTTCTCAATTGCTACACTATTCCATCCTTCTGAGCATTGCATGCCAGAAGAAGACACAGAGGCTGCATCTAGACCAAAAATGTTGACCCCAGATATTCAGTTCTAACTATGCCAACTCTGTAGCTAAAATTGACATATCTGTGCTCAGCTAACTTGTCTGCCTCTACAGGGGAAGGTCAACAGGACAGTTTCTCCCTTCAACCTCCCTTACTCTTCCCATCTCCCAAGGAGTACAGAGCTCATCCAGTTTGAATGAGTGAAATCAAGCCCCAGAAGATCAACCCTTAGTGGATTGACCTTCTGTGGTAGTGTAGATAAGCCCAGGTGCAGACTGTGGCTCTGACCCTTTAATGTTTAAGTAGGTGCAGGGAGCTTATGCTGAGCTTTCTTCCACACATCTATTTTCAGATTTGTTTTGGCTTTGCACGTTAGGTTAATAAGCTGCAGACACAATGCATGCTAGTTTCCTGTGGCTTACCTGACCTGGAAGGTCACAAGTATGTTCTGTTTCTCTAAGCTCTTAATGATTAATGAATATTATCCACCAGGTTAAGCTAATCAATTCACAACTTCATTTCAGCAATTCAGTTAAAAACAACAAGGAGCTCTGATTTAATGAATAAAACATCAGACTAGATGGTACCTACTCTACACAAGTTGATCTTCATATTCAGTGCACTCTGGACAACTGTTGTATTCCATGAGAGTGCTGAACATAAATCAATGACGTTTAAAAACAATCCTAATCATTCTGGCCATTTTCTACAAAAACAAAGTGATTTGTTAGACCCAAAGTTGCATATTTAAACCTTCCTTACAAATGAATTGGAATATATTTAGGATAATTCAGTGGTTTGATACCTGGTTTATAATTAACATTTCATTCTTTCTTGTCTTCTCCTTAAATTGAAAATGGAGCACACCCTCAAACAATAAACTAACCCTTTAACTAACTGTAGAAAGCACTCAAGTAAAAACCATCTCAGATAGATGGGAAGATCCATTTGTTCAATCAAGCACTTGTTGGAAGAAAAGAAAGAATGCAACCATAATTATAAACTAAAATGCATCTGTTTCTTCATCTCATATTATTTATGAGAGACTTTTTTCTTGAGAGTGAAACAGCAAAGTGCTATCATCTCTCAAAAGAAGATATTACAGAGGCAAAATCAAGATTGTTACACATTTTTCTAAGAATTTTCTGGGTCATCATAGGGGCTCTTTTGCAAGCTTGGCTTTATCTAATTCTTGACTTCCCCCACCCCGCCCCTCTACTCTCTGATTTGTCAACCCTGATTACTATTTTTGGTTCTTTATGCCTTAAATATTGAGTCTGTTCTGGTCTGGCTGTGGACTGAAGAAGTGGGTCTGTCCCACAAAAGCTCACCTAATAAATTATTTTGTTAGTCTTTAAAGTGCTACTTTAATGCTTTTTTGTTTCGATAGTATATAGACTAGCAAATATAGACTCTATGGCATCAGAATGTGTTACTTCATGCGGTCATTCATCTACAAGTTACTTAAGCATAAAGGCTATTTTCCCAGACAGTTTTAATACGAACATTGAAAACTGGAATAGGTCAGTAGAATCTCAGAGATATGAACAATTCAGGATTGGAAGTTGTAAATCTGAAATGGAGGCTGTTCAGAACTCTGAAATGTACGTAACTTTGAACAAAACATTATAATTTTTTTTTAAATCTACTGATGCCTGATTATAAATTTCAAGTGCCAACACGATGAATGTGGTTGACCAGTCAGTTCACAATTCAAGTACAGGTTGAACATCTGTTGTCCAGCACCCTTGGGACCTGACCAGTGCTGGATGACAGAATGCCAGACCATGGGAGGTCAATGTCGTCTAGCACATTACCAACACTTCTACTGCTTTTTAGGCTCTTAGGAGATATTTGGGGTAAATTACAGCTAAATAACAGTACATAATGCTGAGAGCCAGGACTGGTGGCTGTAAACCAACTTCACAGGACCATGGGAAACTTGGCCACAGCCATGGTAAGTGGTCATATATGTAACTAAAATCATGCAGGATTATGGATGTTGGTAGACAAGAGAGGTCCGGATTAGAGAGGTTCAACCTGTATTTCAGCACTGAGGCTCTACTGTAATTGTAGCTCTCGTCATTATCTTTACTCACCCATTCCAAATCAAATTACACCGATTGTGCATAAGGTGTTATATATAGACATCTTGTGCAGATGCATTTGGAAAATTTAGCCCCAAACTTGCAGGTGCTTTAAACTTCCTTACGTAAAATGAACTAGTTTCACCTCTAAAACCTACTGGATATGCATTTGAAATAAGCAATTTTGCCTAAAGGGGTTAAATGTAAACATGAAGTTATGCACTCTAATCCCATCATTACAGAGGATGGCAGTGGTTTAAAGCAGTGTTTCTCAACCATGTGTACAACAACTTATCTAGACATTTGTCTAATTTTACAGAAGGCCACATAAAAATACTAGTAAGATCAGTACAGTCTAGAAGGTCATTCAGACTATGCCTGGTTTGTACTCCTTCAGCCTTATGCTGAAATGCAAGTACAATATTTCTATTTCAATTCATTTATTTGATAAGATGGTAGAAAGTCAGCAAGTTTTCAGTAGTAGTCTTCTGTGATATTGTTGCATATTTTTGTAAGTAAGTAGTTTTTCAGTCAGGTGTAACCTGATGGTATGCAAAACAAATCTGACTCCTGAAAAGGGTACAGTAATCTGGAAAGGTTGAATGGCACTTGTTTCAAGACCTCTACTTACCTTAGGACCATATTTCCTAACCGGTAGTATGGGTACCCTTAAGAGTATGCGAAAGAAATCTGGAGGTACTTATAATATTTTTTAAACAGGGTACTTTATTAAAAAAAGTTTGAGACACACTGGTTTAAAGGACTGAGACCAATTAATTACATTTGTTATACAAGGCAATTGAACTGCATTTCCCTCTTGGACAACAAAGCTCAGATGAGTAGATATTACTCGACTTTTTTTCCAGCCTCTGGAGAAAGCCTGAAATTTTCCAGTGGAATGTATGGTTTTTGTTTTAAAAAACAAAAAACAGAAAGGAGTTAGATTTCCAATTTTAGAAGTAATCTTTCAATTTTTTAATTAGAATGATTGTACATAAACATTTTCTACTATTTTTAAATGTCAGAATCTGAACAAAATATTTTAATGGACCCAAAGTGTTTTGTCTTAGTTTTATTTTATTACATGGAAAATCTCTTTTCTTTTTTTTTTTGTTTTTTATTGGTGGTGGTGACGATGATTTGTTTTTGCTGTATCCCTCTTTGGAAAAGAAAAAAAATCAAAATCATAGAACTTCTCATGAAATAGAAAACCTGGTGCTCACTCAGATTTAATCACTCTTCCTTACAATCTCCCAGTCCCTTGTTTTATCCATTTGCATGTATGTCATATGTTATGAGAATAAGGGCCAACATTCAGATCTGACAGGCAGAATATATTGAATACAGACCCCAGTTTATTCACTGTGCAAAGTAAATTAATGTGTAAACGTGCCATATATCTGAAGTGCAGAGTTGAATTCTGATTCATGACTTGGTCAAACAAAATTAGTTTTCAGCTGAATACTCTAAAGATACTTCCCAGCGAGGCCTATTTCCTAGCCCAGTTTGTGTTTTCTATCCTTAGCTGTTTTAGTGCTAGATCTATTAACAAAATAGTGTAAGCATTTTATTTATAATACAAAGTAACTTTTTTTCTACCATCTCTTTTTATTTGTATTAAATAGTGGACTTATCACCTCTTTTGATCAAAATCAATTCCGCAAAAAAATCAGTAAAGATATGGGCGACTGGATTTAACACAACAGAAATGTCTCTGCAGTTTTAACTATTTCAGTCTTTGTCATGGGAACACAATGTAGTGGAATACACATGAGATTCCTTTGATAGCTTCCATACACAGTGTCAAAGAAAGGCCTGATTTTAAATAGCGATTATCCCTTATCAATGGAAAGAGGTGGTGTCATTATGCTAGAGCAACACCAGAAGGAAATAGCACAAAGTGGTGGCATATGTTACACCCTCACAAAAACTCTTCTGCAGTCTGTACTCTTCTCCAGCCCCAAAGTAGAGCAGATTGAAAACTGGTTCCCCTCCAGAAAATTTTTATGAAAACATAAAATGTTTTCAACAAAAAGGTTCCCCCTGGAATCTTTGACTTTTTGTTGAAACACCAACAGTTTTCCTTTCTTAATTGGAAAAGGCTTCAGAGAAAATTCTAATTTTATACACAAAAAACACGTTCTTTTACATATAGCTGAAAACCCAGTGTTTACCTAAAAGGCATTCTAATTGAGACAGTTTTTTACAATGACCCCCCCGACTTCAGTGTGAACTGTGACTTGCAGTTGCCTCTTCTCCCAGTATGTGCATCAAGCTGCACCAGTTTGCAAGACAAACTCTGTATCTAATCTGATAACATGTCAAATTTGGGGGATAAGAAACAATCCTGAAATTTTGCTCCCCATATCAAAAAGCATGTTATCATTTATTAGAAAATAGCATACTGTGTATCCTCTGTACTCACTCCTACATTTAGAAATTTTGTAATTTTCAGTTCAAATATTGTCAAGTGATTTATGACTCCTTCAGGTTTTAAAAATAACTATTTTTAGTTATTTAGCAAAATCTTACTACGATACAACTTAACTGGATCAAAAAATATTTCCTATGCACATCTCCTGGTAACTAAAATATGGCTAACATGTTTGCAAAAATCAAATTAAGGTTTTTTACAAAAATCTGAAAATGAGCAACAATAATGGAAGCACATTCTTAATTAACTAGATTATATAAAGTGCAACATTGTGATGAAAATTTTTGCCTAGTTTTATTATCACCTCTCCCAAGAAATGTGCCTCCACATAGAAAAAACAAACAACTCATAGAATCATAGAACACTAGGACTGGAAGGGACCCCGAGAGGCCATCGAGTACAGCCCTCTGCCCTCATGGCAGGACCAAGTACTATCTAAACCATCCCTGATAGACACCTATCTAACCTGTTCTTAAATATCTCCAGCGATGGAGATTCCACAACCTCCCTTGGCAATTTATTCCACTGTTTGACTGCCCTGACAGTTAGGAACTTTTTCCTAATGTCCAACCTAAACCTCCCTTGCTGCAGTTTAAGCCCGTTGCCTCTTGTTCTATCCTCAGAGGCCAAGAAGAACAAGTTTTCTCCTTCCTCCTTATGACTCCCTTTTAGACACCTGAAGACTGGTATCATAGCTCCCCTCAATCTTCTCTTTTCCAAACTAAACAAGCCGAATTCTTTCAACCTTTTTTCATAGGTCACATTCTTCAGACCTTTAATCATTTTTGTCACTCTTCTCTGGACCCTCTCTAGTTTCTCCACATCTTTTTTGAACTGCGGTGTACAGAACTGGACACAATACTCCAGCTGAGGCCTAACCAGCGCAGAGTAGAGCAGAAGAATGACTTCTCATGTCTTGTTCACAACACACCTGTTAATGAATCCCAGAATCATGTTTGCTTTTTTTGCAACAGCATCACACTGTTGACTCATATTTAGCTTGTGGTCCACTATAATCCCTAGATCCCTTTCTGCTGTAGTCGTTCCTAGACAGTCTCTCCCCATTCTGTATGTGTGAAACTGATTGTTCCTTCCTAAGTAGAGCACTTTGCATTTGTCCTTATTAATCTTCATCCTGTTTACCTCAGACCATTTCTCCAATTTATCCAGATCATTTTGAATTATGACCCTATCCTCCAAAGCAGTTGCAACCCCTCCCAACTTGGTATCATCTGCAAACTTAATAAGCCTACTTTCTACGCTGTCTAAATCATTGATGAAGACATTGAACAGAACCGGTCCTAACACAGACCCCTGTGGAACCCCACTTTTTATACTTTTCCAGCAGGATTGAGAACCATCAAGAACTACTCTCTGGGTATGGTTATCCAGCCAGTTATGCACCCACCTTCTAGTAGCCTCATCTAAATTGTATTTGCCTAGTTTTTTGATAAGAATATCATGAGAGACTGTATCAAATGCTTTACTAAAGTCTAGGTAGACCACATCTACCGCTTCTCCCCTACCCACAAGGCTCATTATCCTATCAAAGTGAATCCTATCATATACACATGCAGTTTGATAACTGTGTATTTTCATAGCCCCTCTAAACTACAGTGTAAAATCTGTCTCCCCTACCTTCAATCTTCTGCATAATATAGGTTTACTGAGTGTTCAGTGTAAATTTTATGGGGTCAATAAAAGTCTCATTAAAGATGTGGTGGGAATCTATACATAATAATAAAGACACAGCAATTGCACACATCTAGCTTCTTTCATGTGAGAAATTTAAAATAGTAATCACAATTAATCATGTTGTTAATAACATGTAACTAGGGTAACCATATGTCCCTGTCCCAAATATGGGACAGGGAGATATGGCGGGGAGGGGCAGCTCCTCCAAGCCCCAGGGAGCAGGGAAGGAGGACGCAGCTGCCGGAGATCCCCGGCAGACCAGGAAAGCAGCAGCCACAGGCACTCCTGGGGAGTCACAGTGAAGCAGCAACTGCTGGCAATCTCCTTGGAACCCTGGGGAAGTCACAGCTGTCAGACTCCCTGGGGACCCTGGGGAAGCGGCAGCTGCCCACATTCCCCCTACTTCCCAAGGCTTCGTGGGGGGCAAATACGGGACAATGAGTCCCATTTAAAAAATAAGTCAGGACACCTTTTTGGCATCCCAAATACAGGACCGTCCTGTCCAATGCAGGATGGATGGTCACCGTAAATTTAACTATTTGTGGATGTTTTCTATATTTTCATATATATCAATTTCAATTACAACACAGAATACAACATATACATTCCTCACTATATATTTCATTTTGATTACAAATATTTGCACCATAAAAAACATTTCTTTTCAGTTCCCCCACTGCAAGGACTGTTCTGCATCTCCTGTAAATGTAAAAAATCTTGTTCAGTCTTTGGGATTGACTGAACAACAAGTAGAATTGAGTGGACATGTTTACATTATTTTGTTTTCGAGTGCAATTATATAACAAAAATAATTTACATGTATAACCTAAATTTACACAATAAAAATTTGTACTACAGTACTTATAGGAAGTGAATTGAAAAATACTATTTCTCTGGTTTATTATTTTTAGCGTAAGAATATTTGTAATGCTAAATTATAAAGTGATCACTCCACACTTTGTATTCTTTCTTGTAATTGAAACCAACTTATTTGAAAATACACTCATCCCTCGCTAAAATGAGGGACACATATACCTACCTTTGTCCACTACATGAGTGAACTCCCCCTGCTAATCTGAGCCTTACTCCACTCCCAGCAGACTCAACCCGTCTCGGCCTGAACTCCCCGCCCACTCCGAAGAGCCAACCTGCAGCAGCCTGAAACCGTCCCTGTGCCCTGCAGACCCAATCTGCCACAGCCTTAAACACCCCCCACCCCCACCCCAACGATCCCTGTGGATCCAACCTGCCACCCAGTTTTATCCCTTTATACCCTCATGGCCCCGAACTACCCCAGCCTTTAACCCTCCCCAACCCACTGCAAAGCCAAGGTTCACTTACCTTTCAAAAGGAGCACTACATGCTGCCACTCCTTCCCTGAGTTAGGACCACTTTGAATGAATCAGAGATTTTTACATGTATTTTAATGGGACTGTAGTGTCCTTCGTACAAGTTTTCACCTTCACCTAAGAGCAGAAATTTGGGAACCAATTGTGCTCATATAGCGAGGGATGAGCATATATAAAACATTCATAATATTTAATAAATTTCACTTGGTATTCAATTGCTTAACTACATGATTAAAACTGTGATTCATCGCGATTCTTTTTTTTAGTTAATCATGTGAGCTAACTGATTAATCCACAGCCCAAATTACAAACACTAATCAAAACATACAGCAGATACTATACAGTCATTTTACACATGGCTAAACTGATTTGCTCTTGGTCACCCAGCAAATCCGGGTCAAGTACAGAACCAAAGTATCCTGACTCAAATTCCATCAGAACAAAATGCCCCTATCAAAATTTGTCAGTTAAAAAACACCCACAATCATTTACATGATCTCCCCAGAAGTAAAACATCTGGTTTTAATGCAAATCTGAATATATTATTCCTTGACCGTACTCCACAAGCAAGAAGTAATAGAACTGGGAAGGTTGTTTATTTAAAATTTTGCTGCATGTTCATGATATGTGACACTAAGCCAATACTACAGTTTACTGGGCTATTGAATTTACAGACCATTGTTTTCTTTGAAGGTGAAAAATGATTTAGAAAAAGTTTTTCTAGCATTAAAAAGAAGCCTATTAAATGCTTGTTGCAGAGAGTCTGAGGTACGTACAGTCTCATTTCAATACATAGAAAACTAGATAGCACTGATGACAATATACCACTATATTGTCTTTTATTAATACATATTGTACATCCTAAAGACATAGCTGAAAAAATATAAATTACAAAAAACATGAGAAACTTTGCAGAAAATATTACAAGAATCATACATTTGTGGCCCTTGCCCATTATCCTATAAAATAGCAGAGCTACCATATATTGACCAGTTTGTCACTTGTGACAGTGTTGGGCAAGGGAAGAAACACAAGAAGACACTTCTTGAGGTGTTTCGGGCATGCCGTTTTTGGAATTAAATTAAATGTGTCTACAGAACTATTAGAATCAGAGGGGATTGTTCTTTAGTGGAGAAAGACATTTCTTTCTGTTTTGTTTTGTTTTGTTTTGTTTTGTTTTGTTTTTTCCTTAAATGGTGCACGTTTGGTATTATTTACATTGTGTTCTAGCTGTGTATCAATTTAATCAATCACATTTTACAGGAGTGAAAGAGATTTTACATCTTTACACGAGACAGTTGACAGCACCAAGTGGCTCATAAAAAATCCACAGAATTAATATTCTGCAACTGTGCTAGGAAAAGAGGCCATGTAAGGTTCTGTTCATCAGGCACCCAAACCTGCCAAAGAGTAACGGTGTGATGTATCCTTGTTATAGATTAAACACTCCAACAAACTACAAATGTTCAGCCCAGCCAAAGGTCAAAGCAGAGTTTTATTAAAACTGAGTTTATTCTAGTCCAGTTTAACTGTAAAGCTGGCAAAGAAACCTGTTGCTGTCAATGACACGCTTGGCACTGGCAAGATATTTTGGACCTCCCTCTAGTACACGAAATTTGCAGCTTATGTGATTTTTCATGCCCTCACAACCTTTATGCTATCTACAATGTAAACCAGATAGAAACGTGACCAGCACTTTTAAATTTTCACAACATTCTTTGAAAAATGCCCTGTTTTCTGTCCATTTGGACATGAAATTTGAATGAGTTCTCTGCACAATATAATCTTACTCTCAGTTCCACAACAGTTTTTAGACACACTTTGCTATCATGTATGACATTCTTCTCCCTTCTGATTCGAATATCCAGTAAATTAACCACTGCAAATCCCCCTACCTCATATTATTTTAAGGACTGGGCTTAACAGATGTGGCTTCTGCTACATTGTTAAGCACATTATTTTCCACACAATGTCTGTAACAGAATGATGCAGGCTTCCATGCTCACTGCTGAGCCCAGGTCACTTATTTGGCAGGCTGCAAGGCTGCCATTGTACAGTCGAGCCAGCTTTCTAATTCTTTTTTTATACAGAACACAAATATTGCTAAAGCCAAACCCAATTTGTAACAGTTAAAGCTGCTTTTGAAATCAATCAGAAGCATACAGCTATAAAAGGAATTGCACCCCAAGGTATCTCCATGCCCTTACATTTTAATGGGTAGCATCATTACAAATCCTGTATCACATAAAAATTGACTCCTGGGCAGGCAAATTAAGGTCCCAGTTCCTTTTCACTTTCAGATGGATATGACTTCAGCTGCCATAATTCACCTTGGGAATGACAAAGAATTCACAAAATAATGGGGAGGAGGGAGCCTACAAAATATTTCCTTCATTTTGAGGCCTGCTCATATATTATACAGAACTAAAGAGAGAGAGAGAGAGAGAGAGAGAGAGAGAGCCATATTTCAGCACCAGTGCTTGAAACACTTCCATGCATGAGTAACATTATCCGCCAGCAAGGATAACATTGCTGGATCAGGACATGATTGCACACTATGTCAAACTGGGCACAACTTCTTGGTTTCCCTCCTCATTCTAGTTATGGAAAAATGGAGAAGTTAATTGAATTAAAATAGAAAATAAATAGAATGATCAAAGGTATCTGGATCATATAATTAAAACATCCCATTTGACTTTTTAAACACCAAAGATCTCACAGAAGATTTAAATTTCACCAAAGACATATTTGAGCATTTAATCTCCTGAAGCAAATTTGTCCAGGTTAATGAAGATGAAAACTCCAAAAGACCATTGGGCTCTACTATGTCCTGATGGAGTTTCAGAAATCTGCAACATCTTTTAATTTTGCAATATCTACTGGTTCTAGAAACTAGTTGGCTAGAAGGAGCCTACAATTTCAGTAGGAGTCATACTAGCCAGCTAAGGCTAAAGAGGTTTATACACTTTGGGAGCTCTGAGCAGCAAAAAACTCTACATTCATAGTTCAAGTAACAGCACCACATTCCAGCAGAAGAGCACAGCTGGGTTGCTTCTGCTGTTCCCCATGTCTGCTGCAGAGTGAGGAGGCCTGCTGTTCCTGCTTCCGGACTTTATTGTAAAGCTATGCTAGGAAAAGTTTACAGTAGCAGCCTGCAAGAGCTTAGATGTACCAGTTCTAAGCCACTACTGGAGACAAGAGTCAGGCATTTGACCAAGTTTCCCGACAATAAAAATATGTGATCTCTGTTTACATGATTATTGCCGTTGCTTAGCAGTCATACATCCATCAGTTGCTGTAATACGTGCGCTAATTTTTCAAAGCCTGAGAAGGTCTGAAGCAGAGCCCTATACTGTGGGCAGCAAAGAATTATACCATCCCAGGGCAGCACCTGGAGGCAATTTGAATGCAAACAAAGCTAAAAAAGTATAGCAGAATGCCTCCGAGAGCTCCCTGGCATTAGGGAAAATGTCGCTGCCTCTATGAATTATAACCCATAGTCAGTCATTGATATGGGATGAGCAAACCCTCCTCAGCTATTGTGGTTAAATTTAAAGTAGTTTATAACCTCCCTCCCCCTGCCCATGCACCCAAAGTCCGCACTATACTGTGACTATCATTCCAATATGTGTTTCACACCCCATAGTCCCCAGAGGCCCAGGGTCTTGGTGTCAGGGTCTTGGTGATTCACTGTATTACAGGGTTCCCTGGGTCTGGTCTCTACATAATAGTTCACCCAAAAGTGTGACACAACATCTTCACTGAAAGCCTATGTCTACAAAATGCATAAACAGATAACGTGTAAGGAGTCATGTATCCATGCTGCAAATTATCATCTTACAATCTGCGAGCTGGGTGATACACAAGTTTCTTTCAGGTAGGAGATGCTTCTCTACCTGTCTGGCAATATGGAAACTTAATAGTGTTTATTTCACAATGATCACTTATTCACAGGGTGAACACAATGCTAGTCAAGGGATTGAGTAGCCTCCAGGGGATATTCTCAGCAACAAAAATCAAGCTACAATGGATGTTCTGTTTACAGCTGAAAATAGTGCATGGTTGAAACAATAGTTGGCAGGTGATGCAGAGGTACACCCAGATATCCTTCATTTCAGCTATGTCTACACTAGAGAGTTTTGTCGACAAAACCCTGGTTTTGTTGACAAAACTCGTGGAGCATCCGCACAAAAAATTCGTACTGTCGACAGTAAATTGACAGAATGTGGCACTTTTGTTGACAGCCTTCTGGCTCTCCTCTGCAAGGCAGAATGCACTTCTCAACAGAAGCTGTTGACAAAAAAGCCACGTGGATGTCCCCAGGGGCCCTCTGTTGACAAGACAGGGCTTTTGGGTCACCAGGCATCCTTGTCTGCTGTACTTCTAGATGGCCATTCTGTCACGACAGCAAATGGGCCGTCCAGTCAATCTCTTTTGACAGAGTGGATCATCAGAGCAGTTCACTTTTGTGCATGACCACAATCTGTTCCTGACAAAACTTCTGTCAACAGAGTGTGGCCACAAACAAAAGCTAACGGGAAGATCACTCCTCTATGTCTACAGAGTGGCTAGACTACCCAGCTGCTCTCTCAACAAAACAGGCACTGGAAGCACAGCAGACAGGGCTGCCCATTGTTCTGGATGCCCTGTCTGTCAAGAGAAAGTCCCGCAGAGCTTCCGCACAGCTATCCTTCAACAGAACCTGTTTAGAGCAGCATTATGCCTCATGGCTGAGAGGCAGAACGCTGCTAGTGAAAGTGCTGAGTTTTGTCAACAAACTGTTGACAGAACACGTTTTGTGGGGACGTTCCACCACTTTTGTTAACAAAACTGGAATTTTGTCAGCAAAACTCGCTGGTGTAACCATAGCCTAAGAGAAGGCAGGAGAGGTCAAGATGCCAGAAAAGTGTTGTTGTTGTTAAGGATCTAAATTCAATATCCATATCAATATCCATATAACATACAACATGGAGCAAAGAGTGAATAAAATTAACTTTTCTGCCCAAAAGTTAGAAATAGAAACAAATATTCTTGCAACTGTAAAGGCATCCAATAGTAGATGAAAATAATTATCACAACAATGAGCAAGAGAAAATTGTGGGGCTATGGAAATTATATATACTTTGTAATGAAGTAGAATGTGGTGTTTAATTTTCCTCAGATCTTCTTTTTTTGGATAAAAACCAGGACGATAACTAATACCCCTAGGAGCTCTTACATCTTTTGTGGCACTTTTAAATGTCCCAAGGTGTGACAAAGGCAGAGTCAAAGCAATTTCTGCCAAATCCTCAACTGCAAAGGGACACCAATAGTAGTCTGATATATACTGCTGAAGTACTAGTGTCACATGAAGGGGAGTATGAGGTACCGTGAGCTGTCCCAGTGCGCCCTCGTGATAAATTAAGTACCAGAACAAATTATGAGGAAATAACTATGTTTCCTCTTTATCGCAGTCCCATCTGGGGTGTGGGGGAGGGACGAAGGGGAAATCAGAGGCTCTCTTATCCTCCATTATTATTCGCTTATTCCCCCTAACTCTCTTATAAATACACAACAAATTCAGACAGAGCTTGGGCAACTGATCCCGCAGGTGGCAAGACTTATGACAGGTTATACAGAATGGGAATGAGGAAGACTGCATGCTGAATTTTGGAAACTGCAGCTGGCTTTGCAGAAAGTATTACATTTGCTTCAACCAGCAATGGTCTCATTTCTGCATTCTGATACATTGGCTTTATGCTGATACAGCTCTGTTCACTTCAGTAGAATCACATGTGTTATCAGTTTACCAGAGTGAAGAATCAGCCCCCATTCCCCTTTGTACAGTCACAGTTAAGAGGCTCTGATTGCTGTCTATAAAGGATGCATTTCTAAGCCACTATGTAAATTTGTAACCTGTAATGTATGCCTAGAGCAAAACAATTCAACAGTCAAGCTTCTGGAGGGAAAGGTATTTACTCAGCTTGAGAAAGACTGTTTCACTGAACTTCAAAAATTATGAGACACTTTTAAAAGATAATACACTGGGAATAACTTAGTTAACTCTGAGTTCTGATCAAACAGAAGAGTGACAAGAACCAAAATCATCTGAACTGTTTTCCTTCACTAAGAAAAGGAGTTCAAGACAAAATTATTTCAAATTTGGATCAAAGCTATGACATATTTCTGGATTTTCAGTGATAGTCTGAAACTAGGGCTGTTGATTAATCACAATTAATTTACACAATTAACTCAACAACTTAATTGTGTTTAATCACATTTATAACAATAGAATGCCAACTGCAATTGTTAACTTTTTGGATTTTTTTACATTTTCAATATTGATTACAATCATCACATGGAATACAAAGTTTACAGTGATGGCTTTATAATATTTGTATTACAAAGATATGCACTGTAAAAATGATAAATAAAATAGTATTTGTCAATTCACCTTATAAAAGTACAGAAGCACAGTCTTTTTAAAGTGAATGTGCAGTTTATCAATGTAATTTTTTGGGTTGCATAACTCCATTCATAATCAAAAAAAGGTAGCTTACACTGATGGGAGATACCGCTGCTTGCTTCTCGTTTACAATGTCATCGGAAAGTGAGAAAAGGTGTTTACATGGTACTACTGTAGCCAGCACTGCAAGGAATTTACCATTCATGCCTTGACCACTGTTTCAGAGGATATGCTTCTCTGCTGATACTGTTCATTCAAAAAATGAGCTAATTAGATTTAAGACTGATCTCCTTGGCGGGGGGTGGGGGGTGGAGTGAGAATTGTATGTCTCCTGTTCTGTTTCAACTACATTGTGCCATATGTGTCACATTATAGAAGTCTTGGATGATGACCCAGCAAATGCTTGTTTTAAGAATACTTTCACAGATTTAACAAAATGGAATGAAGGTACTAATACGAGATTTCTAAAAATAGCTATATTGGCTGACCCAAAGTTTAAGCATTTGAAGAGCCATCCAAAATCTGAGAGTGATAAGGTGTACAGAATGATTTCAGGAGCCTTGAAAGAGCAACACACTGAAGTGAAAACTACAGAACCAGAACCATAAAAAAAATCAATCTTCTGCTGGTGGCATCTGACTCAGATGAGGAAAATGAACCTGCATCAATCTGCGCTGGTTTGGATCACTATCAAACAGAACCCATTATCAGCACTGATGCTTCTCCCCTGCAATGATGATTCACACAAGAGACATATGAATTTTCAGCACAACTTGAACATATTTATCTTGCAATGCCAGGTACAACAGACACATGAAAATGTCTGTTCTTACTTTCAGGTGACATTGTGAACAAGAAACAGGCAGCATTATCTCCAGCAAATTGTAACCAACCTTGTTTGTCTGAGTGCTTGACTGAACAAGAAGTAGGACTGAGCGGACCTAAGTCCTAAAATTGTATATTGTTTTACTTTTGTGTGCAATCATTTGTACATATTTTCACATTTGCAAGTCGAAATTTCATGATAGACTGTCTTAAGTACTTGTACATGGTGAATTTAAAAAAACATCTTTTTACAGTGCGAATATTTGTAGTCAAAAAGAAATATAAGCAGTTTACTTGTGTTCTGTGTTGTAACTGAAATCAATACGTTTGAAAATGTAGAAAACGTTCAACAATATTTAAAGTAAATGGAATTGCATTATTGTTTAGCAGCCCAATGAACTGGCAGCTCTCATTGAAACCAGAATTTCAGCTCCAGACTAGGGAATTTTCGTGATCTGAATTTTACTGTAAAGCTGCATGAATTGGGCACGTATAAAAACTAAAAGCAGTCAAGTAGCCCTTTAAAGACTAGCAAAATAGGTTATTAGGTGAGCTTTCGTGGGACAGACCCACTTCTTCAGACCATAGCCATACCAGAACAGACTCAGTGATTGACGTGGAGAACATAACGGGGCTTAATGAAACTGAGATGCGTTCCAAATCCATACATGCCAGACCAGGGTGTTGGGAGATTATTAATGAAGTGTTGTGCTGCATATGCTAATTCACCCCACGTCAACTTCGAAGTGTTAAAGGTCGAAGTGCCGGCTCACGAGTAGCCATGGCTAACCCGCTGGTACTTCAAAGTGCCTGGGCAACTTCAAACTCCCTTTATTCCTCAAAATTTTGGAATTCTTCAAAAAAGGAATAAGAGGATTTCGATGTTGGTGGATCCATGTAGACGAGCCGCGCGGGAGTGAAAAGCAGCAATTTCCAAGCGACATGGCTGGTGGCATGCTAATGAGGCACTGAATATACCTTTCAGAACCTCATTAGTATTCTTCGATCTGGCCATTAGCACGGCCATTTTGAAGTTTTTGGTAAGTGTAGACGTAGCCAAAGAGTGATATAGAACACTTCAAAATTAACATTATCACCTTTTACTTAGACTGGAATTAGAAAATCCCTTATCTTTTAGCTTGATGGATTCTAACTGGTTTCATTCACCTCTTAAAAATGAGTCTTTTTTAATTTACTCTATCTTGAGGAAATCCAAATGACTTCCTCACTTCTTAATTCAAGCATATCTTCCTGAGTCAGGACTCAGCAGTAATACTGTATCCTGAACGTAGGCAAGTCTTCTCTTTATAATTGATGGAGCTTTAGCAAGATCATTTTGAGGGAAAGACCCCAAATTTATTTAACTACTTTTCATGTGTGTTTCTTAGCTCTAGTCTTGGTGTGTTGCAAAAAGGCACCCAACCACCTCCTCTGTTCAGCCAGTAAATTATTTTGCATTAATGAACCTCACTCTATGTTTTCAAAGCTACCTTCACATGGAGAAAGCCTCAAACCTGACTTTTTAATTTTTTTATGACTATCGAGATTCTTATTTAAAATTTCAGCTCATTCACAGTCAGCTTCTCTGGCCCTCTGGCACAAGGATTGGTTCTGTTATATGGGTCCCAGTTTTATATTAGCATAAATCAATTAACTTAATGGAGATTTCTTTTGATTTTCACTGGTGTGACTGAGAGCAGAATCAGAGTCCCCCACTGCAGCTTTAGGACTGGGAGGTACCATTCTCTCTGAATAGATTTTTCCAATACAGGGGATAGCACTGTGTGAGCCCATCTTTGATTTTAATTTAATTCCTTCCTGCTGACACTATTTTCTTCTCTCTATAGCTTAATATAATACAAATCAATAAGGAAGAGAGATCATGTGTAACAAATCCTAGCCACTAACACAAAATCAGTTAGCACATATAGATTTTATCCACCACTCCAAAACTATAGTTTGCAACTTTGCAGTAACATGATTTTTGAAAAACATTGCTACATTTAACCCATAAATGTTATGAACAACAATAAGTGCAGTTAACGGCACTACTATACTGTCACATGGAAGCATTCCATTTCTGAGCAACTTTCAGACTTCGGACTTCTTACAATTGGAAGTTAGAGGTGGCATACTCCTGGGGGCAATGGAACAGCATGGTTGAATTTCATACATCCAGCTGCATCTGATCAAGCAGCAGCAGCAGCTTCACTGGCAGCAACCATACGAGAAGCAAACTGTCTATTTTCCCTAATGAGATGGAAATCACCACAGGACGAGATGAAAAAAATGGCAGAAGGGGTGTATTCTGATGCAGGAAACAACAATAAAACAAATAAATGAAGAACGAGCGTCACAAAGCCAACTTCGAATACCTCTTGAATCTTCAACTATTGATCAAGTCAAATGAAAGGGAGAGATGAAAATCTAGCAACATTAAAGGCAGTCAAATCTTAATTCCAAATTAATTTTATTCTGCTTCCATTTGGAAATTGTATGGAAATGAATACTTTGCCTCTGAAATTTGTGATTAAATTAGGGTAGGGATGTCAGGAGTATACCGGTCTTAAAATATATTTCTATGGTCAGGTAACTCCACAATCTCTTACAAGAGATTTTTACTCCTTTCTTTGGAAGCATTTTCTACTAGCCAGTGTCAAATGTAAGATCCTGAGGCTACATCTACACTACAAGATACTTTTAAATTTATTATTATCAATTTTGTAACACTGGATTTTATAAATTTCATTTTGACTATCTTCATCTCCCCATGTGCTCCTCACAAAGACAACTTATTGCTGCCACACTCAATCAGCAACATCAACTGTTGCAGCAGTGCATTGTGGGAACCTATCCCACAGTTTCCTCATCCCCCGTAAAGTTCTGGGTATTTTTGCTGGCATTTGACATCATCTTCCCACATTGCATTGCCCTCATTCCCCTCCTGTGGTAAGCAAACATACATTTTTCCAAGTGGAGGGAAGAAAAACTAGTGCATCGACAAACATCACCAAATGCACAGAAATCTCTCCTCTGTAACTGAATTGCATTTTAAAACTGTAGCTGTAACTGAATTGTGAAAGATTTTATAAAAATAATCAGTTGTGTCTTCTCAGCTGGCCCACCACTGACTGCCCTCACCCCCTGATTGCATCTGATCCCTAAAAATAATACAGGGACAATGAGAAGCATGAAGAAATAGTTGATAGAAAAGATTTGGAAACAAGAGAGTTGCTGAGAGCTTCCCAGTTCATTATACAGCTTCTGTGCCCAGTCTGTATTCTCAGCTGGCCCTCCACCCATTCTTCCCTGCATGAAAGGGCCCAAAGTTAGAAGAAAGAAGATAGAAAAGGCTAAGAATAAAATATGTTTCTCTTTCCTCTTCATTACACAGGCATTACACAGGCATTGCCAACATGACAGATGGGGGGGTGGGTCTCTCCAAATTTCATTGCCACTGGGGGGCAGTTTGGTATTTGGGAGGTTGGATGGCCCGTTGACATAGTCCCCAAAAATCTTTGACTGTGGGGTGCCCGGTACATGGCTCGAGGGCAACTTGAACCATTCCCTCTGGCAGCAAAAAGGCCCCAGAAATCTTAGCCACCAGAGCAGACTTCCTCCCAGCAGCAGCTAGCAGCAGCCTCCTGGGTCTTTGTTGGGGTGTTGGGCATGGTGGGGTTTCAGTGGGTGGCCAATTGAAGTAGTCTCCCCAGGCCACTTCAAGCCCCTGCAATTCGTAGATGCCGGGGGGGACTTCCTCCTGTTGGCAGAAAGGTCCTGAAAATATCTTTGGTGAGGAGTCAGTTGAAGCAGCCCATGCAGATGGCTGAAAGCACCCAAAAATGTTAACCACCGGGGGAAGCTTCTCCCAGATGACTGCAAGCCCCTGACAATCTTTTCCACCTTTAGAGCCCTAACCGTGCGCAAGCTAGGACAGGGTGCTGCCTGGCAGCATGGTCAGCACCGAATGGCAGGCATGTCCTTTTATGGAGTCGGGGCTACCCACGTGATGTGGCTGAGCGTCGGAAAGACTCCAACTGCATGGCCCCTGGGGGGAAGAAGGGAGCGTGCACAAATGTAAACTGCTGAGAAGAAGTTTCTCCACAACACAACCCCCACAACAGCCTATCTCCCTTGTCATGTGGTGAGGCAGCGGCTGGCGCCAGGCAGCGCATAAAAACATTCCAAGTCTAGAGACAGAACCATGAACTCTGTGCTGGGGCTATTTGTAATGGGTAGATGCACTCACAGCTCTCAAAGCTAAGAAAGACATTTCTCAGGCTCTCATACAAACATGAGCCCACAGCCACAGCCTTCCCGGTCCCAATTTGAAATTCACAGTCTTCCTGTTACCTGGGCACCTGGAGAGCAGTGCCCAGAGCAGAGTACTGAGGAGCATTGTGGGTTACATACGGGTCACCCCTGGAAGCTAATAAGTTTTATTTTATGATGTGGCGCTTCCCCATTGGCCTTTATTTAAACTCTTAAATTTGAACTTGATGCTACACCCAGCAGGTTCCGATGATATTATGATAGTGATATTAGCGGTTCTAAGTCTAGCTCATGGCATCTACAGTGAAGACAGTCATGTGGTAATATCAAGCTAACTGCCTTAAATTCAAATTTAGCTTGTAGTGTAGACATACTCTAACTTGGATAGACTGTGTCTCTGATCCAATTCATATGCTTCTACTATATGTTTCTCACAAATGAAGCATACCAAAGGCATTTGTGCATGCAATTGTATGGGGAAAAATATTCATTTTTACAACTGCATGACAAAAGCTGGACATTTTCACACCTGACACTACAGAAAATCTTACCAAGTGCTTCTCTCCTACTGTGAGTAACCTGGTTTGGCATAGAAGCATGAAAAATTCCTATTCCAAAATTTGTGGCTCTCCCCAAGATTAAAAAAAAGGATCAGCTACATTAAATATTGCCACTTTGGATTACTAAGAACTGCATTTTTTAAAGGATATGATTCCTCGCAAATAATTCTCCTGTGGGCTTTTGTGTAACCATACTAAATTTTTTCAAGAAACTGAGCCTGCAAAACAGATTTGTTCCATTTTAAATGGATTTACAGCACAGCGTGCAGGTCACTTTTTATTTATATTTGTGAAGTAACTACTTCATCATAGTCTTTTCCCTCGTAAACGGCTAAAGATTTATTGCAAAGTCATAGGCCAAACAAGTCACAAAGGGGCATGACAGGATAGCCCTAATAGCAATTATAAAGAGGAGAACATATTTCATTCCCCTTCTTGTCTCATAGCATTTGGAGCCTTTCTCCTCTTTCTCGTTCTCCTGACTTGAAGCAAGAGAAACAATACAGGTACTCTCTCAACTGCAGAGCCACAAGAAGAGAATTAAAACGAGATCACCAGACGTAGATAAACTAACAGAAGGAGGGAACAGAAACAGGAGACCTGTTTCCTCTGTGTGCCCGCCTGGCCTCTGGGCTCATCACCTCAGTACTCCAATCTGTTCCCATCTACCAAGACTAATAGAGCTGTCCGTTCTTCCTCATAGTCTCTTAAATGTGATGGTTTACTCCCCTCTCCATAGACTCCCCTAAACTCAGTCCCACCCCAACTTGCCCCAAAAAACAACCTCCTGAAAACAACCTCCACAAAAGACACCCAAAACCACTCCTGCTCCCCCCAGAAAACCCTCTTTGAAAAAGGCCAAAGCCCTGACACTCACCAGCTCTGGTGGAAAAGCAGCTGGAGCCTGCTGGCTGGGGGGGTGCCTGGCTCCATGCATGAGTTCAGCTGCCCAGTGGCAGGGTGTCTGGCCCTGCATCAGCTCCAGCAGGTGCAGGGGGGGTGCCTGGCCCCACACAGCTTGAGCTGCCCAGCGGTAGGGTGCCTGACCCCCCGCCACAGGAATGCAGCAGCCTGGTCTATTTCCCGGCTCCTGCTAGTAGTGGGGAGCTGGGAGCCAGGTGCAGCACGCACCACTTTGTGGGATAGATACAGCACACCTGTCGAGGCTAATGAATTCAATTTTAGGATGTGGCACTTCCACAATGGCCTTTAATTGAACTTCTGAATTTGAGCTTGATGCTATATCCATCAGGTAACTGTGACATTGTAATCTCGAGATAGTGCTCCCTAAATGGAGGCAATGGTATTTACAGTGAAGACACTTACCTGGTAATATTGAGCTAACTGCATTAAATTCAAATTTCCCTCATCGTGTAGACACAGCCAAAGACTCAAAATGAGGAATACCAATAAAAGTATCCATGCAAGAAATGAAACATGGGAAAGTCATTGCATTAGTGTGAACTCCTCATTCTCTAACTTCAGCTTTATCTTAAGCATAGTTATCAATAATAATAGCGGGGGCAGAATACGAATTTTTTCCCCCTTTAGTCTTTGCTACTGGAATGAATCATGTTCCTCAAAATTACGCTAAAGTCTTGTGGTGGCACTTATGTTTGGGCATTCCTGGTCCCACTCATCTCCCCCTCATTCTTGGATCTTCCAATTTTCCACCCCCCACAAGTGTCTCAGACACATTTCTCTCCAATTCTCATTCTATACATGTTATAAATGCTATGTTATTTGCACCATCTTCCTCAGCGGAAATTAGAACCTAACTTACTGTGGTAATGCCAGGTGATATTTACCAGCTACACTTACTGCATTGTAGCATATTCTAGACCATGAAGCATCTGAGCTTTGCATGACTGGTATACAAGACTCACACAAATTGCATATTCCCGTTCCCTTCACTCCCCCAAACCTTGAAGGATCAGCTCAGAAACTGTGGTTGCCAGTGTCATTGGAACTGCTGGGATAATTTAGGAAATTCAGAGCAGCCGTCTGCAGAAAGAGTGTTCAGGGTGTTAAATTTGTACAGTATTAAATTCTCATTGACACCAGATACAAAATCTTCAGTAAAAAAAACCAAACAAACAAAAACAAAAAAACCCATAACAAAACAAAATTTAAATTACTTTTTATCATACAGTACCACCTAAACATGATATCCTGAGTTTAGATGATTGGACACTAAGGAGCTTTTATTGCTATCCGTCAGTGAAAATCCCACATCCCTCAAAGTCAGTAAGGGCATGACTTGGTAAGGTGTCTAAGTGCATCCTAAACATGTGAATATTCCTACTGAAGTGAGAGAGAGAGAGAGAGACGAACCAGATGACTAAGTGCTGAATCGAAGTCTAGAAATTAGAGAGAAAAAAAAATCAGTTACACCATTTTGCTTATTCCCTTTCAATGTAGGGGTATTCCCAACAGCGAACTTTTCAGAACATTTGTCCAGTCTTGTTTTGAATGTCCCAGACCTCAATCCTGCTGCCGCTGAATTGAAAACTCCCAGCAAATTCAGTGGAAGCAGGATGAAGTTCCCAAGTTCCAAAATGTCTTTTTGTGAGACAATTTTTCAGTTTAACCAGTATTTTATGAAGTTTCCCTTGAAAGTCAGTCTAAGCCCAGATCTACATTGGCTGCGGAAGACTGAATGCTGAGGGTGGATCTTCCAGGGCGTCATTTCATGAGTGCATGAAATGGCATGTTCCGGGGTCAATGTTGACCCCAGAACTTCTTGCAAGCTGCAAGGATTAAGGAATGTCGATGGGAGGAGCATTCCTGTTGACATTCTGCAGTGAGAACAGGGACCAAAGTGGATGGCTACAAAATTGATTTTAGGTAAGCAATTGGCATACCTAAAATTGTGTAGTAGCCGTTGACATTCCTGGTAAGTGTAGACGTAGCTTCAGTGTTCCTTTCTTAATTTTGTCCATTACTCCTAGTCATAGTTTTTATTTAGCCGGGATAGCTCCTTTTTGTCCTTGTTTACATCTTTGAAATATTCACAGATAGTAAAGGTTGATCTGACTGTTTTCTTTGTTAGTAGTATTAAATAATTACTAAATACATTTTAATTTCATAACATGCTGGAAAACTATTCTGGGAAATGCACTTCTTGGGAATACTGTATTTGCTGCCTCAGTAAAGTAATTCTGCCTTTAGCCTCAAGCCTTACAAACACATGCCACTTGAGGCACAGTAATAGAAAGATTTGCAGCCAATTATGGCTTATTGCTTAATTAAATCCATATTTGAGAGACTGATTATATGGCACTTCCTTATTTGGTCTGGTGCTACCTCTCAACCAAAGGCCATCTTTTTATTTACTTTTACATTTTCCTTGTAATTAAAGATTTAGAGTCCAGAACGTGTATGAAGTAAAATGGTTTGCATGGCTGCTCTGAGAATTAAAACACAATACAGCTGTATTTTGTTAATGTTTACAAGAAGAAAATGGCACTCTTGGGCAGCAGATCTATTGAACTGCATGATATACACCTTTATTTGTTTCATTGTTTCTTGCATGAGAGGTATTTTGAATACATCTTATGAGACACAACATAAACCAACTAATACACTGGCCTTTTAAGGTATGGGTTTCCTAACAGTGCAAGTGACATTCAGCTAATAATAATCAAACTAATTAGCACTTATATAGTGCTCTGCATCTTGGAAGCTCATACAAATGTTAACTAATTAATTCACACAACATCCCTGTGAGGTGGGGAAGTAATTATTCTGAGTCCCATTTAACACCCGGGGAAGCTGAAAAAGGGAGGTTTAAGTGCTGTTGAACTCTGAACATTTCCACTGTAAAAATGGCATCGAGAGGTTTTATGTTTGTCTTCGCTCAGTAGTACTTGTATCAAATGTGCTCAGTTTACAAGTAATATGATTTTTCTTCAACTGCCTTGCCTGCAAACAGCCTGGGCTCTCACACACAAATTGGATTATTTACTCTTCTTGATGATTTCAGTTTATGAAATAACGCAACTGAAAGTCTCCTTCTTTATACTAGATCAAGGGCTACCCAACACGTCTCTCAGCAATTCCGGTTCCCCGATCTCCTCAGTATTCTTTACCACATCTCTTGCTGATATCTTATAGCATGTTCATAAAAATATTCTGTCATTATTAGTTATCTGAGTTGTGCCCCAGTGTCGGTCAATAGATATACCCATGCCCTGACCTGAAGAGCTTACCATCTAAACAGATATGAAAAAGAGTAAGAGAAATATAGGCATCAGGAGACCTGCCCTATGTTATGTAATAGGTCAGTGGCAGAAGAACCCAGATTTCGTGAGTCTTGATTCCTATCAACTAGGTCATATTGTCTCAGATGTAGCATCACAGAATAATAAATATGGTTGAAGAAATGTAATATTATAGTCAACACTGGGGCACGGAGAAGAGAGTCAATATTTACATACATTTTCTCTCTCTCTCTCTCACGCATCTGGGACTTGAACAGACTGGAATGAAAATGATCAGAATGCATGAAAGGACAAAAAGCCTTGAAGAATATAATATTTGGATTGTACCCTTCAGGCCCCAGAAGGTCAGCAAAGCACAGTAAGTCTCAAGTATGATGCTAGCCTTTAATATGATTCAGGACATAAAATGGGAACGATCCACCTAATGAATAATCACATACATATAAAACAAATACTGACTTTGAACTGCTGGTATATCAAGAGAGATACTGTAAGCATTTATCATTACTGCCAGGACTTCAGTTGTCAAGTACAGTTATGCAAAAATTCCTCTCATTAACTAATCAGGCTAAGCCAACTTTATGGACTGTGATAGCAAATGATAGAATCCAATAAAAAATTTCTTACAGATAAACAATTGGACCGAAATCATTCCACCAAAATATGACAGATGAGATGATTTCTCTGTGAAATATGTATTATGAAACCCTTAGAGCTAAAGTGGCAGCTATTTTAGGAGGGCATTTCAGAAAACCTGTTGCACAGTAGGCATGTTCATTTGCACAAAGTCAATTTTGCACTGTTCACCGACAGCTATTGATGTGGAGGGTTTGTCTAAGGAAAAGGGGGTGTGGCCAGAGTATGCTTGTGCTCCAGCTATCCCTGGCTCTCAGAGCAGCTCGCTGGGATCCATTGCAGCCCAAAGAGCATTCTGAGCTGCTTATGGAATGATAGTAACATAGACACTGGCTAATTGCTCCACTGTCACCTCTCCCCCTCAGAGCGGGATCACACTGGGTTCTCTCACTCTCAGACTGTGTCTTGAACTGCACTCTGCCATTCTTATCTCAGCAGGACTGGGCTGGGTTCAGTACTTGCAGTTCATTTCCCTCAGCAGCTATGATTGCCCTCTGAAAGCAATGTTTTATCTATGTAGAATAAAAGCATCTCAGAGAAAACGGACCTTAAAACCATAAAGAGACTACACACATGTTTAGCTTACAGGCTGCTTATTCACCTTCCACACAAGGATCATATAGGCCCTGCAAGACCTTCGGGTTCCAGTGGCATTATCTTTCCTCACAAACCAGTTCACTGCCCCTGTTTCTGGTGGAATGTACTTTAAAAGTAGCTGATCACCCACCTTCTCAGAAAGTCACTGTTAAACTGTTTGGGGCCTTTTGATCTGTTAGCTCTGGATATTGCCAACACAGCTGTGTCACTTTGGGCTGGAGCTTGAAGAAGGCCATTGTGCAGTAATGGTCCCGTAAGTGTTTGTTAGGGTCACTGTGCTGGTTTTCTATTTGTTCTTCCCACAGTCCCCGCTGATTTGAATGAAAACAGGCATTTAATCCATGTCACTATCCCTAGTATAAATTATACAGTGTATCTCAAAAATTAGCCTACATACACTTGAACCTCTTTAATCCAGAAACCCTGGGAAACAGATTAAAGATTTTGCGAAGCTTTTGGGTGGAGGTGTTTTGAGATCTGGGCAGGACAGGGGTGGGGTGGGGTGGGTTGCTTCTTGGCGCCATACTCCCAGGGGCATGCTTATCTTTAGGAAATCCAATAGGGAAGGAAAAATTGCTGAAGTTCAGTAAGACATAAAAAACTTGTAGAAGAGAATGGGGGCAAATTTTAAAATTGCTAAATAATGCCAGATATAAGACAGAGTTAAACATAAGCAAAGAGATTTTAAATAAAGCCAGAAAGTATAAAATAAGGCAACATCACACTGTGGAGAACATCCCACCGTAAAATGTGATTCTAATATATTCTGAGTAGAACATGGTAACTACAGAAAAGATACAGATAGTTCACTATCAAATGGAAATCTAGACAGAGAACAATTGCTAAACACTGACAGAAATGTTAAATAGTTATTTTGATTCCATCTTTATGTAAATAAAGGTGAAATTAGGGGTTTGATTATGATGTGATCTTATTAAAATGAGATCAGAGAGACCTTAGTATGGGAAAGTTATTTAAAGTACACACGTACTGTTTAATAAAGGGCTCTGAATTAACAGGAAATATTCAGAAAGAACTTGGAACCATTCCAGCTCACAGGATGTTTGTTCGGTGTGATTCAGTAATTAAAAAGGGGAAATTGGATGTTTGGATACGTTTTTTAAAATATAGAAAATATTAATAACTTTGTAACCATGTTACACCTACTCCTTCTCTTTAGTGTTTTACATTAGGATGACTGATTTCAAAGTAGGCACATTTAGCTAGAAAAAGTCTAACACAGAATTATACAATAAGAATTTTAATTTGACATAATTACCGCAAGGAGTAAAATGACTAGTTATTTCTGTTTCATAACTCTCTTTGTTCCTCTCCCATATTATAACCAACAGATGGCATGAAGCAATTTCTATGACAGGCATATATTTTTGACAAGTTCTTGGCTGAAAGTTAAATTCTAGGTGACCAGTACCCAAACAGAACCACTAAGTATAGCAAACAGTTATGGATCAGTCATCTGACCACTGAGGCCCAGCTAAAAAAAGTTGAAGAACTGCTCAAATAAAAGGCAAAAATCTGATCAGAGACTATCAACATGGAATGAAGTCTGAAACAACTAGTTTGCTGGTATTCATTCAAATTAATATCACCATGGATAAGATTTTCTGTGGACATTCTGAGTGGCATCCATGAAGTGTCTTAGGCATTGCAATGATGAGCACAATAGAGCCTAATTTTTAGGCTCCTAGGAAATCCAGGAAAAACATCATGAACCACAAAAGCAAGTTAGGTACCAATGCTCCCTTTCCAGTGCATGAGGAGAGACAGACACCTAAAATGTGATGCAGAGAAGTCGGCACTCTGGTTGATGGGAGATGTCAATGATGGGGTGTATGCTAAACCTTGCCGCTCTCTTAGAGATAGGTGCCTAAGTCCAGACTGCAGGGTCACCTAGCTCTCCTTAGAGAACCACACATGGGCACCCACCACTTTTGGTCAGCTGGCTTAGGCACCAAACACACTGCTCGAGGAGACGGAGCTAGCAACCTGCCTTGCTTAACACAAAGTGGCTAAAGGAGGCCTTGTTGCCCACATTATAAAACTCCTAGCCCAGTGAAGACAGCACTTAGCTGAGGTGTAGAAGAAAAGTCTCCCACTTCTTATGTGAGTTCAATTTACAGACCTAAGGGATATTCTTATGTGGGTCTCCCTAGTCTCACCTCTTGAAGCTGCCCACTATGGATAAGGAACAGACTGTACCTTGGGACTCCAAGCTTCCAGGTGCCCTGAGAGTCATTCCCAGTCCCATTTTCTCTCTTGCTGGCTCAGCATTGCCAACAGCCACCATGAGCTCCAGAGCAAGGTGGTTGTGTATGAATGGGAGGGCCTCCATGCCCGCAGAAGGGGAAGAACGAAGACCAGAAGGGGCAGGGCCAAGGGCAGTCCACCCTTAGCACCAGCCAGACTGTGGCACTGCCCCCTTCTGCCTTCAGTTCTGTGTGGAGGAGTGCCCCTACAGTAATTCAAAAGAGCCCAGAGCAGCAGCCATGAGCTCTGGGCCCTGGTGCAAGTGCCCCCAGTTTCCCTCCCCAACTCCGCATTGGCAGGCCTGCTCTGGTCCAATTACAATGTTAGTATTAATCTGCAGTGGATCAGTCATTGGTCCCTGAATGACAGGGGCTCTGGATGGAATCTTAGAGACAGACAGTGGTGCATGTGCCCAGAGGCAGGAATCTAGCCACCTAAGTAACTTAGGTGCCAAGGGACTTTAGGCATTTATAGTTTTGCCTGGAGTTTTTTGGACAGTAAAGAAGCCAACACAGACCATGAAGGGCTTGTCTACACTGGTAAGTTACTACACTGAACCTGTCTCTCTCAGGGAAGTGAAAAATCACTCCCCTCCCCCAAGGACAACAAGTTTCTGCACAGCAACTTCCCAGTGTAGACAGGTTCCCAGCAATTGGAGATATGCCCCTCATGAAAGAAGTTTCTCTAAAGCCGTGGGAAAGCTGCAAACACAGTGTCGCGTTGAAGTGCTGCCAGTCCAGTGCTGCCGCAGCAGGACTTTAACGCAGCAAGTATAGACACAGCCTAAATCAGAACACTGTTATGCTGTAATTTATGAAGAGAGGAATTAAATCACTTTGATGACACAAGGGAATTGTTCCTGGGCTTCAGGGATGATAAATTATTACACTCCAAAATATGGAGGAGAGGTTGTTGGAAGATTTCTGACAAGAGATGCCCAATTTTATTCTTTTCAATGTAAGTTTTTTATTCTGCACTTGCCACCACAATATCTCTGTATCTTCCAGTAGCACATGAAGCAATTAAGCAACATAGCTACCTTCTGCCCTATGCTTGGGCTTTAGCCTTCTCCCCAGGGAGAAGAGTGAGAAGACTCATGAGGGAAGCAGGCAGAGATGACAAGATTTACAAAAAGGTTGCTCACTATCACAAAAGGGGTTCCCACCATTTTTTTTCTTTTTGCTGGATTCAGACTGTAGTCACCAAATCACACTGGTGACCACTCTGGCCATTTTTTTTTCTAAAATACTTAATTGGCTTTAGGTAAAATATAAATATGCACATTTACATATCCAAATCACTAAACATTATTTCTGTAGCATTTCTTTTGCAGACTCAATAATAATGTAGTTATATTTTGATGTCCCTTGCTCTACTGCTTCCCCTGGCTCACCTCAGTCCTCCTTACCCTCACTGCCTTCCCAACCTGCATCACCCTGAGCTTCCTTCAACAGCCTCTCACCCTCCTTCCTCATCACTAGAACACCAGATAAGGCCGTTGCTGCTGACACCTTGCTGTCCTAGGCTGAACCCCTGAGCCTTGCAGCTGAAGCTGGAGGAGGAGGAGCTAAGGGCCAGGGCTGGCCACCAGAACCTCATGGCTGATGGGAAGAGTGGGGTTAAGGCTGCTCCAGGAGCTCCTCAACACTGCAGGGAACAGCTACTGCTCTGCTACCTCCCCCATCTCTGCCCAGTAGACTGCTGTGGCTGCTAATGGTGGCTGCATGTGGCTTCTGTGGCTTCCTTTGAGAAAAGGTGCATGGAAACAGCTTTCAACTCCACTGACCACACATCCCTATCTCCCACAGAACACTCCTTTAGTATTCGCAAAGAGTACGCAAATTCAGAAACTAGCAATTGACTTTTTTATTTTTCTTGGAGGGTGGGGCTCATTTCTTACTCATACACAGCTCCACCAACCTTTGAAGTACTCTCCCATCTGAAGCTTGTTTTTCTACAAAGTTCTATACTTTGATTTCTCTCTGTGAACCAATAAAAACCTGAGATTAACATGATGGTGCATTTAATAGCTAGAGATGGTTGTTATTAATTTAAGCTAAGGTACACAAATGTCTGAATATATGTAATTGTGTCCTTTAGTAACTTCAGCCGAGAATATTGACAATTGATCCTTAATGTTGTGCCTGAACTTTAGTGGAATTGTTTATTGATGTGTTAAAACCTATGAAAAAGCAACACAGCCTTTTTTTTGGAATGCAGAATTTACACTGGATTTAAACCACTGAATGGTCATGGCGGGGGTTGTCTGGTTTCACTCCTGAGCTGATAAGAGAAGTGGACAAATGCTTTGTGGGGCACTGGGCCAGAGCAAGTGGGGGGTCCCTCCCTACTTCTATCTGGGGCCCTGCCCATGGCCCCACCCATTTTAGGCCCAGCCTAACCCTCTTCCACACATAGTCCCACCTCATTCTGTCCACCAATTATGTGGCCCCGCATTTCATTTGTTCCTTCCAGCCCTGCAAAAACCTCAGCTGGGAGTGAGAGCTCCCTCAATCCTAAAGACTTGGCAGACTTAGCAACCCTGAGGCCCAGCAGAGATGGACTGCTGCTCCTGTCCTGAGGCTGCAGCTGGGGTTCAGGTGCTGGAGCTTCCCTTACTGCAAAGCAATGCTGTTAGCTGGTGGGGTTAGGGGATGGGAACTTACCTTGCCTTGCCAAGTAGCTGGGGCTTCGGGCTTCTGCCTCTCCATGAAGGATTTTTTCCAATGTCTCCGAGTTGGCCAGGGCCACTGTTGGCCCATTGGATAATTCACCACTGCCTGGTAGTCACAAAATAGGTCTTGCTTTACCTACTTACGAACCAAAATCAGTTAAAAAAAGGGCTTTTAATGATGATAAACCCCCTGGAAAGTGCATTTCATGGTTTAATGGCATGCTTGGAATTGTTTTTCACAAATAAAAAATGTTAGTGTCTAGCTGATCACAAACAAGGAAGAATATCAAGGCACTAAGTGCAAGACCACAAGGTTTCAATTGTGGAAAGCCTGCCCTCCTTCCACCTTACTCCCTTTAGCAGAACTTTGTTGTAAAATTTTAACAGAACCTATAAAAAGGGTCCCATATTAATTCAAATCAGAGAGGGATACGAGATACATTTTATGTATTTATTTTATGTGGCAGTCTGGGGCATACAAGGTTATGAAATGAGACACATGAGTGGTCCTCCTTCATCTCACAGGGCCACAAAACTACTGTAATCAAGACAGTCTCTCGGGGTAGGGTGGTTTTGCTAACTGCACTTGCGAACCTAGAAGACGCAGCGTGTGCCGACTGAACCATAGCAGCACTTTGATTGGATGGAGAATGAGTGAACGGCTCTCACGGTCAGTGTTGTGTGCCATCAGCACGCGCCACAGTTCACATGCCCATCACTTTAATGATACTGATAGGAAAAAAAATGACGTACATGGAAGCCAGTGGAAGCTGGCAACCCTGCGCATGGGCAATGGTAAACAAAATGTCTCACAGCCCACACCTGGAATCCCAATGGGCCACATGAAACACACAGGCTGCAGGTTGCCTACCACTGTCAAATACCCTCACAGATTGGGTTCAGTAGAATGCGGCATTCAAATCTAGATCTCTGTATGTGTGGCAATTATGAGCTCTCACAGTGGAAGGAAGGTCTTTGGGCTGAGATGGGGAATTAATAATCAGAGTATTAATGGGGATCAAATGGACTTGTTATTTTTCTGCTTTCTGCTGTTTGTATTTGTGGGTTGTGGAGCCAAGAATCTTCGTCTAAATATTTGGTGTGGGACTCTAAACCATTTTCTTACTAATGTCTCTGTAGTACTGAATTGCATTCTAAACTTTTGAGTTTATTAGGATAGAAAACTACTGGAGGCTGGGAAACCCACACAGCGGAAACAAAGAACATGTTTTTATAAATCTTTTAAGGTTCAAAAACCCGCTGCATTTTACAATCTTAAAAATTCCCAAAGCACACAAAACTCAGCTATTTTCAGAACGTTACCAATTCAGAATTAGGTCTCATTAAAAAATTTTCTGCCTGACCTGTTGGATGAAAAGTTGAGGTTTTGACTAATTAAAAGATTTTCATGAAAAGTGTTATTTGTGGAAAATGTTTTTTTTTTGGCCCGGAAAGCCCCAACCACCTTGAAAATTTTCAGTTTTTGACAAAACCATTCCTTTGTGCTGATCAGAATTTTACATGGAAAAACCACCCCATATCTAACCAGACCTCAGGCCATATTTTAAGATTTGTAAATGTTAGACTATTAATTCTATAAAGAAGGGATTTCCTGTATTCTGTGTGCATGCTCATCACACAGAAAAATAATAATATAAAAGGCACCTAAAGAGCTGTACATAGAGATATTACCTTGTTCTCAGCTGGCAAGAATTGGCATAGCTGTCCTGGGGCTACACTGCTTTACATCATATGCGGATGTACCCCCAAACTCCTTTCAAAAATTAGGTCAAATACCAACTTAATTTCTTCTCTCCCTGATAAAATGGGCCAAGATCCACTTAAATCTGGATTTATTATGGTTTTGAACTGAAAAAAAACCATGCAGGATGTATATTTTCATAACCTCTGCTTCATTTTTTAAACAAAATATATTTTTGTGACGGCCTTGCCATTATAAAATTAATTTCTAAATACTCTATGTTCCATGCTTCTATTTAATGACACTCTAGACTTTTTAACAACTCTGTGCAACTACTGTTTCTGCATGTCTTTATTTTTAGTATAATATTATACATAATCCCTGATATTACATTACCATGTAAGTGCTTGAGTGTTGTTCTGAAAAAAAAATCTTGTGGAGATAATTAACTCAAAATGTAAGAATTTTGTTGAAATATTCTGCATCTACTGACAATTTCTGTGATGTTTTAACTATTTTATAATTATAAATGGTTTATGCTACAGCCACTCTGTCATTTTCTCTTGGCTGAGAATAAATGAAAGCATAGGCAGTTGCTTCTCTTCTTCTTTATATGCTGTTGGAGCTTCCATGTTAGTGTTTCAGAGACAAGAAAATGGGAAAGTCAGCCTGAGGTGAATGAAACAGCACAATGAAACACATATAAGAACATAAGAACATAAGAACATAAGAATGGCCATACTGGGTCAGACAAAAGGTCCATCGAGCCCAGCATCCCATCTGCCGACAGTGGCCAATGCCAGGTGCCCCAGAGAAGGAGAACAGAAGACAATGATCAAGTGATTTACCTCCTGCCATCCATCTCCTGCCCTTGTTATGAAGGCTAAGGCACCATACTTTATCCCTGGCTAATAGCCATTTATGGACGTAACCTGCAAAAATTTATCAAGCTCTTTTTTAAACCCTAATAGAGTCCTGGCCTTCACAGCCTCCTCGGGCAAGGAGTTCCACAGGTTGACTGTGCGCTGTGTGAAGAAAAATTTCCTTTTATTAGTTTTGAACCTACTACCCATCAATTTCATTTGGTGTCCCCTAGTTCTTGTATTATGGGAAAAGGTAAATAATTTTTCTATATTCACTTTCTCCACACCATTCATGATTTTATATACCTCTATCATATCGCCCCTCAATCGCCTCTTTTCCAAACTGAAAAGTCCCAGTCTCTCTAGCCTCTCCCCATATGGGACCCTTTCCAAGCCCCTAATCATCTTAGTCGCCCTTTAATGAACCTTTTCTAATGCCAATATATCTTTTTTGAGGTGAGGAGACCACATCTGCACGCAGTACTCAAGATGTGGGCGTACCATAGTTTTATATAGGGGAAGTATGATATCTTTTGTCTTATTATTGATCCCTTTTTTAATAATTCCTAACATCCTATTTGCCTTACTAACTGCCGCTGCACACTGCGTGGATGTCTTCAGAGAACTATCCACTATAACTCCAAGATCCCTTTCCTGATCTGTCGTAGCTAAATTTGACCCCATCATGCAGTACGTGTAATTTGGGTTATTTTTTCCAACATACATTACCTTACACTTACCCACATTAAATTTCATTTGCCATTTTGCTGCCCAATCACTCAGTTTGCTGAGATCTTTTTGTAGTTCTTCACAATCCCTTTTGCTTTTGACTGTCCTGAACAACTTGGTGTCATCTGCAAACTTTGCCACCTCACTGCTTACCTCATTTTCTAGATCATTGATGAACAAGTTGAACAGGATCGGTCCCAGGACTGACCCCTGGGGAACACCACTAGTTACCCTCCTCCATTGTGAAAATTTACCATTTATTCCCACCCTTTGTTTTCTGTCTTTTAACCAATTCCCGATCCATGAAAGGACCTTTCCTCCTATCCCATGACCACCTAATTTACATAAAAGCCTTTGGTGTGGGACCGTGTCAAAGGCTTTCTGGAAATCTAGGTATATTATGTCCACTGGGTGCCCCTTGTCCGCATGTTTATTAACCCCTTCAAAGAATTCTAACAGATTAGTTAGACACGACTTCCCTCTGCAGAAACCATGCTGACTTTTGCCCAACAATTCGTGCTCTTCTATGTGCCTTGCAATTTTACTCTTTACTAGTGTTTCTACTAATTTGCCTGGTATTGATGTTAAACTTATCGGTCTATAATTGCCAGGATCTCCTCTAGAGCCTTTTTTAAATATTGGTGTTATATTGGCCGTCTTCCAGTCATTTGGTACCAAAGTGGATTTAAAGGATAGGTTACAAACCACTATTAATAACTCCGCAATTTCACATTTGAGTTCTTTCAGAACCCTTGGGTGAATGCCGTCTGGTCTTGGAGACTTGTTACTATTCAGCTTATCAATTAATTCCAAAACCTCCTCTAATGTCACTTCAATCTGAGTGAGTTCCTCAGATTTGTCACCTAAAAAGGCTGGCTCAGATTAGGAACCTCTGTAACATCCTCAGCCGTGAAGACTGAAGCAAAGAAATCATTTAATCGCTCCGCAATGGCACTGTCTTCCTTGATCGCTCCTTTTATATCTTTATCATCCAAGGGCCCCACTGCTTTTTTAGCAGGCTTCCTGCTTCTAATGTATTTAAAAAACATTTTACTATCGTTTTTTGAATTTTTGGCTAGCTGTTCCTCAAAATCTTTTTTGGCTTTTCTTACTACATTATGACACTTAATTTGGGAGTGTTTATGTTCCTTTCTATTTTCCTCACTAGGATTTGACTTCCACTTTTTAAAAGCTGCCCTTTTCTCTCTCACTGCCTTTTTAACACGGCTGTTTAGCCATGGTGGTTCTTTGTTAGGTCTCTTACTGTGTTTTTTTATTTGGGGTATACATTTAAGTTGGGCCTCTAGTATGGTGTCTTTAAACAGTTTCCATGCAGCTTCCAGGGATTTTAGTTTAATTACTCTACCTTTTAGTTTCTGTTTAACTAGCTTCCTCATTTTAGTGTAATTCCCCTTTTTGAAATTAAATGCCAGAGTGTTTGACCGCTGCGGTGTTCTTCCCAACACAGGAATATTAAAAGTTATTATATTGTGGTCACTATTTCCAAGCGGTCCAGTAACAGTTACCTCTTGGACCAGATCCTGCGTTCCAGTCAAGACTAGATCGAGAATTGACTCTCCCCTTGTGGGTTCCTGTACTAGCTGCTCCAAGAAGCAGTCATTTAAGGCATCAAGAAATTTAATCTCTGAATCCCGTCCTGAGGTGACATGCACCCAATCAATATGGGGATAATTGAAATCTCCTATTATTACTGTGTTTTTTATTTTGATAGCCTCTCTAATCTCCCTTATCATTTCAGCATCACTATCACTGTCCTGGTTAGGTGGTCGGTAATATATTCCTAATGCCATATTCATATTAGAGGAATGAATTGTTATCCATAATGATTCTATGGAACATTTTGATTCCTTTAGGATTTTTACTTCATTTGATTCTATATTATCCTTCACATATAGTACCACTCCGCCACCCGCACGACCTGTTCTGTCTTTCCGATATAATTTATATCCCGGTATGATAGTGTCCCACTGATTGTCCTCATTCCACCATGTTTCTGAGATGCCTATTATGTCAACTTCCTCCTTTGATATGAGGTACTCCAGTTCACCCATCGTATTAGACAGACTCCTAGCATTAGTGTAAAAGCATGTTAGAAAACTACCACTATTTATATGTCCGCCTTTCACAGACGCGTTGGATTTTTTTATATGCGATTGTTTCACATCTGATCTTGCCCATATATTATTTCCCAAGTTCCCTATCTGACTAACTTCTAGGGAATCCCTATCTATGGAGCCTCGTGTAAGAGAAGTCTCCGTCTGATCCAGGTGCTCCCCCGCACCAATCGGCTTTCCCCCACCTCTTAGTTTAAAAACTGCTCTACGACCTTTTTAATGTTTAATGCCAGCAGTCTGGATCCACCTTGATTTAGGTGGAGCCCATCATTCCTGTATAGGCTCCCCCTACCCCAAAAGTGTCCCCAGTTCCTAATAAATCTAAACCCCTCTTCCCTACACCATCGTCTCATCCACGCATTGAGACTCTGAAGTTCTGCCTGTCTATCTGGCCCTGCGCGTGGAACTGGAAGCATTTCAGAGAATGCCACCAAAGATGTTCTGGATTTCAGTCTCTTTCCTAGTAACCTAAATTTGGCCTCCAGAACATCTCTTCTACCCTTCCCTATGTCATTGGTACCAACATGTACCACGACGACCGGCTCCTCCCCAGCACTGCCCATAAGTCTGTCTAGATGCCTCGAGAGATCCGTAACCTTCGCACCAGGCAGGCAAGTCACCATACGGTTCTCCCGGTCATCACAAACCCAACTATCTATATTTCTAATGATCGAATCCCCCACTACTAAAACCTGCTTCTTCCTAACAGCTGGCGCTCCCTCCCCCGGAGAAGTATCCTCGGCACAAGAGGATACAACATCACCCTCTGGAAGGAGGGTCCCAACTATGGGATGGTTTCCCTCTGCTCCCATTGACTGCTCTCCTTCCCTGAGCCTTTCATCCTCCGTAACAGCATCAGGACTGTCAGATTGGAGGTGGGACAGCCCTACTATGTCCCGGAAAGTCTCATCAACAAACACCTCTGCCTTCCTTAGCTCCTCCAGTTCAGCCACCCTGGCCTCCAAAGCACGCACTCGGTCTCTGAGGGCCAGGAGCTCCTTGCATCGAGCGCACACATACGCCACCCACCCACAGGGTAGGTAGTCATACATACTGCACTCGACACAATAAACAGGATAGCCCCCACTCTGCTGCTGGGCTTCTGCCTCCATTTCCTACTCTAATTATATATGAGGGTTAATTAAATGTTTCAGATAGAGGTTGTTATAAAGGATTTAGGTTAAGGGCAATAGAAGTCACTGGCTCCCTCCAAGCTCCCCCTCTCAACTCCCCTCTCAAAACTCCCTCCTGTTAGCACGCACCCTGTTCGCAAGCACCCGGTCGCAAAGCTCCCTGGTCGCTTACTAGCAGGGTTTAAGTGCTCGGCCTCCCTGATAGCTCCTCCCTCTGCCTACAGCTCAGCCAATCAGCACACGGTGTTTCAATTCAAACCTAATCAAGACTCTCAGCTTCCAACTGCCTGCCTGAGCACACGGCCTTTCAAACAAACACTCAGCTCAGCACTCCAAACTCCAAACAAACAAACAAACAAACACACACACACAAGCCCAAAACCTCCAAATATAAGCAGCCACTTACCCCAAGGTGCTTTAGTTTGCTCCTTCCTTCTCCTCCTCCAGGAGAGCCTCTCAAAACTCCCTCCTGTTAGCACGCACCCTGTTCGCGAGCACCCAGTCGCAAAGCTTATAAAACTTATTCAGCATAAAACTCGTGAAGAATTACAGCTACCAGTGTGCAAATCCCATCAGTAAAAACTATGAAAAACCATCAGCAGAGCCTACCTGCTCCTCACATATCTTAACTTCTGTACTAGAACTGGGCAACAATTTTTAGAAATTTTATTTTGCTGAATCAGATTTTTGCATTTTGCAGAATCATTGTTAATTTGCTGAGTTCTTTCTAGAAAATATCCCCAAATCCCAAATATTTATTTTTAGTATTTCTGGAACTTTTCATTTTTTTTAACAAAATAAAGTTTGGGGATTTAAAATCCTTTTTTACTTAAACAAGGATAAAAACACTATAGTCAACAGAAGTATGGAGCAAAATGACTAGTGTGACTTGTAACTATTTTTTTTTCTATTTTTGTTTCAGTCAACTGGAGAACAAGTTATCCACACAGCTCTAATACTTAGACACTTTTTGTGAAAAAATAGTGTTAAAATATTGATAATAGTTGCTACGGCCTTACAACTATACACAAGTGCTGAAACTTAATTCCAACCAGAGCTGGATTGATTTATTTTCTGTACACATATGGTATGTGCACTGCTGAAGTGCATGATGCGTTATTTAAACATGAAAAAATATAAGGTGAAGTTAAGGTTATGCTGTGATTATTACTTGCATGGAATGAGTCATCACTATTTTAGTCCTTTATATTGAAATAATTCTCAGCAAACAGCATTTTTACTTATCTGGCAGAGATACAGCAGGTTTATCTCATGAGTTAGAGAGTTTTTCTCCCCCTGAGTGAATGGGAAGAATATATTACATTCTTGATTTCATTCCTATTTTTTCAGAGGTGTATTTTGACAGTGGCTTTTTGCATTTGCCAGTTTTCCATATAAATAGTCAGACTTTAATGTATTTTAAATCTTGACATCAGTCCTGATAAATTATGTATATTTGATTCAGCTCAACATTGCATCCATCTCCAAGCAGCACAAGGGATAGAAACAAAAGTTCTATTTATTTTGAGTCAGTATTGTTTTTCTGACTGCAGAACCCCTTTCCAAGTGAACAGGGTTTGAAAGTAAATCATTACCAACTTTTGACTCATAAATAAACAGTCATCAAGGAGCATGTTAGAGAAAATACGAAAGAACAAAAAGCTTCTGAAATACTATGGTGCCTGATGTACCAATTCAATAGTTTCTATTAAAAAAAAAAATTTCTAAATCCTCTGTTTACAAATTGTTAGATACAGTTACACAATGTAAAAGCAGATTTACACTCACGTTCGGGTAAGCCCAGTCAGTACAAACCTGAAGCGCCTGAAATGATGTAAATTGCATTCCTCATAATTACGTTAAATACTAAAAGCATGATTACATTTAACACTGGTGAGGTACTAGCACTCAGGTGGAGTGCACAACTATAAGCCCTTTCATGATGTACAGCATATCAACCTCAGTGGACTATCTGTTCTTTAGAACTCTCCCTCCTTACTCAGCCTTGAGTACTGGGTGTCCAGTCCTTGTACTCCTCTACGTGCAGGAATGGCTTTTTTTTTTCTTTTCCCCTGGCCTTATTCAGATTTCCATTCCTACAGCTGTGCTCCTGTGCAAGGGTAATTCAAAGTTTGGCTCTGTATTCTGAACTAGTGACCTTTAACTGGGTAGAGACGGGAGAAAAAGAGCTTTCCTCTCCCTCACAGTTAGATACCAATGTTGTTGTTTGCCAAAAGCTGTATGTGACACAACTAAGAAAAACATGAAAAGCGGGATGGGAAATGGTAGTGAACAGAGACATTCCTCTGTAGGACACCACTTGGGATTTGGTTCAGGGAAGTAAGTGGTAAGGATGTGAGCTGATCAGCAATTATTAATGAAAGCTAACTCCTGAAAAAGTATTAGGGTGGTGTTTATTGTACGCATGCATCAAGTTAATGCCCTAATTTTTTTTATTATACAGGATGGAAACTGATTCACAGTGGGTTGTTTTCTCTGTCTGTGTGTGTGTGTGTGTGTGTGTGTGGCATGCTACGCCATACCTGCACCTCAAAGCTGGGAATCCCAGCAGGTGGCAGGAGCACAGAGCTCCGCCAGCAGCTCCAGACCCAGGGACATGGGCAGAACCTGGGGAACCCCAGGAACTTGGCCGGCAGCTCCAGCACCTTCCCGGAGTCAGGAACCCAGCAGTACCAAGGCTGGGAGCTGGCAGGGGAACGGAGCTCCACCAGGAGCTCCAGCTCTAGGACCCAGACGGGGGGTACTAGTCCCTGGCAGCCCTGCGGTAGGGAATCACTGGCAGCCCCAGTTGGGGGACCCTGGAGGGGTGGGAAGCCAGCTGCGTACTGATTCCTCTTTTTTGTAGGAAAAAAAAAGCACTGGATATTCACATTCCCTGCAAAACACATCAGTGGATAAAAAAACAGTATCAAGCCAGCCACTTTGAAATGCACTTCTGACATCTTGCTGGGCTTTTGGAACCAGTTCAATCAAGTTCAGGAGACAAAACAATCTGACTGGATTTAAGATGATACACACTTTCCAGAAGGGAGGAACAGAGGTTTTGAGTTAAGGAGAATCCAGATTCCAGAGGATGGGGTCCCTGTGATAAGACAGGCCTATAATTGACTATTTTGTTTAAAATAATTTCCTCTTCTGTTTTGCTGTGTTCCTACAGTTAATATGAAACTATGCTAGACACAGTTTCTGAAGGAAAGACTTGTGGGCACTGGATCTAATTGGGCCTGTTGAGTAAGCAGTGTTAGGACACACGATACTGAGCCATAGAAACTGGTCTGAAAGTAGGAGTATCACAGGAGTCTATCTCAGGACTGGGGAAGGCAATAGAACCTAATGCCTCAAATAACTTGGAAATGGGTCATTGATGCAGCTCTGTCTCTAGCCATGACAGTTGTGAGTGAAAGTGTTTGCTAATGCTTCTCAGTAACCTGTTTGAAATGACTTGGTAGCCTTTGTCCAGTTTCATGCAGACCAGTGACATATCAAAAATGCAAATGTATAGCTACATAAAAAAATAAAAAAATAACTAGAAAGGGGGTCTTGCCTTTTCTGAACCACCATGGTGTATTGTGAAAGATTCAATATGGCAAGGGAGCCATGCAGGAGAATGAGCGCATAAGGCACTTGAACTGTAATTCCTAGTAGGTAACAGCAGCATTTCTGAATACAAAATATTGGTTTCCGCTGAAAAAAAAAATTTAGGAAAGGCAAAAAAGAGCCCATGGAAAGCAACAATTTAAAAGGATGAATTTGGTCTGAAAACCAATTTTCCATTGCAAAATAGACATCAGAAAATTAAAGAGTATCTGAATTGGTATTCTAAGTAAGGAGGCCAGAGATTGAACCAGTAGTAAAGGGGCAACTCTTTTTTAAATCTTAGAGAAAGGCCTTTGTCCGATGCACAATAGAAAGATAGTGAGGGATAAGCTTGCAGTATTCCAAAAGCTGATGTTCTAGAAAAAGAAAGATCTGTTGATTATCAAGTGTGACATTTATTTAGACATTTTCAAAATAAGTTTCAAAAGCACCGTGAAGTTTCCGTACAGAATTTTACATGTGAAAACGTGTAAGCCAGTGTGTGTGTGTGTGTTAGGTTAGTATATACCATATAATGTGAAATGCCAAGCTGTTTTAAGAGCTGATGTTTTCCCCAGAATTCTGTTTACTCATGTTAAACTAAATCCCACAATACACTGCATGGACATAAGCAGCCTTTATCAAAAACAAGATAGATTCATTCTGTGTCTTCTAGCAAGCTGGGAGCAGGGGTTGCCTGCCTGGGGCAGGTAGTGGAATGAAACAAAACACAGTTTAGTCGAATGATTTTATTCAACACTGAGAAACCTATCATCATCAGGCTCCATAAATACTGATGCTGACATTTAATATGTAAAATAAAATGTGTTGTAAACAGTGCCATTTACTTTTAAATAACAAGTCATCAACAACAAATAGTTTTGTTGCATCACAGAAGTATTCAAATATTATGAGTTAATGTTTTATATTAACAACAACAAACAGCAGTCAGAAGCGGCACATTTTAAGGACTACAGGGTTTTCTGGGAGGTGAGGGGGTGGCTGGGTTAATCTGTACACTGAGGCTACATCTACACTAGCACACCTCGTCGAAGTAGCCTGTTTCGAGGTAAGGACATCGAAATAGGCTACTTTGATGCGTATCGTCTACACATCCTCCAGGGCTGGTGCCATCGACATTCAACAACGAACTAGCGATGGGGAACATCGAAAGGAGCCGCCCCTGAAGGAAATGTGGAGCGTCCACACACACAAGCACTCTCCGTCGAAATAAGGGGTCAGCAAAGTCCCAAGACACTCCCTTAAAGGGCCCCTCCCAGACATACCTGCCCTGCCACTGAGCCAACAACCGGTTGCAGACCCCGCGCATGCAGCATGGACCCCCAGCTGCAGCTGCAGCTGCAGCAGCAGCAGCCAGAGGCCCTGGGCTAAGGGCTGCTGCAGGCAGTAACCATAGAGCCCTGCAGGGGCAGGACAGAGAGTCTCCCAACCCCTCAGCTGATGGTCGCCATGGAGGACCCCACTATTTCAAAGTAGCGGGACGTGGATCGTCTACACATGCCCTACTTCAATGCTGAACGTTGAAGGAGGGCGCTATTCCTATCTGCGGATGGGAATAGTGATTTCGACATCTCACCGCCTAACATCGATTGCAATGTCGAAATAGCACACAGCGCGTGTAGACGCGACGCGTGCTATTTCGACGTTGTGCCGGCTACTTCGAAGTAGCTGGCTAGTGTAGGTGCACCCTGAATGTTTGCTTCAGCAAATTAATTTTTACTTCTGACAAATGGAGTTATTTGTTGTGCAGCAAAGCTCTAAATGTCACCATCAGTAATATATCCATATACATAGTTCATATGTTTGTGTAACATAATCAAAATGCTACTAGCTGATTTAGTAAATAATGGAAAATATCCTACTTTTGCTGAATATCCATAAGGCTTCAATATCTAGATGCTACCATGACGTACAGTGCGGAATCCTGTCTACACTGAAGTCAATGGAAAACTCCTATTGATTCCAGTGGAGCCTGGATTTCATTCTGAAAAGCAGGTCCAATTCCCAAATAGTTACAGGGGAGAGTTTGCAAACTATTTCTGCTATTTTAAAGAGTTGCTCTCAGGGCTGGATCTTGCACCAGTCCCTACCCTATGAACAGTCAACTAACACACATAAGAATTAGTTGGGTATTTGAACTTATGGGAATAGGGATTTTTTTAAAAAAAATCAGATCCTAAGTGACACAGAAATCTATTAATATTCACTACTTGATGTCAGTAATTTTCACGATGCCTGATACACCCACTCCACCCACCACACCATTGTCATAATCTGCCCCTAAAAGGTGGCATGTAAGATATCACTGGAAACCTAATAACTCACTGATCGTTAAGATCTCTGGGTGTTGTATGCATAGTATGTGTGCAAACAGTTATGAATACTGTTGTTCCCCTCCATTCGGCACTGATGAGGCCACATCTGGAATATTGTGTCCAGTTTCGGGCCTCTTCCCCCCAAGTATGAAAAGGATGCGGATGTGCTGGATCAGGTTCAGAGGAGGGCAACAAAAATGATAAAGGGGCTGGAGCACAAGACCTATGTGGATAGGCTGAGGGATTTGGGCTTGTTTAGTTTACAGAAGAGGAGACATAGGGGTGATTTAATAGCAGCCTTCAACTTCCTGAAGGGGAGCTCTAAAGAGGATGGTGAGATACTATTCTAGTGGTGTCAGTTAGCAGAACAAGGAGCAATGGTCTGAAGTTACAAAAGGGGAGGAGTGGGTTGGATCTTAGGAAAAGCTATTTCAGCAGGAGGGTGATGAAGCACTGGAATGTGTTACTGAGACAGGTAGTGAAATCACCATCCCTAGAGGTTTTTAAGTCCCATCTTAACAAGGTCCTGGCTCGGATGACTTGCTTGGGGTTAATCCTGCTTTAAGTAGGGGGCTGAGCTAGATGACCTCCTGAGGTCCCTTCCAGCCCTATGATTCTACGATTCTATTTGCAGTGCTGGGTGCTGCTGAATTCCAATTCAAATTCTGATTCAGATTCAAATTCAATCAAAACTTCACAGGCTTCCTGTGATCTTCCTGCATGCCTGGATGGAGAGCAGCATACAATGAAGCAGCCATACATGGAGGGTCACTGCATAGCTTTGTGGGATACATCCGGGACACTTCTGGAGGCTAATAAATTCAAATTAAGGACATGGTGCTTCCACACTAGCCTTGATCTGAGAATTTAAATTTGAAATTAACGCTATACCCATCCTGTAATATCCATATTGAAATAATAGTATTAACTGTGAAGACAGTGACATTTTAATATTGAGCTAAATCCTTGAAGTTCAATTTTATCTTGTAGACTACATCTACACTTAGGAAAACCTTCGAAATGGCTATGCTAATGGCCAAATCAAAGAATACTAATGAGGTGCTGAAATGAATATTCAGCAACTCATTAGCATGCTGCCAGCCGCGGCACTTAAAAAGTGACATGTTTCGCTCGCGTACGGCTTGTCTACATGGGGGTCCTTTTCGAAAGGACCCTGCAAATGTCAAAATCCCCTTATTCCTATCAGCTGATCCAATTCATACTTCCTTAACTCAGCTGATAGGAATAAGGGGATTTTGATGTTGGCGGGGTCCTTTCGAAAACGACCCTCATATAGATGAGCCGCGCATGAATGAAACACGGCATTTTGAAGTGCCGCAGCCAGCAGCATGCTAATGACACTGAATATTCTTTTTAGTGCCTCATTAGTGTTCTTCGATTTGGCCATTAGCATGGCCACTTCGAATTTTTTCCTAAGTGTAGACATGGCCATAGTGTAGACACAGCCACAGAGTGCAGGCTTATGGCTCAATATGAATGTTACAGGCAGAGAGATGCAGTAATAAAGTTTTTAAGGCACCAAAGGGCTACAGCATTAGAAGTCACAACTCTGTACTACTCTGGGCTGTATCCCAAAATATCATGCCCTAACTGTGGTAGAAAGTTTTATAAACGGACATAGTTAGAGATAGGACTACTCAACACAATGTAGGCCTACTTTTCCCAAAGATTACATATCCAGGGTATAGTTTTTGCTCCATCTATTTTCAATCCATTTTCATATCAGAAATATTGAGAGTTCCACTTTAATTCCAATATCTGTGAAGCTAGTGAGGTATCCTTTTCTGATTTTTTTTTTGGAAGTGGTTGTCCTACTTATACACATTCTTTAATCCAGAACCTTTGAGCTATTACTTTTCTTTGCCACTTATGTTGTGTTACTTTCTGCAGTCCTTATTCGTGTAAAAATCCCTTAGATGTTGTTGACAGATGTCCCTGATGTGGTGTACTGACAGATGTTTTGCTTTCTCAAATGTTGATAACCATCTGGCTGCATGGGTGTGCTCCCCTGTGTGCTGCCCCAGCTCTGCACAGATAGCCAACACAGCAGACCTTGCAATCCCCCAGTGACAGAAATCAGATAAGGAATGAAAGTATCCGGCCAAGTTTGTTGTCAATGAAGCATGATCCTAGTGTCCAGCAGATGTTAACAGAGCACTAACACACGTGTGCAAAGTCAGTTGTAAGACTCTTCTCTGCTCCCAGTGTGAGACAAAGACAGCCCCTCGGCAATACATGTTTATACACTGGTGCAAACAACTTGTGTGTCACTCCTGAGGTATCAAGCTGCCACCCTATGACATATTTGGGTGCCACTCATTACCTTGTACCTGTTGGTTCAGTGAAAACATCCCTATCCCTCATGTTGTCATCCTGACTTTATCCCAAGGAAGCATCAATATGTTCTTGTTATACATGGGGGTATTGGGGTGTTCGAGTATGACAGTGGAATGTGTTTACATGCCTTGTGCTTACTACCACTTAGGTATGTGTATTTCTGAAACTTGAGCCCTGTTCTCGTCAGATCTGTCAGCAGAGCCTGACTTTGCTGTACATTAACAAGTTTTGACCATTAGTTTAATCCAGGCCTAAGGCCTCATATCAGGCCTCATGTTTCAGGTTGTCTCCCTAGTACAGATTTCAGTGGCAATTTTGTCTAAGCAGGACTGCCCAATTCAGCCTACAATGGTGATGACTCTGTGCTTTTCAGAACTCACCAACTTTCTTGAGAATTTTCCACCTCTGGTTGCATTACTACATTTGATTACTATCCCTGTTTGGCTGGAAATATTCCCCAGTTATAACTGTCACATACAGATAGAGATCACAAGATATTTAACACTCCTTTCACTTGGGGCCATTGTACCAGCTGGGTGTGAGACTTGTGTTTGACTGATACTCATTCACTTCACTGTATCAACTTTGGCACTTGCCTTCTTCCCACCATATCCTGCTATGCAACTATGGTTCCCTTTAGCCTCTTCAGAAAAGCTCCAAACCCTTACACTGTGTCTACTCTTGGAGCTAATGTTGTGTGTTTCTGCTTGCAGTGAGGTACTTGCACTAGTTCTCATTGTGTTAGAGCAAGGAAAATAGTCGCACACCTGGCTACTACACATGGGCAGCAGCAAGTGGCAGCAAAGATGGGGTTATGTGTGTGTTCAACCCAGCATTCCCTCTAATTTTTTCATCCAAGTTCAGAACAAATTTTGTGATGTGCACCAAGACATGTGTGGATGTGCACAACCAATGGAAACACATGTTCCCAGCTGTGGGTGCTCTGCTAATCAGCTCTGCAGCACCAGAATCTCTCTTGGGCAGCTACCCAAGCACTCAGCTTACAGAAAACACTGCTCAGAACACCATATACCAACTGGAATGATTAACTGAGAGGAATTGTGAAAAGGAAGGTCTTCCTCCCCAGTCTTCTGGACACATCAGAGGGGGAAAGATACACTGGGTGAAATTGTGGCCCCACTCACATTCAGTAAAAAAGTTCCCATTGACTGCAATGGGGTTAGAATTTCACCTACAGATTTCAAGTCTGTAAGGAGCTAGTCTAATCACCTACTCTCTCTTAAAAGGAGCAACATTCACTCAAGAGCATGATAGAAGAAAGGTGGGAATAAAAGATGGGTTAGGAGAAATAGGGGAACCCTCCAAATGGGTCCAGTAGGAAACAGAGAAAGAACCTTTCTACCCTCACATTTCCTGGGAAGTAACACATGGTGAAATCTCATTTATTTTTTATTGCAGCAGTGCCCAAGGAATTCTATGGGAAAGGATGGTGGGAATATGGACCCTTCATTCTCTTCTTTTCTGCTAGTGCAGGGAGAGAGAAGCCATTAACCTACACCACAAGGAGGGAAATTATTAAAGACCTACAACCTATTCTTAATCAGGATGCTACACTCCAGAAGGCCCTGGGTGACGTGCCTGTTCTCTCCTACAGACAACCTCCCAACCTCATGAGGATCCTTACTGACAGCCACAGTCTATACCCCAGGAACACCAGTCCTGGAACCTTTCCCTGCAACAAAGCCCGCTGCCAGCTTTGTCCCCATATCTTCTCTGGAAATAACATCACTGGACCTAACCAGGTTACTCACAGAATCACGGGCACTTTCTCATGCTCCTCTACTAACATCATATATGCCATCATGTGCCAACAATGCCCAGATGCTTTGTATATTGGACAGACTTCTAACTCCCTTAGACAAAGGGTCAACGGGCACAAAACAGACATCAAAACACTCCAGATCCACAAACCAGTTAGTCAACATTTTAATGGAATGGGGCATTCTGTGAATGACCTCAAGGTATGTGTGTTACTGAAGAGAAATTATCGCTCCGTTTTAGAAAGAGAAGTGGACAAACTGACATTTATATTCAAATTCGGCACATTAACACATGGTTTAAATCGTGATGGGAACTTTCTGAGTCACTATAGGGGCTCGTCTGCATACTTGACTCAATCTAATTCTTGATCTTCCCCCCCACACCTCTACTCTCTGATTTGCTCACCTTGATTATCTTTTTCTGATTTGTCCTCCTTGCTTACTGTTTTTGGTTCTCTGTGTCTTAAATATTGAGTCTGTTCTGGTGTGGCTATGGTCTGAAGAAGTGGGTCTGTCCCACGAAAGCTCACCTAATAAACTATTTTGCTAGTCTTTAAAATGCTACTTGACTGCTTTTTGTTTTGATAGTGTATTGACTAGCACAGCTTCCTCTCAGTTACTATTCAGAAGGAGGGAAGAAATGGCAAGGCACTATTTCCCCCTCTGGAAGAGAGAGCGAAGGGTACATATCCACTGAAGATGCCTGAGGAGAAGGTTGGCAGTAATCTACATCTTATCCCTAAAGACACACAGTTAAGAAACTCCTTACTAACTTCTAGTGAAGACAAGAAATCTTGGGGAGAATAGGCTTACACAATACTTCCTCCTAGACACAATGGAAATGTGTCCACATTGTCTAATATTGTAAATGTTGATAAGTAGGCAAAAGGTTGTGTAAATAGGATGTGATGAGTTTCCTGGGGGAGGAGGACACAATAACTTTGGATATGAATACTATCTAGATGCTTCTACCAAAGGAAAAGTTTCACAAGAGCTGACAATTAAGATACTCATATTAAAAATAATCACCTAATTTTCCAGAACATACACATTACCCATGGGAATTTCCACATAGCCTGCAGCAGGGAAGATGCTCATTCAAGGTATGTTTGCCCTGGAAAAACAGATCTGTGGCAGCAAGTCTCAGAGCTAGGGCAAGCGACCCGGGCTTTTAGGGCTCACACTACAGTATGACAGCTAATACTGAGCTCGGGCTGGGATCTTGGGCTATGGTTACACTACAGTGCTCTGTCAACAGAAGTCACTGTCGGAAGAGATGTCCTGACAAATTTTCTGTTGACAGAGTGCGGCCACATGTGAAAGCCAATTGGGAGAGCACTCTGCTCTGTTGACAGCCGGCTGCTCTCTTTACAAAAAGACACCCAGAAGTACAGCAGACAGGGCTGCCAATTATTCTGGATGTACTGTCTGTCAAGAGCAGCAACGAAGGGTCCTGTGGCACCTTATAGACTAACAGAAAAGTTTAGAGCATGAGCTTTCGTGAGTTAACTCACTTCTTCAGATGCTGGTCCTGGAAATCTGCAAGGCCAGGTATAAATAGGCCAGAGCAAGGCTGGGGATAATGAGGTTAGCTCAGTCAGGCAGGCTGAGTTGTATTGTCATCAGTAGATCTGGAGGTGTGAACTCCAAGACGGGGGAAGCTGCTTTTGTATTTAGCCAGCCATTCACAGTCTTTGTTTAATCCTGAGCTGAGGGTATTGAATTTGCAGATGAATTGTAGCTCAGCAATTTCTCTTTGGAGTCTGTTCTTGAAATTTCTTTGCTGCAGGATAGCTACTTTTAAATCTGCTACTGTGTGTCCTGGGAGATTGAAGTGCTCTCCTATGGGTTTTTGTATATTGCCATTTCTGATGTCTGATTTGTGTGCATTTATTCTTTTACGTAGGGACTGTCCAGTTTGTCCGATGTATATGGCAGAGGGGCATTGCTGGCACATGATGGCATAAATTACATTGGTAGATGTGCAGCTGAATGAGCCCACGATGGTGTGTCTGATCCGGTTAGGTCCTGTAATGATGTTGCTGGTGTGTATATGTGGGCAGAGCTGGCAACGAGGTTTGTTGCATGGATGGGTCCCTGAGATAGAGTGACTGTGGTGCGGTGTATAGTTGCTTGTTAGGATTTGTTTTAGGTTGGCAGGTTGTCTGTGAGCAATGATAGGTCTGCCTCCGAAGGCCTGTGAAAGTGTGGGATCATTGTCCAGGATGGGTTGTAGATCCCTGATGATGCGCTGTAGAGGTTTTAGCTGAGGACTGTAGGTGATGGCTAGTGGTGTTCTGTTGGTTTCTCTCTTGGGCTTGTCCTGTAGTAGGACGCTTCGTGGCACATGTCTGGCTCTGTTGATTTGTTTCCTCACTTCCTCAGGTGGGTATTGCAGTCTCAAGAATGCTTGGTGCAGATCCTGTAGGTGTTTGTCTCTGTCGGAGTGGTTGGAACAAATGCGGTTATATCTAAGTGCTTGGCTGTAAACGACGGATCGTGTGGTGTGTCTGGGATGGAAGCTGGAGGCATGAAGGTAGGCGTAGCGGTCAGTGGGTTTATGGTACAGGGTGGTACTGATGTGTCCATTGTGTATAAGCACGGTAGTGTCAAGGAAGTGGATCTCCTGTGTAGATTGGTCCAGGCTGAGCTTGATGTTGGGGTGGAAGTTGTTGAAGTCCCGGTGGAATTCCTCCAGAGTCTCCTTCCCATGGGTCCAGATGATGAAGGTGTCGTCAATGTAGCGTAAATAGAGCCGGGGTGTTAGTGGACGAGAGTTGAGGAAGCGTTGTTCTAGGTCAGCCATGAAAATATTGGCATATTGAGGGGCCATGCGGGTACCCATAGCTGTGCCGCTGATTTGAAGATATATATCATCACCGAATCTGAAATAGTTGTATGTGAGGATAAAGTTGCAGAGCTCAGCCGCCAGATGTGCTGTAGCATCATCAGGGATACTGTTCCGGACAGCATTTATTCCATCTTTGTGTGGGATGTTGGTATACAGAGCCTCTACATCCATGGTTGCTAGGATAGTATTTTCTGATAGGTCACCAGCGTATTGCAGTCTTCTCAGGAAGTCAGTGGTGTCGCGGAGGTAGCTGGGGGTGTTGGTGACATAGGGTCTGAGGAGAGAGTCCACATAACCAGACAGTCCTTCAGTGAGAGTGCCAATACCGGAGATGATGGGGCATCCAGGATTTCCAGGCTTGTGGATCTTGGGTAGTAAGTAGAATAACCCTGGACGGGGCTCTAGAGGTGTGTTGGTGTAGATCTGTTCTTGTGCTTGTGTAGGGAGTGTCCTGAGCAGACGGTGTAGTTTTTTAGTGTATTCCTCGGTGGGGTCTGAGGAAAGTAGCCTGTAAAATCTGGTATTGCAGAGTTGTCTGGAAGCCTCCTTCTGGTAGTCAGACCTGTCCATGATGACAGTAGCTCCTTCTTTATCTGCCTCTTTGATTATAATGTCAGGGTTGCTTCTGAGGCTGTGGATGGCATTGCATTCCGCACGACTGAGGTTCTGAGGCAAACGATGTTGTTTCTCCACAATTTCTGTCTGTGCGCATCGGCGGAAGCATTCTATGTATAGGTCCAGACTGTTATTTCTGCCCTCGGGAGGAGTCCACGTGGAGTTATTCTTCTTGTGCTGCTGGGAGGTTGTCTGTGTAATGGTGTGTTGGTCAGTGTTGTGTTGAAAGTATTCTTTGAGTCTGAGACGGCGAAAGTAGGCTTCCAGATCACCGCAGAACTGTATCATGTTTGTGCATGTGGCGGGGCAAAAAGAGAGTCCCCGAGAAAGGGCAGACTCTTCTGCTGAGCTGAGTGTGTAGCTGGACAGATTGATGATATTGCTGGCTGAGTTAGTGGTACCACTGCTGTGGCTCTGTGTGGCAGGCAGGAGTTTAGAAAGTTTGCAGTCCTTTTTCTTCTGTATAGTAGTGAAGTGTCTAGTGTAAATCTCTTGTCTTATTTTAGTAAAGTTCAGCGGCGTGGAAGTTTGTGTTGAAGGTTGGTTATTGATGAAAGACTCCAGATTGGAGATCTCTTTTTTGATGTTCTCCTGTTTGTTGTACAGGACGCTGATCAGGTGGTTCCTCAGTTTCTTTGAGAGTGTGTGGCATAATCTCTCACTGTAGTCTGTGCAGTATGTAGATTGCAAAGGATTTTTCACCTTCAGTCCATTCGGTATGATGTCCATTTGTTTGCATTTGGAGAGAAAGATGATGTCTGTCTGAATTTGTGCAAGCTTCCTCGTGAGATTGATAGATTTCCAGCGGGGCCACACAGTTTTTTTTTCCAACAGAATCTGTCAGCAATATCCTTCTGACTCAAAGCTTTGAGGCACATTGCTGCTGGCAAAAGTGCTGTGTTTTGTGGAGATATTGTCAACAAAATACATTTTGTGTGTGCACACTCAACGAGTTTTGTCAACAAAACTGGGGTTTTGCAAGCAAATCTTGCTAGTGTAACTGTAGCCACACTCTCATCCCAGTCACCCAATTTCAGAGCAGGGGCTCCAGGCTTAGCCTGAACATCCACGCTACTATTTTTAATCCAGTAGCATGAACCCTGCAATCGTGACTCACTTGACTCTGTTTTGAGATTCTGTGCCTTGGGCCATTTTTTTTTTTTTTTTTAGGTGTAGTCATACCAACCTCTCCTTAGGCTTCTGAGCCTGAGTTTAGCTGTAACTTCAAAGCACTGCCTGCACAGCTATTTTTAGAGTGCTAGACTTTGGCTATCAGGACTCATTCTATCTACTTGGGCAGGCCAGGAGGCTCACTGATATGGGCTGTGTAGACATACCCACAACACTATCTAGGATGCAGTAAACTTCAAAGAGTTAGAGAATTTCCCCTCGATGTTTTATTTTTTCTAAGATTGGCAGTCATGCAACATCCCAGAATTGTCCCTCTGATCATCATATCCTTATTCAACTGTAATTGTGATTTTAGAATTCCTCTTAGAGCCTCTTTTGGTTGATTTATTTCCACTTATCTAGGGAAAGAAACAAACACCCTCTAGTAGCTGAACCGTACTGCAGTGAAGTCTACTGAGAAATGACCTGACCTGCTGCTGAACTCGGATAACAAGCAAGTTATGCTTCCGGCAGACGACATGCCCATTTTTTTTTAAAAAGAAAGAATGGAATACATTTTGGACTGGTCACACTTCCACCTCCTTGTTATGAAATAAACACCGCAAGCAGCTGAGATCCAGCCATTGACAACAGTTTTCAGGAGCCAAGAACAACAGACAAGAAACTTAGACAACTGATTTATCACAGCTATCAATTCTGGAAATACATACATACAAACAATTGTGTTGCTTTCTCTGACTACCCAGGTTGCTTCAATATAAGGATAAATGTACATTTTCTATGTGCAAGGAATGTGCCAGCAGGAGCTCAATACCGCTGAAGGATTTGAGGAATGTGTCCTTTAGAAATCATTTGCATGAAAATGCAATGGTGTGCATATGTAATGCCTTGTAAACAAAGCCTGATGTGTAGCAGGTGAAGCAATGATTATTTGTCTATTGTAAACAACATGTTGCTGTAAAGTCACAAATTATGCTATCACCCAGCGCAAGAATTGTGGAGTCCCACCAATGCTTGAAGTTGTTGTGGGGGCACATGGCAGTCATCATTGCTGTGTGAGATATGGATCACATAGGGCTGCCCTCCATCTGAGCATTGTGAAATGAAGAGGGGAGGGATGGTGGTTGAACTAGATGGCTGGGAGCCTTTGGGCTGCACAGCTGTAAGATTGATTTGACTAATTCTTCCCCTGTAAGCCCCTCCCTCTGGAAGCAAGGTTATGTGAGAATATGCAAATTAAGTGTGAGATATTTAAAACTGCACCTCATCTTCATTTCTGATCTCACTCATTTACATGCCCTTTCTGAAAGGGAGGGGTTATGTAGAGGCAGCTAGAGAGTTTAAAGGACTGATTCAAATTCCTTATAAGGTGATGGAAAGAGGCCCATTGACACCAAAGTGCTTTGGAGTAATTGATTTTTTCCCTAGATCACACAGGAAACCTAAAAAAAGCAAAGAAGGAAACCCAGAAGTCTTCAGTACTGGTTCTGTGCTTTTTGCCACTAGACTTTTCTCTTTCAGAATCCTTTGAGCATCCTTAATATTTATGAAAAATTGGTATCAAACATCTATGAACAATAACTCTCTTTTTAAATAACATTTAGAGAATTTCCCTAAGATCACTCACACAAATATGGAGATACAGAAGATAAGATACTGAGGATTACACATCTGCTTACTAAACCAGCATGGTGAAACAGAAAATAACTATTTTGTCATGTCATTAAAAACACCCTTAACAACTGGATCTCGCATTTTGACTTAAAATGGATTGAATCATTAGTGTATGATCTTCAGCTTTTTTATTTTGGTTTGAAGGTGAATTGGAAAAAACGTGTGCTAAAGTTTTAAGAACAGCCACATTGGACCAGACCAAAGGTCCATCTAACCCACTATCCTGTCCTCCAACAGTGGCCAATGTCAGATTCCCCAGAGGGAGTGAACAGAGCAGGTATTCATCAAGCAATCCCTCTCCTGTCATCCATTTCTAACCTCTGAAAAACAGAGACTGGGGACACCATGCCTACCCATCCTGGCTAATAGCCATTGATGGACCTAACCTCCATGAATGTATCTAGCTCTTTTCTGAACCCTGTTCAAGTCCTGGTCTACACAACATCCTCTGGCAAGGAGTTCCAAAAAGAAGAGAAAAGAAAAGAAAAGAAAAGAAAAGAAACTCTTGATTTTACAGACCCTGATTTAGCAGACTTTGGGAACAACGGGCGGCTCCCCATTGTTCCCAAAGTCCACTGAGGTCCGCAAAATCATCCGCCGACCCAAAAAAAGAAAAGACTTACTGCTGGTGCAGTCTGGAGGAGCTGCCGCCTCCTCCGCTGAAGCCGACAGGCGTATGTGGTGGTGGCTCCTCCAACCTGTGCAGTGGCACCTCCAGCCACGTGTTGAGGCGCCTCCAGCCACACAGCGAGGCACTTTTAGCCGCGCTTGGCAAGACAGCTCCAGCTGCACAGCTGGGGGCCTTCAGCCACGTGGCAGGGTCCAGCAACTCCTACATCAGTGGCAGCTCCGGTGAGTGGAGGGCTTTTCTTATTTTTTTGGGCAGAGGGAGGTTGGGGCTGGGGGAGCCTGGCAAGGGTGGGTGGACAATAAACCCTCACATATAAAGGGTTTTCGGGAATAGTGGCCAACATCCTCTCCCATTAGTCCATTATAGCAAGGGTTTACTGTAATTTCATTTGGTGACACCTATTTTTCAATGTGTTCCCTAGTTATGCATTGTGATGGTACCAGATTAGTATTTGCAGACTAGTATTATAATGATTGTGAACTGCATGTTACCGCTACTTCACATTTACCTTGTGTTTATGTCTGTATGTATGTGCACACATGCCTAAGAAACCTTCAATCTAAATTAAAGTTATTTTGTGTAGGAATTTTACATCCGCCCACCCACCCGTATCTGTCTTACAGAAGATTACAGCTGCTGTTTAGCATTACTGAACATATATTTTCCCAAACAAAACAAAGATACAGAGCTTCATTTGTAGCAATAGCATATTGCTGAAGCCTCAATACAAAGGCCTAAGCTGTGTCTGGTTGCTGTGCAGGTACCCAAGAGTGGAAAAAACAGTAGGTGCAGAAGCAAGGAAGTCAAAGTCTGTATGAGGCTTATACACAGGTGTCCCAATGCAAGATGGCAAAGTACACATTGTACTATGTAACAGGATAGCACAGCTCCCATGCTTCCCTTTGCACTAGGAGAGACATTGCTTGTGTTTCCATCACAAAGCCTCCAGTACTTCTCATAATGACAGGGAGACTTTGCACTGGCCACAGCAAAGAGTGGTAAATTACGAACACAATCAAGGTTAAAGATCTTTAGTATGTTTGGCTGCTGCAAAGGGAGTTTCACATATCAGTTTTATGAGGAGCCTGAGAAGAAACAGTCAAAGAGGTCAGAGCATTGATAACAAATAGTGAAACTGGGGCTATAGGAAAAGCAGACTTTGCCAGGGGAATTAATTCCACATCATTTCAGGTTTCCTGCATAAATAATGTCTGTGTGCCATATATTGGTCCCGTTATTGCAAGTTATAGAGTGAGGCCACCCCCAATTTATTTATCGTTAATTAAGCAATCTACTAAAGAGGTTAGCAAAGCAAAGCGAGTTCTATAGTAATGACAGATTTGCCATCTTATTAGTTACCATTTTCTGCATGTCCTGCTATTTTACAGAAAACAGCATTTTTTCCCTTACACAACTACAGACCTCATGGTTCAAGATAAACCACCTGGGGTTAAAATGGGAACTGTTTCACAGAAGGATGTTGATGTACATCCAAAATATGTGTATATAGCCAGACATTTATACCAAGCTCCTTGCCATCTGAACATTTTTTCAAGGTTTATTCCCTAGAAAAGCCAGGAAAAGGAGAAACCAGGTGCCAAAAGGTAAAGAAAATAGCACAAGGTAATGCAAAGTATTAGCTATGTATCCAAAATCAAAAGGAATATTTAGTATACATCGGAAATACAAAGGGAAAATGGAATAGCTTGTGCAGTAAAAGACAGAGACCAATTAATTAACATAGATAATATGCAGACCCACATGTGTATTGAGGGAGATAGTTTACAGATGTAAAAGTACAAAACTATTAAGCACAGTGTATTCAGTGCTGCACAAACCACAAAAAGACACAGTTCTGACCCTAAGGAGTTTACAATTCATAGGTGACAAATCAAGCAGAATGCACGTTGGTACCCAGAGTACTTTAATTTAAGATACATTTTAAAGGCAGGGTCTTAAATTAGTTTTACTCATGTGACTGGTATCTGTGGGCCTCAGAGAAGTGGATTTTGAGAAGGGATTTGAACACGGGAAAACTGTGTACCTGACAATGTCCTAAAATTTTAACTGGGACAATAATATCACTGGCAACCCAAAGTCAGTGTTGAGATCCCTAAAAGGCCGACAAGCAGATACTTGTGGGATTATTAGAATAATCAACTTTTTCATCAAAATTTCATTCTCAGACAACATTCTGACTAGTTCAGTCTGTGCAGGCCAAAGGAATTGCTCCAAAATACAACATGAGAAATGTATCCTGTGGAGTTTAGGAGAAACCGGGTCTGTTAACCATCTAGAGACTACAGCTACGGCACTGTTGTGTCTATGAGTATATTTTCCAGTCTCTTCTAATCCAACTTGTCTTATCCATTGTAAAATACTGTGAACTATAATTGCATCTCTTTACTTTTAACTTTGTTTCTACACAGATAATACTTTGTTAACTGTACCAATTTCTCTATACATTTGTTTAAGAACACCTCCTACATGGTAAGAGCTAGGACCACCAAATTTCATATATAGCTTCCTCTTATCATAACTTAAAGTAACGAAAGGGAGTGGTTGTGGCAGGAAAACCGATGTGCCTGAGAATGGGATTGCTTCTCATAAAACCATATAGAAAAGAGACACAAACACAAGGCAGGTAAAAGAAACTGGTGGAGGGAAACCCCCCACCTGAGACTGTCCCAGCCCTAAGCCTCCCATCACCGAGTGGAGACTGAAGATCCCTCTTTTCCCACAATTTGTACAGCTCCTACCACAGTTGGGTCCTGGTCTACGATTAGAACTCCTAAGTGCTATGATAATACAAATATATTATAAACAGTAATTAATCAAGGAAAATGATTATCTTCAAACTACCTAGCAATCTTTTTCAAAAATGTTACAGAACACTCCATAGTTCTGGTTTCTATCACATCCACAGAGAATTACTGACTATCTGATACCTTTGAACACTTAGCTAGAACAATCATCCATCACTCTCTCTCTCTTTCTGCATTTCCATGAATACTACTGTGAAGTAGAATAAGTATATTTGCCTTCTAACAATAGATGTGCCCTGTCTTTTCTACATATATCCATTCAGCTCTCCACAAATAACTCTCACGTTTCAGTGCCAAATAACTGACACTTTTCAAGGTGCACAATACCTGGTTATTACTTATTCAGAAATATTTGATTTTAACCAGCATTACACAGAACTACATACTTAGTAACAAATCCTACTTCCATTGAAGCCAGTAGCTAAACTTTCAAAAACTTCCACAGTGACTTCAATAAGACCAGCTTGTGGACCAGTTAAACTCATTGTACTCGTGCAGATCTGGAAAAGTAAAGCAATTAGCTTAAGAACAAACCTGGGCATCTTGAAAACGGGTGTATTCAGCAGCATGTTGTATGGATGTGAGACATGGGTGATAACAAAAGATTCGAAAAGAAGAATGTTGGCATTCGAAAGGAGTTGTTATAGAAAGATTCTGAGAATAGGATGGATGAAGAAGGTCACCAATGAGGAATTACATAGGAAGATACAGCCGAAAGAGAACCTGCTGCATAAGGTTATAAAACGGAAGCTACAACTATTTGGACATATTTGCAGAATGAACAACAAACGAAAAATGAAGACCTTAGTATTTGGCATAATGGATGGTTTGAACAGGAGAGGCAGACCCCACAGAGAATGAGTAGATAATGTAATAGATTGGTGCAGAGCTAGTCTACAGAAACTAAGCCACTCTGCACTGGACAGGGAAAGATGGAAGGAAATGGTGAGAGAGGCATCAGACACCAACGGGCACTGAGCCCATGGTTATTGATGATGATGATGATGAGTTACTAAATGGACTCTGGTTACCTTTAGCTAGGATATAAAAGTGTTCATGTAACAAAAAAGGGCTGAAGAAAACCTCACAGTATCTCCAGCTGCTGAGTGCATATGCTGTAATTGATTATTGTCACAGGTTACAAGGGAACTCCACAGAACAACACCAGATCTTTGAGATGCTGAACATCTCCTGGGATTTACTGATGGCCCTCAACTCTCATTGGTGTCAGTGGGTGCTACAGGAAACTCATTTCTCACAATACTGAGGAAAATCATTTTCAGTATTATAAAGGCTGCATTGTTAAAACTTGAAGCACTTATATTTTTACTCTATATATGATAATGTCCATGGAAGTGATGATGAAATAATTTGCATTAGGATATGTCAGACAGCAAGTGCAGATGTACTGATTAATATAAGCATCCATTTCACATCTCAATGCTCTAGTATTCAAAGGGGTTTTTTTTTAAACATTGAAATCAAAAAGCTGCGTTGACTTTTCCAGAAAACAATCATGTAAATAACATAAATGTGATATTATGCAATAACTCTAAGACCGGGAATTTTGACAGTATCTTGCGGCCATCCTTCAATGCATGGCAAGCATTTTTTTTCTAGACAGCTTAAACAAGCATTGACCGAAACAAAATAAGGCTTCCCCTTTTGTAAAATATTGTAATATTTCAACAAAACTGAGTCAGGACAAAAAAATGTGATCTGAACAGCATGTGAGGCAAGTTCTTAACTCAGTCTATTCCTATTCTTTATACAACCAGTGTCTGGGAAGTTTTAATTACACAGAAGACTATGATGATTTCTTCTGCCGTATGGGATTTAACCAATGAATTTGAAAAGATATGAAAGGAAATGAGCACCTCGAGAGATTCAGTACAATACCAGGTTGATTCCATTACAATTATTTTTCAGCCACTGTCTGATTAAAAGGAAACAGAGTACTGATTCTTTTTTATTGTGATATTTATTAATAAGGCTTATAATGAAGGTCAAGACTTGGTGCAATGATTTGTTCATTTAAAATATTTATGTTAAAAAGAAAGCATTTGGCTTGAGTCAGTTAGAAATCTGCAGGCCAAGAAAGATCTATATTTTCACCAGGAAAGCTCACAGGTGGTCACAATAATGAGCTTTCTTTTCTTCTGTGAAATCTTATATTTTAAACCCACTCATCAGTTTCAGCTAAAGAGCCCATTTTTTTACAGGGACTGACAAAAACTATGCAAAAAAGCCCATATTTATTTAGACTCTCAAGAGTGCTATTAATATTACTTTTTATATATTACATTTGTGGTTCCCTTTAATCTGGCAAGCTTGAAAACAAAGTACAGGTGTTGTGTTTTTCAGCGCTATGAGAATATGCAAATATTTTCTGTGGTTCTATAGTGTTACAACCCACCACAGCAATTGTTTTCAACAAAGCATAAAGTTTCCTTCAACCAAAAACAAACAAACAAACCATAAAAAAACTGCAGTCAGCTGCGAATGTGCACACATAACAGTGTTAGAGAAAACTGGTGAATACGGAGGGTAGGGTACATTCATCACCCCTTAGAGGCACAGGATGCTTAGTTCTTAAGGGGAACTAATTTGTAGGAGGCCTGACACTCATTGCAATCCATAGCCCTATTCTTTCTTCTGAAGAAGTGGGTTTACCTCATCAAAGCTTATGGACCATTACATTTGTTAGTACAAACCTGTGTCACTTCATGCAGACTGAGGATTTGAATCTGCATCTCTCACATCCCAGCAGAGGGCCTTAACCAGTAGTTTGAGAGAGGGAGGGCAGCGGTATCCACCTTTTTGCTCAGTTTGGGTCCCCATCTGATTGGTGTGCTGGTAGGTGGCCTTTACACACACACACACACCCACCAGATAAGACCCTGAAGGTAAGCTAGGCAGAAGACTTTAAAGTTTGTGAATCCTACTGAGGCTTAAATACAAGGTAGGTGCAATCTGCCCAGCGATGTCAGAACATAACGGCTGTGCATACACACAGCAGTGGAAATTTAGGCACAAAGGGAACTTCACCAGTGGAAACACAGTTGCTTAGGGACTTAAGCATCCACAGGGTTAGGTAGACCTTAGTGAGTTTGGGGAAGTGTGGAGGCACAAGCGGATGTGGCCTAAAGGTATGCTCCCTGGATGTGTGATTCGGGAGTTGGAACAATTTTTATATATGGCTGCTGAGAACTATTGAACCAATTTGCAAACCCTGAATATAATGGAAAACACTTCAAGCCAGGAGATGCAGCACCCACCACCACTTCTAGTTCCAGCACCTGTGTGTGTGACGAAAGGAAGAAATAGAGACAGACGCAGCCTCAGAACACCTTGGCTACGTCTACACGGCTGCTTAGCACAGCGCTGCTGACGGCAGCACTATGATAATGACAGTTCATGAAACTGCAAATGAAGGACCATTTGCAAACTCTCACAGCTAATTAGCATAGCAGCACGAGATATTGCTGTCAGCAGGGGGGAAGGAGGTCGGGTGTCAGAAGTTCAGAGGCCGTGTGGATCTACCTCTGGTGCCTCTGCCAGCTAAGTCCCCCCTCTGTCATCACATCCACATGGCCCCTGTACTGCTGGCACCCCCACTGACAGCAAAATCTCACACGGCTATAATAGTTACCCATGCGAGTTTGAAAATTGTCCTCTATTTGCAATTTTGTGAACTGTCATTAGCATAGTGCTGCCAGCAGCAGCACTGTGCTAAATGGCCACGTAGACGTAGCTCTCCTTGTCCATCTTCCTCCTCCTGTCATAGATGGCCACTTTGGCCACTACAAGGAGGGAGGTGATGAGGAGATGTTGTGACTTTGTGGGGCCACAAACACAGATCAGGAGGGGCTGGGCCAAGTGCAGCCACAATCACCGAGGATCCAAATAAAGGGGTCTGCAACCTGGCTCACTCCTGATCAACACACCCCACCAGTGGGCTGTGAGATCAAGGTGGCATATAGGTTGACTGATGAGGGTTCCTTACCCTCCACAGGTAGTAGAAAGTTCTGAAACTTGCTGTAAGGGCACAACAACAGAATTAGGGAATTGAATGTGTGAAGCATGGCCATATGCAGATGTGCCCTGGGCATGGTTCAGAAAAAAATGGGCAGCAGCTCATGCAAATAGTTTGGGGTATTCAGGTGAGGTGACAAGGGAGGTTTGCAGGGTGGCAGACCAATGAAGAGGTCCAAAGGGCCAGGGGTAAAAGATGGGGAGTATCTTCCCACAGGGCCTGCTCAAGGAAGGCTCAAGAGTCATGCTACCCTCACTTCAGGGAGTACACACTGTACAGTCTGCAGGGTGGAGACCTCCAAGTACCAACCAACCCTTAGGGGAATCCACCCATTCTCCTTGTGTCAGAGTCCAGGAGTTCTCCATCGCTGGTGGTTCCTGAAAGGACCAGCCTGTAGTGCACCAAAGGGGATTCTGCCACTCACACACCAAGTTGCAAGTTGTGAGGCAGAGGTCTACAAGGAGATCTGCCTCCTCAGTGCCTGTCATGAGCCTGGTTGCCAAAACCAGCTTCTAGGTCCAGAGAAGGTACTGGGAGAACACTGTCAACGGAACTACCTGCACTGTAAGGGAGTCTCTGCAGGGCCTGGAGGCAGAAGACATGGACCTGACTGTGGTTACAGTTAGACAGCAGTTGAGCGATCATTTTTGTGAATGGCAACAACCACTAACTTTTGCACTTAGGCACCTGGGAGATGGCTAGGCCCCTAAGACCGCCTGCTTTATCTAACCCTCAGATATGTTTATGGAAAAATCTCAGGTTAGATAGACTGGATATGATCATAGGTCTTGTTGTCCCCCATTTACTAGTACTACAGTAATCTAGTACCATTAAACACACCAAAGCAGAAAAATGTCTGAAGAAGGAGCAAGGAAAGAAAACATATTTAGCCACACTGAAAAGGAAACACAACTTGTACATCCCCATCCATCACATGGCGCTGGAAGTTCCTAGCACCTGCAATGTGAGTGAATCATAAAGCAGGTGTACATCAATTTCTTTATGAATAGGGTGAGGTGACATGACATGCTGTCATCAGTAAGATTCCTCTGGCATTTCTGTAGACAAACTCTTAATGTGATTGCCTATTAAAAAAGACCCTTCATTTGAAAGGAGAGAATGACATGGCCAGAAGGCATTTTGTTATACTGTCCACATATTAACTCTGCTGTGTATTTATGGCTAGTTCTAACAATGATGCAAAATAAGATGTTGCGAAGGAAGACCATTGCTTTTCTCTCAGAACAGGGTAAAAATAGTAGTTTTGTCTCCTACAGCTGCTCCCCTATTACAGAATAGCTATTTTTATATAAAAAATATGAATACTGTTACTTAACAGAAGCGTGACACAAGACATCTCTTTATAAAAAGCCCTGCAGGTTTCATGCAATGGTCAGCGTTAATGAATCACTGATACTTTGGACTTCTTCATTAACACTTCTGTTGCTCAGCTTGCAAAATCTAATGCAAAACTAAGCCATTCCTCCATAAGCTATATTCTACGTAGGCTTTTTCTCCTGTTCTCACTCCATTAGGTATGTGTGGTGGTGGGGGGGTGGGTCCTTTTTTTTTTTTTTTTTGGTAGCACAATGTCAAGTGGATATACACAACTGACCTCTTGCTGCTTTATTAATCTCAATTAGGAATTTCAGACAGTGGTGATTTATTATAGTTTTCATTCCAGGCAGTGTGGTCTTTACTCAGACTTCCTTCTTAGTGAAGAAAAAAAGTGTGAAATGTTTAATCCTTGTTACAATCTATAAACGCTCTTTCACGATATTAAAATATGTAGTGAAAAAAATGTGCTGGGAAGAATATGACAAATTGAAGAGATAATTAGCTAAAATAAATGTGACAAAGTATTTTGCATATCAAAAGGTAATATGGTCTGGAAGTCGCTGAGGATAATTTGTATATAATTTTTGACTATATTTTACAAAGCATTTTCAGTCTTTCATGAAAGGACTTTCTCAGACAATATTTTCAGGCAACTTTATTTAATATCCAGACTATCACTTCAAGGTTCCTTATTTTGTGAAATCGTCCTTTCTCAATTTGCAAACTTTACTAAAATATACAGTACTAACTGTCTATTTTTTTAAAGAGAACATTTTATAATTTTCAAACTTATAATTGGAAATGTGTTCCTTACTATTTTATTTTTAAAAATAAATTGTTTAAAAATGTAGGCTGTTTTCCACAAAATATGCATTGAAACTTTAAAGAGCTTCACTGATCCACACGTGTTAAATGTTATTCATCTCCCAAGCCTTCCTATATAACACAGGCAGTCAAGGCCCCCCCAGAATTTCCTCAGATTTATTACCTTATGGGGATGGCTAGGCCACACTCTTAGAAAACTATCATCCAGCATAGTCTGTTAAGCTCTCACATGGAACCTGCAAGGAAAATGCAAAAGAGGAAGACCTCGGACAATGTGGGGAAGGTCTAATGAGACTGAAGACAACAACTGGGGTACTCCTGGAGCCAGCTAGAAGATTTGTCCCAGGACAGAGTGAAGTGGAGGAGACTTGAAGATGACCTATGTGCCACACAGAGTACAAGGCTTAAGTAGCAGTAGTAGCTTCTAGTTGTAATTAGTGTTGCTGGACTGCTTATGTAGAAATATATATTTCCAGTGCTTTTTTTTTTTTTTTGTAAAAAAAAAAGAAGAGCCTGTTCTCAGCCAGCTCCCTGCCTCCCCACACCCCTGCCAGGGTTCCCACGGCTGGGGTTGCTGGAGGAGCGGCGTGGGCTTCTAGCTTCCAGGCTTTGCTACTGCAGAGCTGGCAGGGGTCCAGCTCCCTGTCCTGGGCTTCTGCATTGCTGACAAGGGCTCTAAGCTCTAGCCCTGCTCTGAAAAAAATGCACCAGTACGCCATACCAGCACATATTCCCCCCAAAAATAACTATATATTTCTTTTACAAGATTGTTTAGATAAGGTTTTATCACTGCCACATTTCTTCTATTCCTTTGCCAGTGTTTGCAGCCCCAGTGCTCCATTTGTCAAAAATATTTCCGTTGTTCAAAGCTTTGAGAAATCTGTGGGTTAAACAGCCAGCAAGGCTCCCTGTAAGCAGGCATTCATGTTTACAAAAGCATACTGTCGATCAACTTCTAGCAGACATTGGGAGCGTCTGCCACCTTGGAAGGATAAATGTGCTTGAAATGAGCATGCAGAAGAAAAAAGTTTGTTCCAACAACTAAACCTGGCTGAGGTTATTTAAAAAAAAAAAAAAAAAAAAAAAGAAACGATGCCAGCTCATATTATTGAAGCCTTAATACTAGGTCAATTCAGTGCTCATCACAGCTGAGCAAAGAAAAACAATTTCTTCTCATAGAAACTTCACAGGTTTTGAAATTCACTTTTGTTGGAACCAAAACGAAACCTTTTCCATGAGCAAAATTGTGTCACACGGGAGAAAGAGTGTCTATGGCCTCACAGCTGGGACACTAGCTTATGGAAGACTTTAGTGTAAATCCTTGCTCTGTCTCATTCAGAAAAAAAAATTGTATCCTGGTTACAGCAAGGTAGCTGTTTTAATCTGTGTCTTCACAAAACAAAGCAGCAGTCCTGTAGCACTTTTACAAAATAATTTATTAGGCTATGATGTGCTTTTAGGGGACAGACCCATTTAAAGTCTGTCCCACTTCAAGCTCATAACCTAATAAATTATTTCATTAGTTTTTAAAGTGCTCCAGGACTGTTTTTTTGTTTTGTGATTTTCATCCTAGAGCACTAAAATCATGCATACTAGCAATCTGAATTTGCATATCCAATATATTAGGTCAATATCTTCACCACCCAGCTACAGAATCAGAGTCACACAGGCCCTCCTCATGCCTTCCTGATGAAAGTGTTGTGGAAAACACAAAGTCTCAAGGAAACATATTTTCATAGAGACATTCTGACCAGCTCTAAGGCTCACCCATGAAGCAGTATGCATATGTACTCAAGTCTGCATTGATGTACAAGCTCTGTCTTCTTGTAGAGTGAAGCAAGTAGACTTTGGGGTTGTGCTGACAATCCTTCTGCTCTGCTAATGAAGTCAGCTGCTCACTCAGTTAAAATGCCACCAAGATACGTATCCTGCAGTCTGTAAATAATAATGTGAGCACTGAAGATCTGTTGAAAAGTCATAAAGCAAACACAGTAAAGGAACTAAAACTAGAATGGTGGATTGTGCTCTCCCAGTGGTTTTACAGTGGTGTGAGATCATTGACTACAGTACAGTTACTCCTGGTTTACAAGGACAGGAGATCCTGCATATTTAGAAAATTGTACAGGTTAAACCTGTCTAGTCCAGCCCCCACAGGACCTGACCAGTATCTAATGAGACAATTTGCTGGACTATGGGAGATCTGGATTGTCTAGCACTGCTACCTTTATTTCTACTGGTTACTAGGCTCTTAGAAGACATTTAGGGGTAAAGTACAGCTAAATAACAGCACAGAACGCTGAGAGCCAGCACTGGTGGCTGTAAACGAACTTTATGTGACCACAGGAAACTTGGTCACACCCATACGAGGTCATCTACCTAACTAAAATCATGCCTGATTGTGGATGTTGCCAGACAAGAGTGTGCTGAACTAGAGACGCTCAATCTGTATTACTAAAGTCCAGGATTTCTGGCCACAGTATGGAATGCTGTAGTGGATCCTGCAGTGTCCATTGGCCATTATCGTTGGTGTTAGGGGGAGGCCCCAGATGACTGGACAAATGCACATTTAGTGTGCATCTTTAAAAAAGGGAAGAAGGAGAATCTGGGGAGCTACAGACCTGTCAGCCTCACCTCAGTCCCTGGAAAATCATGGAGGGGATCCTCCAAGAATCCATTTTGAAGTGTTTGGAAGAGAGAAAAGTGATGAGGAACAGACCACATGGATTTACCAAAGACAAATCATGCCTGACCAATGTGATTGTCTTCTATGATGAAATACCTGGTTCTGTGGATATGGAGATTGTGTTGGATATGATATACTTGGACTTTTGCAAAGCTTTTTGACAGTCTCTCACAGTATTCTTACCAGCAAATTAAAGACATAGGGTTTGGACAAATGGACTGTAATGTGGACAGAAAGCTGGTTAGATCATCAGGCTGATCAGGTTGATGTATGGTTGATGACCCATAGCAAGCAAAAGTCCTGTTAAGGGTTGGTCCTTTTGCTCCTCAGGTCTCTCAACATCTGCGTGGGAAGCAGACTAGTTTATTGCAAGCAAATATTTCAGTAGGGCCAAGCATGTCTTCTCCCCTCCCTCCAGTAACAGTCTCATTGGATATGCTGGGGGATTTTTTTTTTTTTGTGAATGAGAAAAGATATATTCTGGGCTTTGTGGGAGGGATGCAATTGCTAAAATAAATCATAAAAGTCAGGAGTTTCACCAGGAATCTCTAGTTTCTCAGGCTGTGTCTATACATGTCCCCTCTTTTGGAGGGGACATGTTAATGAGGCAGTTTGGAAGATGCTAATGAGGTGCTGACATAAATATGCAGTGCCTCATTAGCAGAATGGCAGCCTTGTGCGATTCAAAAGTGCTGCTTTTGGAATGCTGCCACCCATGTAGGTTGGGGCCTTTCAAAAGGACCCCCCTGACTTTCAAAGCCCCTTCTTCCTATTGGGTTTTAGGAAGCATGGGCATTCAAAGTCAGGGGATCCTTTCAAAAGGCCCCTGTCTACACAGGCGGTGGCATTCCCAAAGCGACACTTTCGAATCGTGCATACTGCCATTATGCTGATGAGGTGCTGCACATTCATGTCAGCACCTCATTAGCATCTTCCAAACTGCCTCATTAACATGTCCCCTCTGAAAGGAGGGGGCTTGTCTAGACACAGCCTCATGGATTTCACAACTATAAGAATTTAAGAATTCTAAGAAAATGTATGGTTGCCATTCCTACATAAAGTAACTGATTAGTCGGCAGGATTTGGGCAAACAATGCAGTCAATATAGCTCTACTGAAAACCCATAAGTAAAGGGAGTGATGTGGTGGTATGTTTTTAAAAGAGAGATGAAGTACTTACTTACCACTTCACAAAAATTAGGGAAATCATGATTTTTCCCCAGAAATGTGGTCATTTACCTCAGAGGTATAGTCAGTATTTGCACGCTTTTCAATCATGTGTTGATAACTACATTAGGAAAGGAGAACATGAACCAAATATTTATTTTTAAGTGAAAGCTTAAGTTGAAACATGCTCAGTGAATGAATGGTAACTTGAAAATCCATAGGGGAATAAGCAATAGTTGTTTATTAGATCCCAGGTTGTTTACAGCTGGTTGCACACAGATGAAGTGCAATAAACGTTGGCATTGATCTGAAAAGACTCATGGAATGGTATATGGAGTTGCAGGTGTGTAGCTTTGCTGAGAGACTGGTTTTTATTTTCTTTCTATCTTTCTGTTAAATTCTCATTGTGACAGTTTACTTCCATCAGAATTTCCAGATCTGAAGAAGTGGGTCTGTCCCCTCCCAAAGCTCATCACCTAATAAATTATGTTGTTATCTCATTGGTTAAGTGACATTTACCATGCTCTCTCATTTTCACTTAGCATCATTTCACAAATGAGAATAAGGTCACATCTATAGTAGGGACAGAAGACTAAGTTTTGTTAAACTAAGATTTAGCCCTAACCCATACAGCTTAAATTTAATCCAAAGCAAACCTTTTCAACATTGGATCATGTTTGAATAAAACCATGGCAAGCTTACTTAAAGGGACAGTCCTCCGACCTTCAGACTGAATTTAAACAATAAGAGGTTGGTTTTTTTTTGTTAAAAAGAAAAAAAGAACGAGAAGCCCGTATTCAGTTGGCTCCCTGCCAGACCCCCAGTTAATCCTGGGGCTGGGGCTGCTGAGGTGCTGTTACTCATTACCAGCAAGTACTGGCACAATAAAAGCTCTGAGAATAAAAAATGGGGAAACTGCCCTCCTACTGCCTTGATGTTTTGTTGTTTGTATTTCCCTCTCCATTCTAGTTTCAACCTCAGTCTTTCCTCCTGGTCTCCCTATTTTTTCAGCTGCTCCTTCACATTTTTAAAAATCTTATTTCTTCTCTCTCTCCTGGCTTCCTCCCAGCTCAGGCAGCAAAGTGTCGAGCATTTCTTTCCCATTTCCTTGCTGCTGTGCTGTTCCAAAGCCATTGCCCTCTGCCTTCCTTATGAGACTGAGGCTATGTCTACACTGTGAGATAAATTTGAATTTAAGGCAGTTAGCTCGATTGTACCAAGTGACTGTCTTCACGGTAAATACCATTAGCTCAATTTAGGGAGCACTAATATCGATATCATAATATCGTTGGAACTGGGTGGGTGTAGCATAAAGTTCAAATTTAACAGTTCAAATGAAGGCGTGAAAGTGCTATGTCTTTGAATCAATTTCATTAGCCTCCAGAGGCTGGCTGGCACTGTTGCACCTGGCTGCTGACCACTCACGGGAGCCAGAAAACTGACTAGCACAGCAACCCTGGTCAGTTTCCCAGCTCTTGCAAGTGGCAGGGAACCAGGAAACTGATGGCGCTGCTGCACCTGGCTCCCAGCTCTCCGCCACCCATGGGAGCCAGAAAACTGACCAGTGCAGCACCTGGCTCCTTGCTGCATTTGACTTCCTCCTGCAAGCCAGATGCAGCAGCACTGGTCAGTTTCCTGGATCCCCCAAGCTGTGGGTCCCAGGATCCAGGCATGTGTGTGAGTGCTGACAGCAGTGGGGGTGCAGCAGGGCCTGGGGGGAGGGCACCAAATGTGGGACTGAGGGAATTGTGGGTAGGTTCCCACAATGCACTGCTGCAACAGTCAATATTTGGCGACTCTAGTGTGGCAGCACTAACTCAACTGTGTGTGGACTTTGTGGGAAGTGAGGATACTCAAAATTAATTTACAAAACCCAGTGGTATACAATCAAATTTAATAAAATCAGATGTATCTGGTAGCATAGACATAGCCTCAGTTTTCACTGCCTCTTCTTTGTTTTTGGAGCCTCTGCAGAGTATATACTCTGATCTGTCTCTGTGCAACTGTACAACAGACACCGATTCTAGTGAGAACATGTCAGTTCTGAGAAACCTTCATTAACCAAGCCTTGTCTTAGAAGTTTACATATGATCCATCATCCTATGCTCAGACAACCAGGAAGGTCCTTATGGGAGGACAGCCTTCTTCCCAGCCTCCCAGTGAACTCTTCACTCTCCTGAACACAGCTATCTTTTAATTTGAAAGGCATTCTGGTTTTCATTCTCATCTTGTGTCCTGAAATGCAGCCCAATAAAGTGGCAGGATAGTGATTGACATAGAGAGAGTGATCCTCTGAGGTCAGACTTGTACAACACCATAGTAAACACTAGTGGGGAGATTATGAGGGACCCAGGCAAGTATACTAAACTGCAAGAAGAAGTAGATTATCCTTGGGCAACAATTTAAAGTAGAGATTAAAAAACACTTTTGCAATACAGGGGAGGAGTGAGCTACCTCTTGTACAGGAAACCTATCAAAAACGTAGATGACCACAATATATTCTTTTGGTTGGAAAAATCTGGATAAGCACCAACCATTAAGATGTTTATCTAAAGTAAATGTTTCAAACTTCTCAAGGTTTTGTCCATCACCCTCATATGTGGTATGACTTATGGTTATCTGATTGTACATTTTAGCATAAATCAGACAACGCTGATAGGAATTATATCCTCTGTCATCTTCATGAAATTTGGATTGCACAGTGTCTGGCATAACTTTAAGTAAGAGCCCAACATAAACAGTTCAGGGAGTAGCCAATTAGGCCTATCTTCTTATCTATCTAAATTTTTATAATGGATATGGATATAATATGAATTTAAATCAAATATTAAAATTATAGCAGCAGTGCTTTTGGGAAAAAAGCTTTTGAAGTGGTATTTCTGCTCATGATGCCTTTTACTAGATTCAGAAAATGATTACGGTACAAATATTTTAATGTTGCAGGTGAAAACTTAGAGTGCTGGATGCCATCTAATAATCTCCTTTCTACTTCACAATACAGAATGAAATATGCTTTAAATTTCCACAAATTTGTCAACCTCTGTTGATATTAAAATAAGGTTTAGGTGACAACCCACTGACTGTGCCATAGGTTATCTAATATCAATTGCATGTTTGTTTTGGATGTCTAACAGTCTAAAAAAGGGATTTTTTCACATTAGAAAAACTTCAGGGCTGTGTCTACACTAGCAAGTTTTTTTCAGAAAAGCGAGGTCTTTTTCGAAAAAGCCTGTCGCACGTCTACACACAAAATGCACTCTTTTGATATGAAATCAAAATAATGCAGCCCTCTTTTCAGCAGTTCTCTTCCTCTCCCAGATAAGGAAACGCGCTTTTCTGAAAGAGTCTTTCACAAAAAAGTGTGTGTAGACGCTGCACAGGCCCTTCTTTCAAAAGAGCAGTCCTCATGGCACCGGATTTTTCGATCCCTGGTTCATTCTTTAAAAAGAGCATGGGCTGTGTGGATGCTCTCTATCAAAAGAGTGTATCAGTCTCGTGATCTGCCTTTTTGTGTGTGGACTCAATCTCTCAAAAGAAGTTTTTTTCAGAAGAGCTCTTCCAAAAGAACTTTTTTTCAAAGGATAGCTGTGGTGTAGATGCAGCCCAGGAGAAAGATGGAAATAAGAGGAAGGAGCAGCAGCAGTTTTTTTGGAGGTTCAGGCAATTAGTAGAATGAGAAGATACAATTTACTCTTAATATACCTTTTCAGTTAAACTTGCATCAAACTTACAATAAAACATTTTATTATCTTCAAACAAAATTATTACAGAAGGACTATTAGCATTAAATGTTTGAAAAATTACATGGATCATGGTGACATGAATTCCCCACTGCATTCTTTTTGTTAAGGAGGCAGATCCAAAGCATGCTTGCTAGAGTCCTCATGGCACTGGACAATGGAGAAGACAAGCGCCCCCTCTACCTCTCTTGTACCAGGAAGACACTTTCATGTAACTATTTTCTCAGTTTTCAAATCCCAAACTACCTCAGATCGTATAGAATTGCTCTCAAAAATAGAGAGACAAGATTATGACATTAACTCGAAAGATCATTCATTGGGTTTGACTCTTCCTTCACTGACCTGAGATGCTCATCTGAGAATTGCACCTTGTGGCGTTCCTGCCAGTGTTCTCTTTGAGATTTTCCTTTGGGACATGAATTTTGATAAGGAGCTTCCAAAAGAGGAAGACAATACCATCCTTGGGCCAGCCACGGGCAACTAGTTTCTCTGAAAGCTTTTCTGACACATTCAGTAAACTGGACTTTATGTCCTTTTGCCTCAACTTGAATCCATCATGGCAAATCAGGGATATTTGCTTTTGTAATCATCCTCTGTGCCTCTGTGAAGGATAACTGCTCATTTCAGACAGCCGGAAGAAACAATCCCCTCAGCTTGAGATGAGGTAGATAGCAGTGGACAGTGAAAAGGAAAGGGCTTGGGATCAGACGGGGGTTCTGCTTCACTGCTGTCTCTGTATTACTGAACTTCAGAGAGAGCAGCTGATGTCTCATGCTCTTTCTTTCAATCTGCTCAAGCATCTTTAATGTCCGGGGACTCTCCAGTGACAGCATGTGGTTCTGTTGTCAAGGGGAAAATCTCTGCTGGTAGATACAGAACTGGCAGATGGAGAAAGGCCTGTAAATTAAAACAAATACACATTTTTAGCTGATATTACCCAATCACTTCTATTTTTACTAAGTTACATAAATATGCCACTTGCTGGATACAGAGTGAACTTACTTCTGAAGCCTGGAGATGTCTTCACCAGGAAGGAGCAGGATCGTGGGCTCTGCTTGGCTATTGCAAGGGACAGGGATAGGGCAAAGCACTTCCAAGGTAGATGCTAGCGATCGTGCTAAAGGTAAAGTTGCTGACTACCACCTGGCCTCATCCAAGTTGACTAAATAGATGCAAAGTCTCTTTTTTGGAGACTGGAGTTATAAACCCCAAGAAGTTTATGGTAGATCATGATTGTTATGTACATACTTAGATTATGAGTAATATCCCATCATTCCACAGCACAACATTATTTAATATCCCTAATTGTTTTAAAAGTCTGCCTCTCCAAGCATGATATTTCTGAGTCTGCATATATGATCAAAACATTATTTATAATGCAGTTTTGGTCTGTCATTGAAACTGTGTGGAAAAGATCACTTTATTTTCTCCTTTTCTTCCTTGACATTTTCTCCTACTTACCTCTGTATGGCTCTTAACTCTTCCATTTCTTCCTTGTATAGCTGTGTGGCAAGTGAACCTGCTTTGTCACCTCAGGAACTGCAGTAGGGAGTGGTAGCTCTGAAGTTCCTAGCTTTTTCGCACAGGAGCTGCAAATGTTTTCACATCAGTCAAGGTAAAGCGAGTCCTTTAAAGATGATGCTTAACAGCAACATAGACAGTTTTTACAGTTCTAAGTTGCTTCTTGCAAATATGCCACTTACTTCTGTCCCTCAGCCACAGGCCTGCCTGGCCTAGGCTTCTGAGAGCTACTAATGACTCCCACTTTCAGAAGACCTCTTAGAACTGAAGACATTTTGGTTTTATTTGGGAAAAATTTTGATGAAGCAGCTCTCTGCATTACCCCTCCCAACTTCCAAACATTTCTTTACCAGTTCTTGAAGATATAATGGTTTTAAGATCCTGCAGGAAGGGATTTAGCAGTCATAGAGGATCATGCATTAAATATGATTCAATAGTGTAACACTGTTGCAAAAAATATACATCATCTTGGGATGTATTAGCAGGAGAGTTGTAAGCAAGACACAAAAAATAATTCTTCTGCTCTACACTGTACTGTTGAGGCCTCCAATGGGGCAGTATGTCCAGTTCTGGGTGCCAAATTTCAGGAAAGACATTAACAAATTGTACAAAGTCCAAAGAAGAAATTATTAAAGGTCTAGAAAATATGAAAATATACAACAGAAGATTAAAAAAAATTATTTAATCTGTAGAAGAAAATTCAGAGGGGACATAACAGTTTTCAAGTACAAACAAGGTTGTTACAAGAAGGATGGAGGAAAATTGTTCTCCTTAACCTCTGAGGATAGGAGAAGTAGACTTGGACAATGGACTTACACTGTACAAAGAATATGTTAGGTTCAGCATTCCCTGTAAGCTGAGTGCTTGGGTGACTGCCCCGGAGAGATATGGGTGCTACCCAGCTGACTAGCAGAGCACCCATAGATACCCACAGCTGGCTGCATGTTTTTCTATGGGTGATGAACATCTGCACATGCCTTGGTGCACATAACAAAACTAATTCTGCCCACGGATGGAAAAAAGTTAAAGGGAACACTTGCTAGGTTGATCATTAGGAAAATCTTGTCAATATGGTTAAATACTCAGATAAATTGCCAAGGGAGGTTGTGGAATCACCATCACTGGAGATTAGTTAGGACAGGTTAGAAAAACACCTCCCACAGATGGTCTAGATAACACTTAGTCCTGCCATGAGTGCAGGGGATAGGACTTGATGACCTCTCAAGGTCTTTTCCAGTTCTATGATTAAGGTAAGAATAGCAGAATCTGGCTTTTGGTAGCAAGATATCCTCAGATGAACTGTTATTGGCAATAGTGCCTACTCCTTCAAAACACACAACTAAAACCACACGAGGACTGGTGATTGTTGAGACATGAGGAAAAGAAGGCATACGCAGGACCTAAAAAGTTAGTTGAATAAAGAAACGTCTGTAATAAAAATGATTTGGCTGAATTCTAAGCGCAGTTATGTCTCGTTTTGCTACTGTCTCTTCTATCTTTGCTCTATTAGGACAATGTGCTATATATTGTAAATAAATATGTTGAATACATACAGGTCTTAGTTTTATATTTCCAAAAAGAAATGGACTGATTTGAAAGTTCCCAAAATTCTGTACAATGATCAGCAAGTGGTAAGTAAGTGTCTTTGAGTTTTCGCAAAGTTAGAGAAAGTTTACAGAAAGAGCCATTGTGCACTAGATTTAAAATGTTACAGCATTTACAAAATGACTTCTAAAACAGGGTAGGTGCATCTACACTAGCCGGCTACTTTGAAATAGCTGGCACAACGTCAAAATACCACGTCACATCTACACGCGCCATGTGCTATTTTGATGTTGAAATCGATGTTACACAGTGATACGTCGAAATCGCTATTCCCATCTAAAGATGGGAATAGCGCCCTACTTCAACGTTCAACATTGAAGTAGGGCATGTGTAGACGATCCGCATCCCATTACTTCGAAAGAGCGGGGTCCTCCATGGCGGCCATCAGCTGAGGGGTTGAGAGACACTCTGTCCAGCCCCTGTGGGGCTCTATGGTCACCGCGTGCAGCAGCACTTAGCCCAGGGCTTCTGGCTGCTGCTGCTGCTGCAGCTGGGGATCCATGCTGCGTGCACAGGGTCTGCAACTGGTTGTTGCCTCTGTGGATCTCGTGCTGTGCAGGCTGAGTGCATCTGGGAGGGGCCCTTTAAGGGAGGAGCTTGGGGCTTTGCTGGCCCCTTATTTCGACGGGGAGCACTTGTGCGTGTGGACGCTACGCATTTCCTTCTGGGGTGGCTCCTTTTGACGTTCTCCGTCGGTACTTTGACGTTGAACATCAATGGCACCAGCCCTGGAGGCTGTGTAGATGATACATGTTGAAGTAGCCTATTTTGATGTCCTTACTTCGGAATAGGCTACTTTGATGTTGTGGGCAAGTGTAGATATAGCCAGTGAGTCTGCATTTGCATTCCTCTTTCGAAAGAGGCATGCAAATAAAAATGCAAATGAGTTATAAATTTGCATATTCAGCACCCCATTTGCATATTCTAATTTCAAAAGAGCTTCTTTCGAAAGAAGAAAGCCAGTGCAGACACTGCTCTTTCAAAAGTAAACCCCATCTTCGAAAGAATCCTTCTTCCCATTAAATAAAGGAAAGAAGGATTCTTTCGAAGATGGGTTTACTTTCAAAAGAGCAGCATCTCCACTGGCTTTCTTCTTTCGAAAGAAGCTCTTTCAAAATTAGAACATGCAAATGAGGTGCTGAATATGCAAATTTATACCTCATTTGCGTTTTCGATTTACCTCATTTGTGTACCTCTTTCGAAAGAGGAATGCAAGTGTAGACACACCCACAAAGTTTTACAACTGGTTACTTTTTTTTTTTTGTTATTGAACAAGCACGTGCCTATTCCCACCAATATGGGTTTCTAAATATTTTTAGCTTTTACAGCAACTTTGTTGTGTGCATTTTTTTCTCTTTAACAAGCATGGAGGCAGGGGGCAGAGGTGACTAACATCAAAGCCTCAGGCCACAGGACATGAACTTGATTTAAGTTACCAAGACTTGAATTTAAAAATTGTAATAATCATACAACATTTTTCCTTTAATAAGCAGGAGAATGTTTTTGGTTTGTGTTTTTTAATTTTGCCTATTGTGTTGGCAATTAACTTTTTAAAAATTGAACTATTACCAATAATACAGAAGTTTTGCAGATCCTTGTGCTAATTTTTTTCAGCCTAATGTGATGAGTGGCAGAGAATATATGTATGGATTATGAAAATTTTAAAAATTCATCTTATTTCTGGGGTCTGGAAAAAATGGCAGGTGGAAATAGTAGAAGCTATGGTAGCTAGCATTGTTCACAAATTAGCACAGCTGGGAACTTCACCACTGAGGAAACTGTAATTTGTATAGAAGAAATAGAAATAAATACTGATAAAAACAAAAGAAGGATCTCCATTCTGGGGGTAAGAAGGAAAAAAAATAGTCATTGGATCAAACATGTCTTTTAATTAGAAACCTGCTGCTGAACCAAAAAGTAAAAGATTGACCAGTGCTTACTCATGGACTTTTGTTATAAAACAAAAGAAAAATATACTTTGATGATTTGGTGTTAGATACATCCTGGTCTGGGCATGAGATCAGAAGTCTAGAGCTCCAGAATTCACTCTGCAGTTCTTACTGGGTGGCACCCAACAACTAGGTCTTCTACCTACTGTTGTCACTGTGTCTTCTAGTCACAGGCCAAGGCTTTGAGAAACCTGGGCCGTGCGTACACTAGCCCCAAACTTCGAAATGGCCACGCAAATGGCCATTTCGAAGTTTACTAATGAAGTGCTGAAATGCATATTCAGGGCTTCATTAGCATGCGGGCAGCCGCAGTACTTCGAAATTGACGCGCCTCGCCACCGCGCGGCTCGTCCTGACGGGGCTCCTTTTCGAAAGGACCCCGCCTACTTCGAAGTCCCCTTATTCCCATCTGCTCATAGGAATAAGGGGACTTCGAAGTTGCCAGGGTCCTTTCGAAAAGGAGCCCCGTCGGGACGAGCCGCACGGCAGCGAGGCACGTCAATTTCGAAGTGCCACTGCCACCCACATGCTAATGAAGTGCTGAATATGCATTTCAGCACTTCATTAGTAAACTTCAAAATGGCCATTTGTGCGGCCATTTCGAAGTTTGGGGCTAGTGTAGACGTAGCCCTGGTGTGATAAGAGCAGGCAGCACAGCCTACTTTTCTCTCCCCTGGGAGCCAGAACACTAGGGAGAAGCAGAGGGACTGTGCATTTAGCAAACTCAGTTTTAATAAATGAAAAATCCTCTTCCATTCATTACAACCAACTATCATCTCTTGTTGATCTTGAGGCATTGTACCACTCTCAGTTTTTCTCTCAGCAAAAAGGAGATAAATATTTTTCTAGCCTGTAGCAGCATTTTAAAGATTAATTTCAGTGGTTAACATCAGTACAAGAAACAACTACGTAAGAGCTCTGTGTTATTGATCCCAATTATGGAGGCCCTACTAATAAAAGAAAATAAAAACAAAAACAAACAAGTCATGTCACGTATCCATTCCTTGGCTCCTCCCAACAACAAAACAACAAACAAAAAGGCTTTGCTCCTTATCTGGAGAATAAGAAACTCCCTTGATGGGGTTGGGAATCAACAGCCACATCCAGACTACAAAATAACTTCGAAGTTGCTCACTTCGAAGCAGAGCCTCTACACACAAAACACACCCTGCCTCACTCTGAAGTAGGCTTCCCCCTCCTTCGAAGTAAAGCGTCTACGCACAATAGCCCCTACTTTGCAGTAAGGGGCCAGGAAATGAGGCAGGCAGGGGGTCGCAGCCAGCTGATCCCTTAAAGGGCCCCTCCAGACACCCCCACCCTACATGTGCTCAAGGCTGCCAGGCTGCACACAGCAGCAGAGCATGTGCTGGGGAGCAGAGCCCACCAACACGCCCACTCACGCCCTCCCCGAGGATGATGTCCTGCTGCACATGCGGGTTGCCCTGCTGTTTCAGCAGCGTGGCGGGGTCGCCCACATGGGACCCAGGCTGCAAGCCCTGGCCATGTCCCTGCTGCCCCTCCCCCGGACCCCCATGATCCCATGCCGGTGGGCCTTTGCCACCAGCACCGAGTGGTGGGACTGGCTGGTGCTGGAGGACTGGGACGATGAACAGTAGCTGAGGAAATTTTGCGTGACCTGCCAGACATTCAAGAACCTCTGCCACTGGCTCGCCCCAGTCCTCCAGCACCAGGACACCTGGATGTGGCCAGTGCTCCTAGTGTGGAAGAGGGTGGCCATCACATTATGGATGCTGCCATCCCCAACAGCCACCGGCCCATTGGCCATCAACTTGGAGTCTGCAAGGCCACCATTGGAGCGGTGCTGATCAAGGTAAGTCCAGCCCCCACCATGGATCCACCCTGGGGGACAGGGCTACTGGGCAAGGGGAAGGGAGGCACTGGCAGGGAGGGGGACGGGGGTCTCCCAGTCAGGCGTTCAAGGATGTGACTTCCTTCCCCGCCCCCGCCACGCCCGCAGGTTGTCCAAGCCACTGGACACAGCATGCCAGCCCAGGACACCTTCAACGGTCACCTCAACCACACCAGGGGCACACTAGAGAGAGTGTTTGGGAGGCTGAAGGGGAGGTTTCACAGCCTCCTCACCAGGCTGGATGTCAGCCTCCCACATGTCCCCTCAGTGATCACCACCTGCTGTGCCCTCCACAACCTCGAGGAGGGTCGATGGGAGTCCTTTATCCAGGGCTAGGCTGTGGATCCTGGGGCCAGGTACGAACAGACAACTGCTGCCCCGTGCCATGAGCCCCAGAGGGATGGAGTCAGGGTCCAGGAGGCCTTGTACCAGGCTTTTATGGACGGTCAGCTGTGACCCTCCCAGCCATAATCTGCACCACAGGTGTCCCCACTCCCCCAGCCCTCAAGCTCCCCCACCAAACACACCCCCTCCTGCTCCCCCCGCAACACTCCTCTCCCACCACACAACAGGGATTCGGGATTAGGGTGGGAACAATAAACTTTACTTTGGAATAAATGTAAGTGGAGAACAAAAAAAATGTGTCATGCTATTTACAATGCACACAGGAGGAACAGTCTGCAGAGGGGAGGTGGGGGGCTGGGTGGGGAGACCAAACAGGAAGTGGGGCTAGGTGGGGACACTGAACCAGGAGCAGGGCTGGGATGGAGGAAGTCTCAGTCACTCAGGGGTGTGTGGGGGGTGGAAGCTGCAGCAGCTGCAACTGCCCCTACCACCCCAGGCTGGGGAGATGGGGCGGCTTCCCAGCCTGCCGTGGCTGCAGCTGGCTCTGAAGGTCTGTGGTGGCTGCCCCATGATGGACCTGTGGAAACAGAAGGGGGCAGGACGATGGCCTGTGATTGCTGGCCCCCTCTCCACTGACCCCCACCCTGCTCCCATGCCATCTGATCGTCTGTGAGCTCCATGGGATCCTGGGTGCCTGGAAGCTCCCACCTGGTGAGGGTCGGCCCGTGTTCCCTCCCTATCCCCCAGCCCCAGGCTTGTCAGCTGTGGGCCTCTTCTGAGGGAGGGCCCATCCCCGGCCCTTGTGACATTCCACCTGACCTGTACGTACCAACCGTGACATCCTGGTGCTCAGGAAAGGCTCCGGTGGACAGGAATCAGCTTAGTGTCCCAGAGGGAGGGAGAAGATGAGGGTCCCATCACTGAAGCCCTTGTCATCGCCCTCGGTCTCAGTGGGCCGGTCCCCATGATGGGGGCTGGTGATGCTGGAGGGGCCAGCCTCCTCATCACTGTCTGCAGAATGGGGACTGGCGTGGTCCATGAGGTGCCCCAGGGCAGCTGTTTCCCTCAGCCCCAGGAGCCTGTGCAGTTCCCTATAGTGGGGGCAGAGCATGGGCCATGACCCCAACTGGCTGGCAGCGTCTCAGGCTTTGACGTATGCCTACCTCAGCTCCTTGACCTTTATCCTGATGCTGCTGCCAGTGCAGTTGGGGTAGCCTTGGGCGGTGAGCCTGCTGTCCAGCCAGTCAAAGGCCTCTGCATTTTTCTGGTGGGTTCCAGTTTGCCTAAAGGCCTCCTCCTCCCCACACAGGCGAGGAGGTCCTTCAGCTCCACCTCAGACCAGGAGGGTCCCCTCCTGGCATGGCCCTTGCTCAGGTGCTGTGAACCCTTAGATGCTTCGTCCAGGCCTGGCAAAGCAGGGGTATCCTGGCGTGCTGTGACGATGGCCAGGGGGTGCAGAGGTTGGGTGGTGTGTCGAGCAGGGGCAGTCTGAATGGGAGCTCATGCTGCCCCTGCTTGTGGGACACTCTCAGCTTCCTGCCTGGGGTTGCCGGGGAGCTGCTTCCTCTTAGCCAGCTGGCAGGGACCATAGAGCCCTGCCTGAGCAGGCCAGACTGTCTCCATCCTTTAGGGAGGTGGGTGCTGGCTCTTTGGCAGACCCCTTACTTCAAAGCAGTGAGTGCAGAATGTCTACACATATCCTACTTCAAAATTTAATTTCGAAGTAGGTCACTACTCCATTCCCAGGAATGGAGTAGCAACTTCAAAGTTAGCCTACATTACTTCAAAGTCGACTTCAAAGTAAGGAAGAGTGTGTGTAGACACTCTGCTGGCTACTCTGAATTAGGCCCTTACTTTGAAGTTAACTTTGAAGTAAGTTCGTAGTGTAGACACAGCCAACATCTTGGAAAAGACAGGTGAATGGGAGTTGAGAAATTATCAAAATCTGCCATTCATTGTTTTTCTACCTGAGGCTACATTTACACTATGGGATAAATTTAAATTTATTAACATTGATTTTGTAACACTGAGTTTCATAAATTTGAATTTGACTAGCCTCACCTCCCCACAAATTCCCCACAAAGTTGACTTATTGCTTCCACACTAGACCCCCAAACTTTGTCGCAGCAGTGCATTGGGAGACCTATTCTACAGTTCCCTCAGCCCTGTAGCATTCTGGGTATTTTCACTAGTGCAATATAAGAAAAAATGTCCTGCAAATGGTTTGAAGTATGTGATGTCATCTTCCCACATTGCATTGCATTGATTCCCCTCCTGTTGGAAGCAAACAGCCATTTTTCCAGAAGGAAAGAAGAAAAGTAGGGAATCACAATGCGTATGTGCTCTTGGATCACCCAGATGACTATGCCATGTCAACTGGTTCCTCAGCTACTTCCCCTCCCACACACCTGCACTTGAAACCACAGTATGGCATGAGTGAAACAAAGATTGGGAAGAAAAGCATCAACACGGATCAGCAAATTATGTGACATCTAGGCCTTTTATAACAGAATTATCAAAAGATTTTAGAAAAAGCAGCAAGTGTCTGAATCTTCTCAATTGGCCCTCCAGCCAACATCCCACCACTCCCTTGATTACAGAAACATGAAAATAATACAGGAACAACACAAAGCTTGAAGAAAGAGTAGGATAGTGAAGGTTTGGAAAAAAGGCAGGGTTTTTGGCTTCCCAATTCATTACACAGACATGTCCCACACGGGGGATGGAGCTTGCCAAATTTACACATGCATGAATGACTCTGTGCCCTGGGATCACACAGGACTCTGTGTCATCTCACCTGGCCTTCCCACTACTTTTCCTCATTTTAAGGAAGCCATTTGATAAGGAATTCACCAAAAGAAACAAAGATTGGGAAGAAAGTATTAACAAAGATCAATAATCAACTGACATTTCTTGCTTTTATAATTAAATTCTCAAAGATTTTACAAAAAGTATGAGTCTTCTCAGCTGGGCCTCCAGCCACTGTCCTCCCTCCCTTGAATCCAGAAATATCAACCCTTCAGATATTACAGGAACAATGCACAGTCTGAAGAAAGAGAAGGGGAGGAAAGGAGAGGAAAAAAGATATTTTTGATGCACGATTTTTGGCTTCCCACTTCACTACACCAGAAGTGCCCATCATGAGAGAAGGAGCTCTCTCATTGCATGAGGGGGCTATGGGGTCTTAGGTTGATGGGCCAGTTGATATGGTCCCTTCAGTGTTGCTCAGGTGGGTGAAGGCAGGTCCGAATGACTGTGCAGGGGTCAGCCCTCCCTCTTTGAATGAGAGAGGGTCATAGGGCTGTTGGATGAAGGGCCAGTGTTGCTCAGGTAGGAGTGGCAAGTCCCCAAAATCTTTGTTGCCAGGGCTAGACTTCCCCTTGGTGACAGCAAGCCCCTGAATCTCTGATGGTGGGGGAAGAATTCCCCCTGGCAACAGCGAGCCCCCAAATATACTTGCCATGGGGGAAATTACCCCCCAGCAGCAGCAAGCCCTCCAAAATCTTTCCTGGCCTTGGAGCCCTAACCATGTGCAAACATGGTGCTAATTGGCAGCATGGTCAGCACCAAACAGCAGGTACATCCTTTTATTGGGTTGGAGGCTAGCCACGTGATGTGGTTGGAAAGACCCCGACTTCATGGTACCTGTGGGGGAGGGGAGCTGCCCCTGTACAAATGTAAACCACAGAAAAGAAATTTCTTGGCCTCTCATACAAGTATGACCCCCACAGAGTAGCTGCCATGTGGTGCAGTAAGGCAGGTGCTGGCGCCAGCACTGAAAAAAAAAATCCAACTGCTCAGCTTACAGAACCATGAACTCCTTGTAGGGGCTGTCTTTAATGGGTACACGTGCTCACTGTGCTGATAGCAAAGAAAGAAAGAAGCTTCTCAGATTCTCTTACAGGCATGATCCCACAAGCTCGCCACCATGGGCTTCCTGGTGCCAAATTCAACATTGTGGGCTTCCTGTTACCGAATGGTTTCCTGTAACTAATTCCTGCACACCTGGAGAGAAGCAAAGATGAAACTGGCCAAAGCAGACAACCGTGGAGCATTGTGGGATACATACGGGACACCTCTGGAGGCTAATAACGTCTATTAAAAGACATGGCATTCCCACACTAGCCTTAGTTTGAACCTTTAAATTCAAACTTGATGCTACATCAAATCACTTCTCACGATGTTATAATATTGACCTTAGTGCTGCCTAATATCGACCTAATGGTATTTACAGTGAAGACGATAAGACTGCAAAATCGAGCTAACTGCCTTAAATTCGACTTTATTGTGTAGTGTAGACATAGCCTGGGAGAAACTAAATTTCTTTCTCCCTTTGTGAATTTCTTTTTCCTTTTTCCCTTTCCTTGACTTTTTTTTTCAGGGTCTGTGCATTTCACTTTTCTTTTGTGCCTGAAACATTGCTTCTCCCACCCACACTCTCCCACAGATTCATTCCCTTCACTGCATTTCCCCTCCCTCCTCCACTCCCTGGTGTCCTCAGCTCACCTTCTCCCATAAGAAAATAAGAACAAAATGTTCCTGGTTTGAGTTTTTACAGCCAATTTGCTGTAATCACTTTGCTCACAATTATATAACAGGAAGTACACATGCTTCAAGAACAATGATGCCACATTTTACCTATTTTTAACGAATTTCTACTTGTGCTCCCTTTCCACTTCCTTTTGAGCTCCCAGGCTGCCTGCCTAACATTCCAAAGAGCCCTTGTTTGACGGGGAGTGTTGCAATTTTGACCCGCATGATCTAGATCAAATGAAGCAGGAAATTGAATTTAAACTCTATTCTTTATCTCCCCACCTATCTTGGGTTTGAAAAAAATGTTATTAAGCAAATTAAAAATGGGCTCACCCAGTCATACAACAGTCAAAATGGAAAATTATAAATCCAGCTACAAAACATTTTGGTAGTAAGGGCACCTCGAAGTTGTGTGGATACTTTGAAGTGCCCACAGTTACGTGGCTTGCTGGTGCTTCAAAGTTTGCAACTTCAAAGTTCCCACAGTGAGAATTAAGCTAATGGGATGTTGCATATGCAGCGCACTACCTTATTGCTATTCACCACACAGGCTCATTTACACACCCTCTTTGAGGGAGGGGGCTAGTGTACACAAGCCCTATGTTGAGTTGCAAAACTTAATGGGTTACTTCTATACAATCATACACTCTTGTTTATGTTGACAGTTTCCGCAACAGGGCATTTCAAGCACTATGTGTATTGCTGAGAATGGATATTCAAACAGCAGGGCAGGATCAACTCAGCACTCTGCTGTGCAACATATTGATACTCTTTCTTTGCTTGCCAGTTCCCACCAGTAGAATGCTGTCGTGGGAAAGGAGTACAGTATCGGCAGGGTGGACATAAATGGAAAAATAGCTGAACAGCTTTTGCTGCTGTGGAAAACTTAAGAGGAAAGTCAATGGAAGAAAGAAATCTTTCAGCAATATGTATTTTTTCACATAAAGCATGAGCGTGGAGGCTGCATGATGGTTCAGCTTTCATGTTGCAAATATCCGATTGTTTTCCTTCAAATTTCTCTGTCAGCTTTCTAAGAGGAAAAATGACCTAAAATCCAAACAGATGTGAAAACAACCCTTCCCTTGCCTCCAGAACTCTAGTTTACTTGAATTTTTTACTATCATTAATTACAAGTCAGGTTAAACTATGGCTACTGATTTTATGTGAAGATGCACAGGCCTACAGTCACAAACATGCTTAGACATGTAAACTCCAGTCATTATGACAGATAAAGAGCAATCTTCCAATCTGAGTACTCAGCCAAGATGTGGGAGATCCAGGATCCAGTTCTCATGCACCAGTGACTAATTATTTATTAACTTTCCATCAGCTTTAACACAGAATCATAGAATCATAGAACAATAGAGCTGGAAGAGACCTAAAAAAGCCATCGAGTCCAGCCCCCTGCTCTATACAGGACCAAACCCATCATGACCAAACCCAACCTGCCCCAAATCATAATATCAAATAACCCAATAATTAGTATCCTCACTGGAAAAGTGGCAGAAACCTGTTCAAATTCCTTCCTGTTATCATGTGGCTTGGGGTCTCTCACATCCCAAGTGAGTACAAGGTCCTCCTCTATTGTGAAAAAATGCCTTATATGCCGAATGCCAAGAATGTTCACACCTGAGAATCACAAGCAGAGGTAAGAGCCTATGTGCAGACTCGATTTAGATACAGACCTCAGATATGGGAGTGGGGGGGGAATGTACACACCCATCTCATTGACCTCACCCATTGGCTAGCTTAGGCACTGCCTTAAGCCGTGTGCTTGGATTTTGGTTTTGTTTCGTTTTTTGTTGGTTTTTTTTGTTCATTTTTTTAAATTGCAGTTTAAGGTATCTATATCTTCCCAATTCAGGCTTTCTGAAAAAACAGCATTGTTCCTAGGAATTCTTAGGTACCTAAAACATAGACATTGTGATACTTAGCTTCACCAGACCCTGGTAAAGTTTGGCCCCAGACTCTACTGTGATGGGTGACAGAATAAAACCCTGTGGGTAAAGAGCCATGAAGGAGGCTGGCTTGCACTGCTGTAAGTAGCATTCTTTACCCCATTCTCAAAGGGAGTCTGTATGACCCTATATAGCAGGCATCTCTCAATTCAGATATTTACTTATTCAACTCTGTCAGACTCCCATGTCATTGGGGAACAGCTGTGTTACTCTGGGACATATCTGTGTACAAACTTATAAAAATGAGTGCTGAAAGCATGTTGGTCACTGCAGAGGAAGGGAAGGAAATAATATCCATTTGATGTTCTGGTTCTCTACAGAAGAATCTTTTTACCTGTCGTCACTGTGTTCTGCTAAAGGCCAGATCTATTTAAACAAAAATCCCCAAGATGTTACTTGTTACCAGCAGCTCTTAAAATGTGTTGCTAGTTAACAGCTTGATACCAGCATAGCAAAGTGCAGTTCATGGCCCGGTAAATGGGATGTTATACATGTTGTCAACTAATCGCGGTAAAATTACTGATGCTACACTAGAGTGCTGGGTAAAAAGAAAGAGAGCGAGTATGTATGAAGTGCCTTGATTCTGTCAATCTCCAGTCACTTGATTCTAGTTACTATAATCTGCTGAATATATAATAGTTTTTTTGTTTTGTTTTAAGATCATCAAAAAAACCAGCTTAAAACCTTCAATCATATAAATGAAAATGGGAAGAGCTTTTACTCTAAACAATATTTTATGAAATAGCCATTTTAAGAAAGAAAGAAAGAAGGAAAAAGAAAGCCACTGTATTTCAATCCCTTATTCATTCCCTGATTATTTCTTTCGATCAAGTTGGAAAAGTAAACATCTCCTCTTCAGGTATATCTAGCTCTTTCATTATGTACACAATGGTATTCTCCCTGGTGTGTTCTAATTAAGATGTTATTCAAATATTTGTAAGGCTTTTTCATTATAAAACTAAACAAAGATAGAAATTACTCATGCCCAGGTTACAGAGCAAACTGATGACAAAGCGTGGAGTAAGTAGGACTCAGGTCCCTTGACTATGTCCAGTGCTCCAGACACACTACCACAGTATCCTCTTAAACAGTTATTAACAATTTAAATCCTTAGTTTTGCAGTCAGAACAACATACCTGAGAAATCCTGTTGAATTCAGTCAGGTTGCCTGGAGGTCCTTGGCCCTGTGCATACAGATTTAGTTTCAGGAGTGAGGCTAATTCTAAATGTGTTAATAATATATGGAGATAACCTAATGGTGCCTTATTCTAATCATAATTGTTTCTGCAATTTAAAGCTCTTACCGTGTAGCATTATCTTTGATCCTTATTTCTCACCCACAAACAAATCTGGTACAATGTATTAAAGTGAACAATTTGCTGTGCATACATTGCTTTAAATGCTTATATAACATCTGTGGGGGGGCACACATGCACGTGTGTGCGCGCGTCTGTGTGTGCTTAACACCAAGCTGTTTAGAACTCCTGATACAGCACCTCCAATGAAACACAGAAAAACTATGTTATTTTTACTGATGCTATTTTGCTGTCATCCTTGCTATATTTATTATAATTTTAGATGGTACAAAATATACTTTCCTTTATGGGGGAAAAGGGTATGAAGTCTGAGATCAACATTTTAGAAGAGGTAATGGCCAGCTTGGGAAGGAGGTAAGAAATTTCACATAGAGAAACTACATAACAGTAAGCTGAAGAGACTGAGAAAATAACAGAAGGCAGCAAATTCTGAATTATAGTTCTCATCCATGTCAATTCACTTGGGCGGGGTGGTACATCAGGACTGTGGCAAATAACAGTCTAAGTCTGCAAACAGTCATGTGTACATTCCTGTTGACTTCAGCAAGACTAGTCCCTATTTCCTAACAAGTCTCGCAGCATTCAAAAAGCAAGCAAACAAGCTATCCCAGTCCCCAAATTTGGATCGTTTAAGCCATTTTGGAAAAATGGAAATTACAGAAATAAGGTGAATCAAAATGAGTGAAAGCAATACATTTAAAATTAACTCAGCTACATTTTCAAGATTGTTTGATAAAATTCTTTGATTTTTATCAGACTTTCCTGATGGGAAAAAAAAAAACCCCACACATTTCCAGGGATGAAGTATGAGTTGCATATTACATCTGTCAGAAAAAAACAGTCTTTTTGTCCCTTGAGAATTTTTTTTTCAATTTTCTTTTTCCCTGTCTGAATCAGGACAGAAAGTTGAAGTATTGATTACTGTTTGTTCAACAAAATGCTATATTAGGTCAGCGGAAACCCTTTTTTTCAATGGCAATCTTTTTCATCTGCCCCTCCCCCTCCCCATCTCCCCCTACCCCTCCCAAAACCCTGTAAATTAACTTAAATATGAAAACACAAGGTTGTTTTGAACTAAAAACTAGAACTTTTACTTTTGAAAATGTCAAAACAAGCCATTCCGGCAATTTCATTTTTCCCCCAAAATATATTAGGACAGGAAATTTGCCCAAGCCAATCTTTTCCTTTGAAAAATTCTGGCTTTGATGAACTGCCATTTTCCAGCCAAAAAAGAAACAATTGGTCAAAAATTTCACAACCAACTCTAATGCAAATATTTGGAAAGGTCACTTTCTTTGTAAAAATCAGGAGGGTCGACACTGAAATGAAGACGATAAGAAATGCCAAGTCCCCCATGACCTATGGTCTGATTAGTACTATTCCATAATACACTACCAAGAATGCATTACTGTCATATGACTTGTAATGTGGAGATTGGTGGGGGCTAGAAGGTCATAAGGGAAAACAGGTTGGAAGAATCATGGCTGACTTCTTTATGTTTGCAGTGTACACTTTGTAGGTAATATACCTGTGGTATCTCATATAGATCACATAACCCAGTGAATACTGATATTTCCATTCTGATTTGCACTAGTGGACCTTTGTACCCAAATTCATTCTCAGAGAAAACTGGGCCCCATGCAGCTCTACCAATATGAATTAGATTGCAGGACCATTGACTAAATTTATAATACCGATTGCAGTTTTGACCTTTAAAATAAAAAAAACCAAAACAAAACATAGTGGTTTTAGTAATTTTGTTTTGTTTTGTTCTGTTAAATGGAAGAAGCTGAACTGTCAACATCTTTGTAGTGACAGAAGGCACCTTTAAGTTTCTGGATGTATCCTTTTCAAGATTAAGTTTTTGCAATGCATATAATAATATATCAATGGCCTAGGGTTTTTTATAGATATTATACGTACTAAAGGTCCTGCTGCAGCTCTGCTTGCAAGCGGAAGTTGGGCTGGAAGAAAGTTCTAGACACAAACCTGTTGTAATACACATTCAAAGTGTTTGGGCTGGGCCCCACACTGGCTGGGGGAGGAGCTCCATTGGGAGCTGGGCCGGGCTAGGTACTGGCAATGGGAGGGGCTGGTGCTGGCTGGGTTTGGCGGGGAGGAGTTGGGGCAGGCCAGGCCTGGTGCTGGCCTGGGGAAGTAGCTGAGGCTGGAATGGTGCAAAGGGGGGCACTGTTGCAGGGCTGGGTCAGGCACCAGGCTGGGTGGAGGAGGGGCTGACATAGTATAGGAAGCCTCTGTCAGGAAGCTGGACTGGGCCCCATGCTGGCTAGGGAAGGGGCTTGGGCTGGCATGGTGCAGGGTGGTGTGTTTGTTGGGGGGCTGGGCCAGGCCAGAGCTGGCTTGGAGAGGGGCTGCTACTGGCACAATGTGTGTGTGGTGAGGAAGGGGAATATGGTAGAACCTTGACTGCAGAGACAGATGGATGAACACAGCAAAAATAATATATTTAACACCAAGCCTGCTTATCTCCTCCGCAAGAAAGAGGAAACAATTTTACCACCCACATCCTCTTCCCCAGTCCTGTTCCAAGGGTCTCTATATAACATTTGTGTCTGAGTGATTTCACAACAGTGTATTCACTTTAAACAGTATACAGCCTTCATTGCAGCCCAAGAACTAGCAATGGTAAATGTCAGTGTCCCTCAGGAATCTGTATGGGGACTAGTGCTGTTCAACATATGCAGAAATTATCTGGAAAAAGGAGTAGACAGTAAAGGTGGAAAAATTTGCAGCCAATACAAAATTTCTCAAGATAATTAAGCCCAAACTGACTGCAAACATGTACACACGGATCTCACAAAACTAGGTGACTGAGTAACAACTTTGCATATGACATATGGATAAATGCAAAGCAAAAACATACAAATAATGGGGTCTAAATAAACTGCTACCACTCATAGTTTATTTATTTATTTATTTCAAATTGTCGGTTAAATCTGTAGGAGCACAAAAAACAGAATGTTAGGAACCATTAGGAATAGGATAGAAAACAAGATAAAAAGATAATATAATGCCACTATATGAAACCATGGTACACATACAACTGAAATACCATGTACAAGTCTCATGAAAAAGATAATTTAAAAGCTATAGAGAAGAACAACAAAATAACTAGGGCTTTGCCTACACTACAAAAATATCTTCAAAGTTGCTTACTTCAAAGTAAGTAACTTCGATGCTGAGCGTCTACGCACACCCTACTTCAAAGTCGGGCACTTCTCCATTCCCGGGAATGGAGTAAAGACTTCGACATTGGGCTCCTTACTTCAAAGTTAATGAAAAATGTGTGTAGACTCTCTGCTGGCTACTTTGAAGTTAACTTTGGAGTTAGTTCCTAGTGTAGATGTACCCTAGGGTTATGGAGCAGCTTCCATATGAAGAAAGACTAAAAGACTGGAACTGTGCAACTTAGAAAAGAGAAATAAGGAGGGATCTAATAAAAGCCCTAAAATCATGGACAATGGGGAGAAAGTGAACAAGGAAGTGCTACTTATCCCTTCATGTAACACTGGGGTGGGGACCCCCCAGTCCCCGGGCCACATATGGTTTGTCAGGGTTAGCCACTGGTGGACCACCAGAGAGTTTGCCTTCTGAGAGTCCATAGGCACAAAACCCCATAGCACCCGCTAGCCGCACTTCACAGTTCCTGGCCAATAGAAGCTGTGGAAAGTCATGTGGGCTCAGCTGCTGTTTCCTGCTGCTCCCATTGGCCAGGACCAGCTAACTGTGGGCATTGAGAGCTGTGAGCAGTCATCCCTGCAGACATTCAGGTAAACAAATCTTCTGGTGGCCTGCCTCTGGCCATCCCCGATAAAACACAAGGAGCTGGCATGCTGGAGATTCCCCACCCCTGTCGTAATACTCAGTAAACAAATAGACAGCAGCCATAAAACAAAAGGAAGTACTTTTTTTTTTCTCACACAATTTATGGCCAACCTATGTAACGGGTTGTCAGAGCATGTTGTGAAGGCCAAAACTATAACTCAGTTCAAAACAGAATGAGATAAATTCATCAGAAGCTATTAGCCAGGATGGTCAGTAACCCACACTCATGCGCTGGGTGTCCCTCACATGCCAGAAGCTGAGAAGGCACAACAGGGAATGCTCATCAATAACTATCTTGTTGTATTCATTCTCTCTGACATATCTTTCAGTGGCCACGGTTGTAAGGTTGGGTATTGAGCTAGACAAGCTCATTGACTATTGATCTGATTTAGTCTGGACCTTCTTTTTTCCCTCATGTTCTTTTTTCCAAAAAGTTAGATTGAGAAGTTTCCACATAAGAAATTAGGGCACTCTGATTTCATGCTTTCCGACAAAAAATCAACTATATTTGCAATATTTTAATTCATTTTTTAGAAAATAAAAATTCCCCATGGAAAGAATGTAGATTTTGAAAAAAAAGGCATTACCTGAAAGAAAAAACAAACAAACAAAAAACGGAAAATTCCCAAATAGACCTAGTCAGTAAATCAAGCATTAGTATCTGGACCAAGAAACTTTATTATTGCCTTTATTATAAGATTATCTTATGTGAACAAGTTGAGCTTTTAAAGACCAATATCCAAAGTGAATCTCGGAACTATAGACAAAATAGTACTCTTCTCACAGAAGTAACATCAGATACCTGCACTGCAATTGTGAAGCGAGATTAAAGTCCTCACTGTAACTGACTACACAGCTGACTTTGAACTGCCCAGCTTTGACTTGTTTCTAAAGATAATAAGACATCAACAAGCTAGTACTCATCACAAAATTCAGAAAATTGGACTTATACTAAATTCTTGAAATTTCAACAAAGAAAAATGAGATTTTTTTTTTTTGGTGTGCCTATTATATGCCTTTCTATAGGGGGTTCCCATGACCATTTTTATACCACACCTGTTTAAATCAACAGCTTGACAGCCATAGTTGGGTACTATTTCATCTTTATAACTGTGGTAACAATTTTAAATGTACAGTGCAAGAGTACAATTGAAACTGATGGCCAGAGCAGCAGAAGACAACTCTGTTAGGATTCTGTTCCTCATTGTCCAGCCCTTACAGAAGCCCCCACTTTTACCTGAACTGCATTCAAATGTACCTCATGTCCCCAATTATATTTAGCTAAAACAAGATTCCACTGTATGTTTAAATTATGTATGCTACAGTTATGGTGAGTAATTTGAATTTAGACATGTACTTATTTTCATTCTCCCTCAGGCACACCTGATCTTCCTCTCCCTCACCTTCTACCTGTTTCTCGCCTAGCTTTCTCCTACTGTATTGATTCTCTCTCCACTGTCTTTCCTCAGAACTCCCACCTGCCATGATCCAAATAGCTTTCAGCTTTCATTTACATTTTTTAAAAAAATCAAACTGCTTTAATTTCCCACTTACAGTTTTAATTAAGGAGTGAGCTGCTAAGGTCAAGCAAAGAGCGCCTAGGAAAGTTGCAACTAATAGACATTGAAACCACCATAAAAATTTAAGAAATAACTTTAAATTCCTTATCCTCTTTTTCAGTACCCAAATTAATAACAATGTTTTTAAAGTGGAAAGTGCCACTACCCTTTGAATGGTGTTTGTCCATCCCAAAAAAGGCAAGAACTAGCACCCATATATAATATGACATATTCTATTCTTTAGTCATTACCAGGGGAACAAAAGAGTACCTGGAAGCTGGTCTCATAAAGGGTTTCACAACCGTGCTTTCTGTCTTACTATCATGGATATGGAATTTTGTGATGTCTCTGGGCCTCATTTTTAAACAAAAATAAGTGAAAAAAACCAGACTAGAGAGACATAATTAAAGTGGTATCAGTCATAATTAAGAGGATGACTAAAAATGCAAGGTCATCCTGAGAAAGCAATGCCATATGCCATTGCCTCTATTTTCACAGAGATTAATGATTCAGGAGTAATCATGAGAGAGTGTTTTGCTTTATGCTTAGAAATTACTCGTTGGCTAGAACAGTCTGAAAGCTTGTAGTAAAGGGACCAAGGAACGACTTTCTTGTGCCACATGTAGAGGAAGCATCTTTATCCAAACACAGTAGTTTATTTCTTCTTCTCATGAAATTCTAGATGAATTCAGTATTCTGAATAGTTATAATTGGTTTGACAAAACCGATTATGTGATGCCAAAAATATCGCAAAGGACTCCCTCAAACAATTTCCACCTCAGTCAGTAATACATAAGATATTCCTTGGGCAAAATAGCTGTCTTGGGAAAGATAAAATATATTCCACTCTTCTACGAGATGCCTCCTCTAAGATCCATATCCTTCCCTTGCTATAGCCATCAGGTTTTCCATCCCTCTTCCTAAATCCATAAACACTTTACATTATTGGCTTACTACGCTTCCCTCACCCCAATACCTCATGAAGACTCCAACTGAAGGTCCTACCCTATCTGGAAACCACATTGGCAGAAGTAGTTGGTCGCATGGGATTAAAACCTAAGACAAATACAACAGGAATTATGAACACTTATTGGCAGGGATAGAGGGAAATGCAGCAAGCAATAACTGGTTTCAAAATGGCACTTAAGGGCTGCACTGTCTCACCTCTGTGGAATTTAAAGGGAACTCCAGTCCAAACGGCAAGCTGAGGGAGGTGGGGTGGGCGGGACAACTTTCCCATTAAAGGTCAGCTCCAACTGATTTGGAATAAGACTCTCACAAAGACAGGTATATACCAAACAGAACCATGAAGTAGTGGGAATTGCAGGTAGCAAAAAAAGCTGTTTTCAGTTGTTTTCTCCAGCTACTAGAAACTAGTATCAGGGTTTCTAAAGAGGCAATCAAGGCTTCTTCTTTTTCCCTTTTTCAGTGTTGGCTCTTTCACCTTCCCCTGTGCCTCTGCATGTCACACTTTCAAACTAGAAAGAAGGAATATCAATGAGCCAGCATGGCCGGTTCCTGACTTTGGACAGTAGCACAGCATAGGTGGTCTCAAGAAAAAAAAAAGATTCAAGGAAAGTATAGATTCTGGATGGCCAACCCCAAGTTTCTAAAGTCATTAATGATGAGCTAAACACCCAGATTTTTTTTTCTTTTTTTAAAAAATGATACATTTGGGTTATCTTCAATTTCTGAATTTTTAGAGTACACAAGGATCATGTTCCAAGCCTTCCACTTCCACTGAAAGGGCTGAAAACTTTGAGAACCTCAGTTCTGGGGGTTTTTTATGTTTGCTTTTAAAGAGCATATTGCTCCAGGAGCTGCAGGTTTAAGTAAAACACAATGTGTTTACAAAATCCATTATGAGATCTAAGCACCCAGCAATCAAGGGAAGAGGGCCCTGTGCAAAAGGGAGATGGGGAGGCATGGGTCAGGTGAGAGACAAAGAGAGTGAAAGAGAATGCTGAAGCACAAAGACATGGAAGAGAACTTGGGCTGATAAAGGAGAGCCTCGTTCTATCCGTGGTCCCAGACAGCCCACCAGAGGCAGGGAACAGAGACCGGGCAGACCCACTTACAGCACCAGGGCAGACCCACTCCAGGACAGCCTAGAGGTGGAGTGCAGAGGACATTCCTCGGTCCATCATCAACTGGAAGTGGCAGAGCGACACCTCCGCTTGCAGGAGGTGGAGTCAAACTGGGGTGGGTGGCCTGCGGGGAGTTAATGGGGACCCTCCAGGATGTGGCAAACACCTTCAGAGACCTTCTGGCCCACCTGCCCCCTCCAGCCACACCTGCAGCTGCCCCTGCTGCCACCTCTGCAGCTACCCCTCCAGCTGGCCCTCCTGCCAATCCCCCTGTCGGCCCCCCCTGCTGAGTCCTCCCTACTCCCCATGGCCCTACATCCCTGTCCTCCCTGCCCCATCCCAGCCCCACTGGGGACCCCAAACCAGGGGCAGGAGGGGATCCTGTGGCCGACAGTTCTCAAGGCCCTCCACCCCGCCTTACAGTAAGCCCCCCCCGTTAGGTGCTCCCACATGACCTGCCCCAATGTAAACAGTTCACTCAGTTTCCCCACAGTATATAGTTCTATTCCCAGTTTATATTTACACATTGTTGTTTAACATAATATATTTCATCTAAATAACCGTGTGCTGTGTGTGCCGGGAGGCGGGTGGCAGGGAGGGGGGGAGCATGCAGGAGGTCTATTGGGAGTGGTGCAGGGAGGTGGGGCCCGTGAGCAACGTGCTTGGGGAAAGCCTCCCAGACGCAGACCCTGTCCCGATGGCCCTGGTGGCTAGGGACATTGGCTGGCTGTTCATAGCCCAGGACAGACTCAGCTGCCCACCCCTGGGTGAATGCCTCACCCTTGCTCTCGACAATATTGTGCAAGATGAAGCTTGCACAAAACACCTGGGGGAAGTTATGCAGTCTCACCTACAAGAGTTTCAGGAAACACTACCACCAGCCCTTTGAGTGCCCGAAAGCTTACTCTGCCACATTTCGGGCATGGTTGGGTCGGGAGTTGAAGGGCTCCTGGCTGGGGTTGGGGCGGCCAGTATGGGACTGCATGAGCCAAGGGAGGAGAGGATAGGTGGCATCCACCACCATGCACAGGGGCACGGTGGTGTCCCGGAATGGGAGCTCCCTCTTTGGGATAAAGTTCCTTGCCTCCATGTGGAGGCACAGGCTGGAGTTTCTCAACACCCACACATCATGCGTGCGGCCAGCCCAGCTCACATAGACATACTGGAACTGGCCCCTGCTGTCCACCAGGCCCTGAAGCCCCATGGAGTGGTACCCCTTTCTGTTTATGTACTGGATCCGGCTGTGTTCCAGAGTGCGGATTGGTATATGGGTCTCATCCCAGGGGCCAAAGCAATTCAGGAACCTGAGTGCTGCAAAGCCACTGATGGCTACATCCAGGTCTCCCACACAGATGACCCTCTGCAGGAGCATGGTGTTAAGGGCCCGAACAACCTGCATGGGATGGAGGGCGTGTGCACTCATGAGGGTATGATGGGGAGTGCCTGGCCCCCTGCCCCTTATGCCTCTCCTGGGCCCTGGGCCCCAACAGTCCCCCATTCCCAAGATCCCCATCCCCCAGTGGGTGTGTGGCCCAAGCATGCCTTTCCTCCATGACATCAGCACCAACAGGGCCAAACAGGTGGCCAATTAAGCGGTAGCTATCTGGGGTGGCCAGCTTCCACATGGCTATGGCAACCCTCTTTTCAACAGGGAAGGCCAGCTGCATCCACGTGTCCTGGTATCTCAGGAGGAAGGCCTGTCTCCGCATCCTGAAATTCTGGAGTCATCGTCCCACTCCCTCATCATCAGCTGCGCCCACCATCAGAGCTATTGAGGTGGCTCCACAGTCAGGGAGGTACCCAGGGGGAGCACCAATGTGGTCTCAGGTCCAGGGGTTCCACAGCCATGATGGTGGGCAGGGCCAGGAGAAGGTGAAGGGTGGTCACCACTGCTGTAGAAAGCAGGGTGCCCATGCCATTGGCGAGCGTCAGCAGGATCTCCAGCTGCTGCTGCTGCTGCTGCTGATCTGTCTGGCCTTGCACGTTCTGTCCAGGGCCTGCACTACATCTGCAGGGCTCATGGCAGCTCCACAGACTTCAGCATATGCTGGGACCCTTCAAGGGAGCATCTGGCTGTGGGCCTGGAAGCACTTGTCCTCCAGGCGACCCCATCCGTGGTGTTTCCTGGCCCTTTCTTTCAAAAGGGCACTTGTGGCAGTGTAGATGCTCTCTTTCAAAAGAGCACCTCGCCCTTTCGAAAGGGCGGATCAGAGGCACCAGCCGCTGCTGGTGTGTGGACGCTTCATTTGGAAAGGCGATCTTTCAAACCCTGATTTTCAAAAGAGCGCCTTTTGAATTTGCACTGCGGTGCAGACATAGCTTTTATTTTCTGCTGGATAGGCCGCTAGGAAAGAAGCTGAAGAGACTACACGGCACATCCCCCGTACATTCTCCATCTCACTGGAAGATGCAGGAAGGGAGTTCCCCTTGCAGCTGCTACTGTGACAAGGGCAGGTGCACCCCTGGCACAGCTGTTGTCTGAGGGAGGAGTCTGTCTCATCTGTGAACATTTGAAGTAGCACAGTCAGACTTAGCAATTTGAGGGCAGGTTTGTGGAGCTCTTGGTTAATCATCAACCAACCACCACTATTAACAATTTCTGTTCACAAGGCACCTCTTGCATGTGTTAATCCCGGGGACTGCCTGATGGGGGAAGGGTCAACAACTGAGGGTTTGTTTTTTGTGTGTTTGTTTAAGATAGATTCAAAGCAAATGACTCATTTGACATACAAAGAGCATGTGCATGGAGTACGTGAGCACGTTGTGCCCACCTTTCCACCCTCCAGTCTCCCCACACAGATATGGAGCACAGCTCTTTCCTTCTTTCTGAGATGGATTGCTAGGCTTTTTAATTAGGGAGACCATATTTCCCTGTACCAAACACTGGACAGGGAGATGCAGGGGCAGCTCCCCGGCTGCGGCTGCCCCGGGTTGCCTCCCCAGCTGGCCATGCTCCGGGGAGCCAAGAAGGAAGCAGCAGCAGTACCTATGCTCCTGCCAGCACCCCCGAGGAGCAGGGAGCCGGGAACTGGGCGGCAGCCATGTGGGTGGGTGGCCTGCGCCTCATGGAGCAGGAAAGGAGGTGGCAGTGGTGCCGGTGTTCCTCCTGGCTTCCCCGAGCCGCGGGGCGGAGGCAAGATAGCAACAGCAGTGTCTATGCTCCGTCTGGTTTCTCCGAGCCTGGGGGGGGAGGAAGACCTCTAACCTTTTTAGGGCCCCCTGCTGGCTGCCTCTTCCTGTGGCTGGCAAGCACGTACTCACGTACAGTATGTGCTCTCCAGCCAGCAGCTGCGCGTGTGCACCTGGTGAGGGAAAAGTTCAGCTGCGGGGGGCGGGGGGATATGGGACAATCAGACCCTTTTTAAAAATAAGTCAGGTTACCGTTTTGGTGCTTGAAATACGGGACTGTCCTGCCCAATACAGGATGGATGGTCACCCTAGTTTTAATTCAAATCTATTGTAAAGAAGGGGGTTAAAATCTTATATGTAAAGAAAACAGTGCAAAGTAGTCCAAATGCCAGCTATGTTAATTAAAAGGGAGCTCACAGGAGCCCTCTCTAGGTCATCAGTCCACAAAATCACACACACACGCAATATTTTACAAGTAAAATGCTTTAGCAGTAAAATATTCAATCATTCCTCAGTTACTCCGAAATTACAACAATCAGCACTTTTAGTCAAGTCCAAACATAATTCAGATCTCTGCTAACCACGGTAGCAGGGAAGTATGTCAAATACGATTCAGGACCTTATAATGTAATTCAGCAGAAAATGTTTTTGGCACTTAATACAGGTCCAGATACTTAACATACACTTTGCAGTTTACAAGGACAGTCAACCATGACGGGGTCTGTTCTCCATAGGATGCACAGGAAAGTTATATGCCTACTGAGCCTAAAGGTCCAATATGAATTGCAAGTAAATATTCCATATAATTGATGAGGAAATGAATTGCAAAGTCTGGCCTGTTACTCAAATTTCTCCTAATTATGTAAACAGGCAATAGTAGCTTTTTTAAAACAATTTCATCTTCCCTGCATATATGGAGACCTCAGCTGAGGTTCTTTTCATTGAAGTAGTATTTTCTAGTAGAAATCACTGGTGCAAAGAAATGACTTATTTCACGATAAATACTTTTTGTCAGAAGTCATTTGTTATTTTTAAGCTGTATAGGAATCATGTGTTTTCCTCATTTCTTAAATCTTAATCTTTCGGTGTTTCATTCACATGTAGGAAAAAGAAAAAAATGGGTTACAAAGCAGCATTGAAACTATAGTTCATCACCCTGCATAACCTGGAGATGAAACTCCAGCAAACTCCAGGCCTTAGGAGTTTACCCTTAGGTCCTAAAGAAATGATTGGTGGAAGTAAAGGGTTTGTAGGAAGAGCAAAACAATTTGCAGATTTGGTCCCTGAATTTGCAACGATATTTAGGAACTGTCAAAATGTCTTTAGATGGCTTGATTAACATACATACACAGGTATTTAAAGGGCATGAACGGATACCCTGGTAGTTAGGTGGATTTACTGACACAGTGTCCTCATGGTTCTTTGACTCCATCGATGATGACAACCAGAAGGCTGCTTGCAAATGTGTTCAATTATGTGGTTCCCTGAGAGGACCTCCAAAACCACAGACCAGATAAGGATCAAAGGTGCCAGGCCAGGTTTATTGTAAAGCAAAGTACAATAACAGTTGTTTAGTAGTCATTACTGAACCACTGCATGTACGTACCTGCCACAATGGAATGACTCAGTTAGTGGAAAATTTCCACAGCCCTCTAGGTCATATAAAGACAGTCCCCCTAAGACACCACTTTCTACACAGGTACAAACAAACCACACCTCACTGCTGACATATCAGGTTGCCACACTCTGATGTCAGATTACCACTCATTATCCTGTACCTTGTGGTTTGATTGGATCATCTCTATCCACTATGTTGTCATTTTAGACCCTTTCCTGAAACTGGGTCTGTATCTATGAGGAGTTGGTGCCAAGGTCTTTTTTAAATGAGCTGTTGGTACTGTGTGATTTCAACTTATGACCAGTATCAATTATTGTTCTGCACTAGGACTGATTACCAATTAATGCTTTGTACTCTCAGCCCTGTTTGTGCCAAGTTCTGTTATCAGAGGCCTGCCATTTGCTCACAGCTTAGCTTTGCTATATGCTAGCCATATTTTGTCCATTGTTGACTAGGCCTCAGGCCTCAGGCCTGGCCTGTGCTGCATGGGCTTACGCCTTACTACAGCCCTGAAATGGCATATGGTTCCTGCTAGAGAAGGGCTCAGACATCTTCACAGTATAAAATCTTTGAGGAAGTTATATATAATTCCACAAGAATATGTGTCAGGGTATCACCAGGAACCTGATGAAATTAAGTGTACACTTAACTTTTGAAAAAAAAATCAATGTTCTAAACATATATTTAATAAGAAAATAGGAATTGCTGTACGGGATCAGAACTGTGATCCAGCTAGTACAATATCATGTCTCCAACAGTGGGCAATACTAGATTTTCAGAGATGGTGCAAAAACTCCCTCACAGGCACATCTGAGATGATCTGCCTTTTCCATTTGGCTCCATCCTGATCTCTAATAGAGGTTGGTTTAATCTTGAAGCATGAGGCTTAATATCTTTCCCATGTTCTTTTTGTGGTTTCTCCAGAGGGAAGTCGTGTCTAACTAATCTATTAGAATTCTTGAAAGGGGTTAATAAACATGCGGAGAAGGGGCACCCAGTGGACATAATATACCTAGATTTCCAGAAAGCCTTTGACACGGTCCCACACCATAGGCTTTTATGTAAATTAGGTGGTCATGGGACAGGAGGAAAGATCCTTTCATGGATCGGGAATTGGTTAAAAGACAGAAAACAAAGGGTGGGAATAAATGGTAAATTTTCACAATGGAGGGGGGTAACTAGTAGTGTTCCCCAGGGGTCAGTCCTGGGACCGATCCTGTTCAACTTGTTTATCAATGATCTAGAAGATTAGGTAAGCAGTGAGGTGGCAAAGTTTGCAGATGACCCCAAGTTGTTCAGGACAGTCAAAACCAAAAGGGATTGTGAAGAACTACAAAAAGATCTCAGCAAACTGAGTGATTGGGCAGCAAAATGGCAAATGAAATTTAATGTGGGTAAGTGTAAGGTAATGCACATTGGAAAAAATAACCCAAATTACACGTACAACATGATGGGGTCAAATTTAGCTACGACAGATCAGGAAAGGGATCTTGGAGTTATAGTGGATAGTTCTCTGAAGACATCCACGCAGTGTGCAGCGGCAGTCAGTAAAGCAAATAGGATGTTAGGAATTATTAAAAAAGGGATAGATAATAAGACAAAAGATATCATACTTCCCCTATATAAAACTATGGTACGCCCACATCTTGAGTACTGCGTGCAGATGTGGTGTCCTTACCTCAAAAAAGATATATTGGCATTAGAAAAGGTTCAGAAAAGGGCGACTAAGATGATTAGGGGTTTGGAACGGGTCCTATATGGGGAGAGGCTAGAGAGACTGGGACTTTTCAGTCTGGAAAAGAGGCGATTGAGGGCGATATGATAGAGGTATATAAAATCATGAATGGTGTGGAGAAAGTGAATATAGAAAAATTATTTACCCTTTCCCATAATACAAGAACTAGGGGACACCAAATGAAACTGATGGGTAGTAGGTTCAAAACTAATAAAAGGAAATTTTTCTTCACACAGCACACAGTCAACCTGTGGAACTCCTTGCCGGAGGAGGCTGTGAAGGCCAGGACTCTATTAGGGTTTAAAAAAGAGCTCGATAAATTTTTGCAGGTTAGGTCCATAAATGGCTATTAGCCAGGGGTAAAGTATGGAGCCCTAGCCTTCAGTACAGGGGCAGGAGATGGATGGCAGGAGATAAATCACTTGATCATTGTCTTCTGTTCTCCTTCTCTGGGGCACCTGGCATTGGCCACTGTCGGCAGACGGGATACTGGGCTGGATGGACCTTTGGTCTGACCCAGTATGGCCGTTCTTATGTTCTTATGTGGTTTATTACAATAACTTTGGGCAACTCTAGATATCTTTATGAAGCATAAATCTATATGTGTTTTATATATGGCACACATAGTTTTGTCCATGCATTCACTCATTTGAGAGATTCTCTGCCCCGCAACCAAAAAAAAAAAACAAAAACAAAAAAGTATGGTAAAAGAGTATTATTAAGATTACAAAGTCAGTTACTCAAAATTTAGCAAATGCTAGACTAAGGTAGTCTGTGCAATGTTAACTCAGACCCCTTGTTTGTATGCACTATGCCCATTATGCTTAATTGCAACATCATATTCCCTATTTTTCCCACAGGACCTCAGCCTCATTCAGTGCACAGAATTGATGGCTCTTGCTTAATGAGTAACTATGCAACATTTTGTTTCCATCTCAAGACACACGGTTGAAAACCTGCTCTGAAGGAAGAATTATTAATGTCCTCGTAAGGGGTTTGTTTACGGTGCTCATCATTATATTAGCTCGGCAGTTCCCAAACTATGTTCCAGTGGACCACTGGTGTTCTGCGAGCTATGGCAAAGTGCTCTGCCCCTGAAATTGAGCAATGGTGGTCTCATCCTCATTAGGGAAAAATAAATTTTGGAATGGAATTTTCTCAATATTACAGTTTTCTTGAAATGACTATACAGTCACCAATTTTATATGTGTTTTGTTAATGTCTGGTTTCATTATTATTTGCTGAGTTGCATTTACCACACAATAATTTAGTTAATATTATTATGAAATATTTTCCATTAGCAATGTTCCTTATAGTTACTATGATGATGTAAAAAAAGATAAAGTGTTCCTCAGAGAGCACCATGACATCCAAGTGCTCCACAACCACAAATGGTTTGGGAACTGCTGTATTAGCTGAATGCTTCCCAGTCATTAATGAATTTATTTCCCCCTGTGTGGAGAGAAGGGGCAGAACATTTTCAGATGAGGAACTGAGACAAAGAGGCCTGGATCTACAAAGAAGGTAGACAACTATCCCAGATTTAGGGCCCTAAATCCCATTTTTAGGTTATGCTGCAATCCACAAATCCCTCGCATGGCTGTCACCTAATACTGTAGACACCTGAACTCACTTGGTTTGCAGTAAAAGTACCCTAAGTGCCTATGTTTCTGCCTCTAACTTGTACACAGCTTTGTTTCTCCATGCATGCAGGCCCTATCTCCCACCTAAGTCCCAGACAGATACAGAAAATGGGGAAATATAGTGGTTCCTCTGCCTAAGACATGTGGTGGACTCAATCTGAGAGGAATGCTCAGAGGCCACCAAATGCCACACAAAACTGCGGGGGGGCACCCCGCTCATTAAAGTTAGTCTAATGGTTAGAACATTCACCCGGCATTTGAGAGACCCGTGGTTCCAGTCAGTGCCTTTTCTGCAAAAAAAAGAGCCAGTACTCAGCCAGCTTCCAACCCCCTCCTCCAGCCAGTAACATGTCTGGGGCTGCTGAGGTGCCAGTACTCAGTTCTGGCAAGTACTGACAGCACAAAAAAGCACTGGTTCCAGTGCTCCCTCTTTGCCTGTTGCACAGAAAAAATTTGAATAAAGGTCTCTAATCTCTGAGGTGTTTGATCAGACCACTGAGCTATCGGATACTCTGACAGGGACTCTTTTCCCTGGAAGCTGATCCACACTGGATAACAAATTAAAGCGTCACTGGATGTCTTCCAACAAAACTTCTGTTGATAGATTGTGGCCAGACAGCAAAGAGGATCGAAAAAGTGACCTGCTCTGTCAACAGAGGGCGGCTGGACTGCCCAGCCAGCCAGAAGAATGGCAGACAAAGTTGCCTGGAGTCCTGGAAGCCCTGTCCATCAACAAAGGGTCCCCTGGAGAATCCACACTTGTTTTCTGTTGACAGATTCTGTCGAGAGAGATGTTCTGCCTCCTGGGGGAATGGCAGAATGCTGTCGACAAACGTGCCATGTTCTGTTGATTTACCCTCGACAGAACACGTTGGGAATGTAGGTGCTCCATGGGTTTTGTTGGCAAAATGACAGTTTTGTCAACAAAACTCTGTAGTTTAGACTTATCCTGTGACTGTTGGGCCCATTTCCATTCCCTTGTCAAGTCATGTCTCCAGGCAGAGCTCTTCTGGGCAGGGCCCATGGGCACTTTGGATCCTTTGGTTGAGTAATGGGAATTGTCAGAGGTAGTCTGCTTAGTATTCCCTTCAGGTTCCCAGATTTTTAATGTTTCACTTCACTGACACTTTTCCCCTTCCTTCATTGTCTCGAGTAATCATTTGTGGCCTTAGCTCATTGGTTCCTGCACACAGTTGAGGGGAAGGGCCTTTAGTTTTGGGCAGATCTAGGCCTGCCTACTTCTAAATACACTGATAGGTACACAACTTCCAATTGCCAGATCACAAGAGGCAGCAGTCTTACAAATAAAACTTCCCTTTATTCCATAACCTTGATTTCGCTGCCTAACAAAGCCATCCTGTGCAATCAATAAGAAGGTACCCCTGCAGAAAAAAAAAAAGCATAGGATCATAGCAGTATAAAATCAAAATAAATATGTATAAGAGGCAGAATTAAGATTAAACCGGCATTCTTAATCTGATATTTACTGATTTCTGAGTGCTTGATCTTGCACTCTTAATAATGTTCTTTGACCATAGTAATGTAATTTGTAATTTCCCCAAATACATAAAACCAATTATCTGATCATCACCAGGGTTGTAATCTTTAGATACATCCACACAGATCACTGTTGCTTGTTCTAATGCAGGAACTGATAGCAGTACTAAATTGTTAAATAGTAACACAGAGAAAGCCGTGCTAATCAATATACTGTCAAAACAAAAAAGCAGTAAAGTAGCACTTTAGATAGTAACAAAATAATTTATTAGGTGAGCTTTCGTGGGACAGACCCACTTCTTCAGACCATCACTATCTATGGTCTGAAGAAGTGGGTCTGTCCCACGAAAGCTCACCTAATTGTTTTGTTACTCTTTAAAGTGCTACTTCACTGTTTTTTTTTGTTTTGACAGTACTAAATTGTCATTCTCCGTGTGGGCCAGCAGGGGGATGGGATCCTGTGGCAGTGAGTTTAAAGAAATCTTCAGTTACATTTCAGGCTCTGCAGATCAGTGTGGTTGAGTGGATAGAGACTCTTCTGCCCCTTTCCCCAAATACATGTCCCGCTTCTGCCTGATTCCCTCTCAACTGTGCCTTCCTCAGTTTTGTCTTCTCATCCCAGTACCATTCACTTCTACAGCCAATTCCAATCTGCACAAGCTTCACATTCAGCTCCTGAACTTCTCTCCCATAGTCCTAGTTTCACTTCTCCAACCCAGTCTTTCTCCCCACTCCCATAGCTCTCCAATCTATCCAATCTCAGCCCTTTCACTTTGCTCCTTGTCCCTAATCTCTTTTCCCAGACAAGTCAAGTTCCCCCTCTCCTGGCTCCTCAATGGGTCTGTCTCTCTCCCCATCCTGGCCTTCAGCCACACACATCCCACCCACAGTATCCTCTCTGACCATGTCCAATCTCACTGCCTTCTCCACTGACTTTCCCTCCCATAATGTCTTCACACAGTTAGTCCCAATTTCCCAACCCACTCTGCACTCAGTTCCTTATGAGCCGTGTCTCCTCTGCCCCTATGAACTAGCTCCTAGTTCCTCTCAGTTCCATTTTTTTCTCACAACTCCCAGTCCCAGTTTCCCCTCCTGGAAAGTCCTGTTTGGGATGATTTAGTGAGGGCTGATCCTGCTTTGGGCAGGGAACTGCACTCGATGACTTCCTGAGGATTCTTCCAGTCTCAGGATGCTACAATTCTCTCTCGTTTCACTCTCACCACAACATCATCTGGTTTCAGTCTCTTCCCTATGGCTATTTATTCCCATACAGCTATTATTCTCCTCTTCATTCAAAATGGACAGTATCCTTCCTCCAGGAGTTCTGGGCCCACTTGACTCTCCACCATCAGTTCATATCCACAGACCTGAATCTAACCGCAACCCACTGTTGCATTTGTGAAGAAACCCTCAGCTGCAGAATGCCTGATCTTCAGGGAATTTACCTGCTAAGTTTAAGACCTGATTGAGCATATATGAGCTGTGATTCACCAAAGGTTTATAACTTGAATAAATCTGAGCAGCTTTTCAGAAGTACTGCACAAGACCAAGCCCTGACACAAAGGGCACTCTGCATACACTATGTTTCAACTCCCCAGTCTAAAGCATTGGGTGCCAAAGCTCTTCCAAAAAAAATTCACTAGCCTCATTCTTGGCAAGCGTTGGACTATTTCAGCAGTGATTTTTTCAGAAATATTCAGCCTGAAGTAGAGACCCAGCATGGAAAACAACAGCTCAAATGGCTGCAGTTTTGACAAGTTAGTACAACTGAAAACAGGGTCTTAAAACAGGAAACACCAGGCAACCTCAATAACAGGATGTTCTACTAGCCTTGCCTTCATTGTACTAAAAAGACGCTGGAGAGAAATGCAGTAACTATACTTCATACACATTACATTTACTCAACTATGGTAAATATTTCCTTAAAAGTAAGCATAGAATTACATTCAAAAGAATTGTTGTTTTGTCTGTCTTTATAGCTACAACATAAAAGCCTCAGTAGTGACTTGAAGTTAGCATACAAGTCCAACTACAGAAGGCACCCTAGCCAGTCAGGCATGGAGCTGCAGCAGAATGTATCTGCAGAATTAATTATTAATTAAACAGACAAGAAAAGCAAGACGAAAAATGAGAAAATAAGTCAGAGGTACTGATGTTGTTGATCTCTATTAAAGCTTGATAACGTGTTTCTTTCTTGACTCTACTGTATATATATAGCCCTCAAGCCACCTATTTTTAGCTTTCTCTTTCCTGATTTCTGTGAAAAACTGAGATGAATGATAAACACATCCAAATAAATAATGCTCTCCACCTTACCTTCTGAGCTAACCTACAGATATAATGGCTTACCCTAAAAATAGGAGGCTCTATTCAAAACTCCTAGAATTGCTTCAAAAACCAAAAATGGCATTAATAAAGATAAACAGAAAAATTCCAGTGAACCAGAGTTTTTTGCCTATGTACACCAATTTGTCAAAATAGGCATGTCATGAGGAAACAGTTGGATTCTGAAAAAGTGCCTTCAGAACCTACACAAGCTTTCCAAACCTGCCTACCTAATACCTGGTGGGTTGCTGTACATCCCAGGCTTTTAGGATCTATAGACCTTGGGCAGCCTGTTATGTGGATTGCGCCCAGGCTGGGGACACCAGGATTCCCAGGGTCCTGCAGGGTCCAGGCCCACAATGAGCAGTTGCCCTGGGGCCTGGCAATTCAACGGGGGCAGGAGCAGTGGCAGCTACTATGGCAGTGGCAGCGGCTGGAGCCCTGGGCCACTGTAAATTGCCCATGGAGCACTGTTCTGTGCCATGATCTCTGCATGGCTTGCAAGGCTAGGGAACCCAGTGCCATGGTCCGTATGGTGCTGAGGGGTGGCTCTAGCTCTGCCCCTTCTGCCCAAGGTCATGCTCCTTCTGCCAGCATGTAGCCTGAGCCCCTTGCCTAGGGGCTCACAGAAGGTGTGAGCCCCCAACCAGAGTCCGCAGCAGTAGGACAGTCAGACAGGCAGCCCACGTTCGACTTGGGGATCCCAGCTTTCTGAGGTCCACAGCCCTGGAGCAAAGAGCTGAGTGGATTGTCCCATATCTGAAGTTTTAGTGCTTTCTCTTTCAGGGGAATTCTCAACTTTTTGCCCACTTTCATTTCTAGTTGGAGTACAACTCAATTTCAAAACATCAAAACCCTCAGGAAAATTGAATTACCTATCTCTGTCCAGTCACAGTCATGAGACACTGTGAATATGAGGTTTGTTTTGTTTTATAATGAGTTAAAAAAAATGAAAGGAGGAGGAGACTAATGAACAGTTATTCCTCGGCTGATAACACCGGCAGTACTCCTGTTTATAGTTTTTACTTGGCTACATTCATTGTGTATCAGTTCTTCTGTCCTTGAAAATACAGTAAACTACCCACTATCTATAGAATGGCAAAGGGGAAAGAAACACTTTGGTCATGTCTACACTTACTAAAAACTTCAAAATGACCAGGCTAATGGCCAAATCAAAGAATATTAATGAGGCGCTGAAGTGCATATTCAGCACCTCTTTCACATGCTGCCATCCGTTGCACTTCAAAAGTGCCGCGGTTTGCTTGCCCGCAGCTCATCTACATGGGGGTCCTTTTTGAAAGGACCCCGCCAACATCAAAATCCCCTTATTCCTATCAGCTGAATATGCATTTCAGCACCTCATTAATATTCCTTGATTTGGCCATTAGCCTGGCCATTTTGAAGTTTTTAGTAAGTGTAGACATGGCCAAAGTGTTTCTTTCCCCTTTGCCATTCTATAGATAGATTCTTCGTTTTGGCCACTAGCATTGCCATTTCAAAGTTTTTAGCCTTTTTGTAGTATCTCTTGTTTCATATTTTCAAGGCACCCATTCTATTATATCAGCAACACAGATAAATGTGTGCATACCCATTATTGAAATGAAAGATACCAGCGCATATCCCATTTACACTGCATCTTTCATTTACACATAAAGTCAAATGAAGTGTGGACAAACAGAAAACCCCTTTTTTCCAATCCCATTTTGCATAGCATTCTGACAAACAGGACTAATTTTAAACTAAGTAAAATAATAACAAAGTCTGTTATTTGTTGCTACTGATTAGTCAGTGCCATGGAATGGCTCTAAGAAACAACATGCATAAAGTAATCAGCAGTAGCAATGGCATGAAAGCAAGTAATTACTTGAGAAATTCTCTGTTGTTCACTGGGCCCACGCAGAGACCTGTGACTGTAAAATAAGGTCTCATAACCCCACAGGGTTGTAGAGATTCCATGGCCAGAAGGATCCACTAGTTATCTGGTATATAACACAAGCCATAGGTGAATTTCATCTTTCAGAAGTACTTAAAGGGGAAAGGACATTTTTGCTGACACTCTATGGCTGTGTCTACATTGCAAAAATAACTTGAAAGCTGTTTACTTTGAAGCAAGCAACTTTGAAGCTGCGAGTCTACACACACCCTACTTCGAAGTTAAACTTCAGAGTAGGGCACTACTCCATTCCCGGGAATGGAGTAAGCGCTTTGAAGTCGGGCTCCCTTTGAAGTAACGGAAAAATGTGTGTAGACTCTCTGCTGCCTACTTTGAAGTAGTGCCTAATTTAGAAGTTAACTTCAAAGTTAGTTCCTAGTGTAGACGCACTCTATGTGACATTTAAAAAAAAAATAAGAAAAAAAATGAAGCACCCACATAGATAGTTACATGCCATCTGACCATGTACTCCTTTCCAGTTTACCAAAACTGATTCAAACACCAAAACAGACTGCGCACTTCACAGACTATATGTCAATAAACCAAGTAGTTGGTTTCACAGCATAGATCACAGCAAAAATCTTCCAGAACAACGAGTCTACTTGTTATTTTTTTCAGATGCAGCACTGTACTACAAGGCCATCTGGAAGTTTTAGTGGCTGATTACTTAAGCTATTTTCTTCCTACAGTCTTTGCACAGACAATTCTGCTTATTAAAAGAGAACAAATAAAGTTGCTACATTGTGGTTTGTCACAACATGAGAAACAGTATGTAATTCTTTTATTGACCTATATAACTTACTTATCAATTATATAATTTACAGAAACAGTATGTTCTAGCATTAAATGCAGAGGATCAGAAGCTATGATTTCTGGATGAGCTACCTCAAAATTCAACTGATTCTTTTTTCTTTGGTTCAAATAAGTATTTTTTTCTATTTCAATTCACATGGCTTTTCACTCTACAGGTTTTGCTCTAGTTTAGCTTTGAATGAACCCCAAAATTAAAAAAGCAGAACTCAGACTGAATCAGCAAATGTTATCTAATTTCATATTGGAAGCAAGCAGAAGAGCAAAGTTGCAATTTTGGCACAGATTCATTTGAAACTGATAAGCTCCAAAGACAAAAAAGAAAAATCCTCTCCACGTACATTTAGACAATTTACTACTGCTAAAAAAGGGGCTACAAAATAAAATAGATTCAGATACAATATTCAGATACAGCTTAATTAAATCAAACAAAATCTATTGGATTAGTCCTGACAGCTTTTTGTGTGGTAGTTCTGAGTACAAAACTTGCAGAGTTAGGCCATACATTTGCAAAAAAATAAGTAAAAAAAATCCAACAGTCCTCTCTCTGCTTGTTTTAGAAACCCAGCATTTATCCAGTTGGGCTTCCTCACAATTGCCGTTAGATGTCTTATAATTAAAGGATACCAAATGTTGTGCTTTAGTGTGATTTGCTGATGATTTACAGAAGAAGACGCCAAACTTTGAGCATTTAAAAAAAAAAACAGATGGTGCTTCTTCCCTCTTCTTGCTGGTCAAAAACAGAGAAAATAAGGATGAAAACAGATGTAGATAAAGAAGAGAAGCAACTGAGAAAGAAAAAGTTTGGCAGATCCCATAAGCAAGTACAGAAACAAATTATACAATTTCCCACTGTGGGAGTACAGGTTTGAGGACTCACAGATGGCTTGCAAGAGAGAAAGTTTCCAAAGACATTCTGCAACATGGGGTCCCCAACATTTGCAATTTTTTAAAAAAATTGCAAATTCCAGTAGTTGACAGAAAATGTTTATTTTCCATTTAATTGCAAATAGAAAGAAAAATAGTGGTACAACTTGTCTGGATTCCGAGGAGTTAGTACACAGAATCACAGAAACATGGGACCAATCAGGACATCGAGAGAACATCTGAGCTAGACTCCTGCTCTAAGGCAGGACTAAATATTACCTAGACCAGGGGTGGGAAACCTTTTTTGTGTCAGAGGCCACTGATCTGTAGAGAAATCAGTCCGGGGCTACAAAGATGAGAAGCAAAAAGTGGCTCCCGACAGATTTGTCTATGGTGGCGGGGGGGATCTGAGCAGGCGGGACAGTGGAGGAGTACGCTCAGGGAGGGTAATTTGGGAGGGATGGAGGGAGGTGTAGGAGAGAGGTGGGGGTCTGAGGAGGAGGGTGTGGAGGGTTTGGATGCAGGGTCTGGGAGGGAATGGGCAGGAACAGGTGAGAGTGGGGTGTTGGAGTGGGAGGGAGGGGTCGCAGGAACAGTTAAGTGCCATGGGGTCTGGACAACAGGGGTGCACTGACCTTTGCAACACCCCAGACACACATGGCTTCCCACCTGGTCCCAGGCACCAGCCAATCACAGCAGCAGTAGAAAGCCTCTGCCCATGCTGCTGCTGCTCCCTCTCCCTTCTCCCAGCTGGGAGAACAGCTGAGGCCAGCAGACACAATCCTCCAGTTGAGGTGTTATTAGTGCCGAGTGGAGCAGAAGCATTACCTCCCGTGTCTTGCTTGCACCTCTCCTGCAATGACAATCGGGAGCATAAATCTACAGTGCATTAGCTTGTCTTATACCATTGGGTGGAGTGGACCCTCCTATTACTCACTGAAACGCCTATAGTGCACGTAGCTGTATCGCTGTCCGTATTGTTTGAAACAACAGCACACCAAAGCAAACTATGGATCTTCCAGAACACAGGAGCAGGGGCAACACTTCACCTTAGCGTATGGCAAGCTAGTGGGCCATACGCATGAATCCTGCTTTGCCACACACTGGCTGTGTCTACACTAGCAAGCTCTTTCGAAAGATCCTGCAGACTGTCTACACAGAAGGCGTCCTTTTGAAAGTAAATCGAAAGAATGTGTGCTCCTTTCAAAATCACCGTTCTTTTCCCATTTCAGGAAGAGCGCCTCCTTTTGAAAGCTTCTTTTGAAAGAAAATGTGTGTAGATGCACCGCAGGGCCCTTCTTTTGAAAAAACAGTCTTCATTTTCCATCCCTGGCCCATTCTTCCGAAAGAGCAGGGGCTGTGTGGATGCTCTCTTTCAAAAGATCAGGTCACTCTTCTGATCTGCTTTTTTGTGTGTGGACGCACTCTTTCAAAGGAAGTATTTTTCGGAAGAGCTCTTCCAAAAGAGCTTCTTTCAAAAGATCTCTGCGGTGTAAACATATCCACTAGGTCTGTACCTAGACAAGCCCAGTCAACCACTTAAGCTTTCTCACTGTCAATTTCCAAAAGTGGACCATTACAGTGCTGCTGTTCCCCAAGAATAAAGTAAGTCTAGTGCCCTTCTTCCTGAACAAGTTGTCTCAATTTGGACACCTAGGAGTGAAAGGCAGCATTCAGTGAGAGACCCAGTGAGGTGGAAACCTTGTGGAAAAGTCTGCCAGAGACCAGAGATATCTGGAGGAAAGCTACAGAGAACAGAAAACTCTCTGCAGGTTCTCCCTGAAAGGAGTGGGAATCACCAGGAAGCCAGTAGAGGGTTTAGCTTTCAAGAACAAAAGTCAGGGCTGGGAGGCAAAAACAAGCTGAGGAGCAAGGACCCAGTCTAGGGACTAGGCTGCTGACCTTCCTGGTCCAGAAAGCCATTTCCAGAGAAGGTGGAATGTATTTGAAGGCTGTGAGCAATAGAGGGACAGACTGGCTGCTCTCAGAGTCAGGGAGTCCGGGCACAGTGGAAGATGAGGGAACTGCCAGGGTGGGGTAAGATGCACTCCCTGGGAGAGCCAGGATGTGGTTAGGGACCCTGCAGCGGTGCCAACAGCCATTACGGGCCCCAGGGCAAAGTGTGGGGAGGGGGGCAGGTCCACATCCCGGAACGGTTGGAAGTGGGATAGTAGAGGGTTTCTCGTCTGGTGAAATTGGAAAACAGACTGTAAATAAACTGCACCAATGGTTACTGAACCCAGGGTCTCTGGGTAACTTCATCTGAGCACAGCAGACATCAAATGCACATCAGAGTACATCTGAGTCAAGTGGGCCAGCAACACCCAGTTACAGACCCCACCTTCCTTCATTGCTTCTTCTTATAGTGGCTAAGTCTACACTAGCCCCTTCTTTTCGAAAGAGGCATGGTAATGAGTGAGGTCAAAAGATGCTACTGAGGTGCTACCATGAATATGCAGTGCCTCATTAGCATAATGGAAGCCGCGGCAATTCGAAAGTGCTGCTTTCGAATCATGTGCTGCCCATGTAGACGGGGGCCTTTTGAAAGGACTCTCCTGATCAAATAGGAAGAAGGAGCTTTCAAAGACAGGGGAGTCCTTTCAAAAGGGCCCTGTCTACAAGGACGGCATGTGATTCAAAAGCGGCATTTTTGAATTGCCGTGGATTCCCTTATGCACTGTTCGTCAAAGCAAAATGAACCTTCTTCACACTCATTATAAGCCACAGAACCAGTTTTAGTCCCTCCCTGCTGAAGAATGTAGTTTCCAAATAAATGAACTATCAGATACTGACACAAGACTGGCTTTTTCTGACTCACTTTAAAGGTAATTCAAAAACACTAATCATCCATTTTCCGAGATTCTGTCTGAGCTATGGAGTTGCATTTACATTCAGCCTAAACAGGGTTGTACTAAATTAGTGTCTAAATCATTAGAACCTCACATTATGGACCAAGCCAAATCCCTTCAGGTCATATTTTAAAAACTATTATTCAGTTAAGTAGGAACCTAGTTTTTCTAACAACCTCAAAACACATACAAATGTTTAGGCAAGCATAACTCAAGACACATTAGGGGCTGTATTTGTTAAGCAATAAGTAAAGGGCACATCAATGTGAAACAGAAGCCAGAAAGGATACTGGTTTTCACACATTTACTTGAAGACAAGGGGAAGATCAACAAACAGGCCATTATAAAAAAAATTATCAACTTTGAATATTGAAGCCTTATTTGATAAATAAATACTTTGCACATCAGTGATATCTATACAGTCTCTTTACTTCAACTAAACTTGCGTCAAAAAGGTGTAAAATTATTTTGCCTCAGCGCTGTGAGCTCTGAAAAAAATTGAATTGTCATTGTTTTTTCTGGAAAATGTGATGAAATTTTCACTCCCTTCATTTGGAAAATTGATATGAATTTTGAACCTGAAATTAAAAAGAGGAATGTAGATCTGCCATTAAGAAGGCTATGAAAGTTTTAAGTTGCTTCCAGGACCGGAGGCAAAAATAACCATAAGGATTCCCCATGGTCTGTTAAGCTTTCAGTGGAGCTGTATTGGAGCACATTTTTAAAATACATTCCGTTTTATAGCCATGACTCAGTAATGTTATCACAAATGTTTTGAAAATTCAGTCACAGAAACAAAGACTACTAATTGGAATCTTAATAGTGTCTGTAGGTTAAACTATGAACGAATGAATAAATAGCTACAAGCCTATTAGTTTCATAAACAAAAGAGCTGTAAACACGATATATATGAAAGACTATGCAATAAAACTTTCGGCTATAAGTCAGAAGAAATGACTATAAAAATTCTTTATCAGAAACGTGCTCTTTCACACAACCTGCCTTAAATACAGTTTCACACTGGACATGAAGTAAAATGGGTATATTAATCACTTTATTTGTGAGTCATGAAGATTATATGAAGCCAAAGGGTATTTAAAAATAATATCTGTATACCTTGTTATTAATTTTAAAATTATACAAAAGTATTAAAATAGAAAAGAAGGTAGAAGCTGAGGTATTTGTCAAGCTTAACATCTACTTTAATCCCTATTTCCTCTTTATTTTCAGGATATATTTGCAGTTAAATTCATAGCATATTCAATCACTTTTTCTACTTCATCTGCACAAAGCTGTGACTTTTCCTATGCAATACTATGGTTTGCTTACACGATCATTGGACATTCTTTGCAAAACATGTAAGAGAATCAAAAGGTATTTTATAGACACCAGCATCCCAACAACTGCATAGTGAATTTTTCATTATTTACTGCAAATTGGTCACTGGACCCAGGATTGTGTTTGCAGAATTAAAAGAAAATAGCCAAAAAAAACCCAAGTGCTTTACTGTAGTCATAAATAAGAAAGGGTGTATTACAACTTAAAATATATGATATATATCTTACATATTTGTTCAATTTGCACTAGATCAATGCTCAGAAAATGGAATTACCTCCCTTCTCACAGTTTGAATTAACATCCACACAGGTCTCATCACTCAGAAGAAGCATGGGTTCCACAACCCAGTTAACATTTAGTTAATTATGCTTAACACTATAAGAACTATGAAATAGTTAATTTATTCTGCTACACCATTTTTCCAATTTATTTTAGAATAATTCTTAAACCTGAAAAATTCTCAGAAAAAATAATTCGGTGCTTCAGTAAATCAGGATGAAAAATATTTACTTTATTCATTGTATTTTCCAAACCTTTCAATTGCTTCTCTAACTGATTGAATACCAATGACACAGGGTATCTCTGGGGTGCTGTCAAAATAAGAGTTTGACAATTCCCAAAAGCTGTAAAAAACAAAACAATTACAAGACTAGCAGCTTGCATGATCATTTAATACCACATTTTATTCTTTTATCGTCTTTGAAACTTTGCTGAAGTGTGAGAAAATCAAATTGGCAGTTAGCAACTTTTTGACAAAGTAGACGCTAAGAATTTAGACTACTTCTCTTTTACAAATCTGAATGAAAGCCCTCCATAGTAAATCAGATCACAGGAATACTGAAATTATTGTGATTATATTCCAAATTCAGTCCTATATTACCTCCAGAGAAACTGTTACACCTGGGATGGATTTATTCCTATTGTATAGATATTGAAAGCCACTGAGCAGGCCCTCCAGACAGCATAGGACTCTTCACAATCCTGTTTTCTAATGCTTTGACTAAAAATACCTCAAAAAATTGGATTTCATCCTTTCTGGGGAAAACATCGCCCATTCTGAAAGATCTCACTTTTAGGGAATTTCTCTGTCAGAAACTGTAAAAAGTTGTAACAGATTAAACAGGAGGAGGAAAAATCAGGTGCATGTACCATTGGGCTCCTTTTTAGGTTCCTAAACTACTGGAGACAATGTGCCACTGTGTTAAGCTATATTTAGACTATAGTTGCTATTTTGGAATACAAATATGTCCTATAACAGCAACTCCATGGCTACTTGCCTTGCTCAAAACAGCAGTGCTATTTCAACAATGGTATTCTCTTTCTGTTACCTCTCGTCATGAGAGGAGTGGGGGAAACATTGAATTAGCCGCTTATTTTGAACTTTGGTACCTTTTACATGACACCAACTTTGAAATAAGTTAACTTGAAATAATTTATGCAATTTGCATTGCACAACTTGTCTAAATTATATTGAGTCAGGGAGACAGCCTAAATGTAGCCAAACTGACAAGTTAGTGAAACTGCTGATAAGCTAATTTTGCCCTCATGTAAGTTTTAGAACAAGAATTTTGAGAAAAAGCCTCAAAAGATTTTGAAAAAAACCTGACAAATAAGCCTATTCTTTATGATCCCAAAGGAGACTAAAACTGACTGATTTATTTTTATTTTATGGCAACATAAAAAGCTTGTTATTTTGCAAAGTGTTAAAACATTAATATTAGAATATTAGTATTAGAATAAAGAATGATCTAGTATTCAGGTATTAGCACATCACTTTTTTCCCTTTCCTAAAATACTGCACAGAATTTTAAGTCAGAACATTCACATTAACACCCTCAAAAGATGCTCTTGCTGCTTAATTCTGAAACCTAAACTACTTTTGATACTGTCACTTGTTTGTGTGACACAGAGACCTATTGACATCATCTGGCAAAGGGCATAAGCATGTTTAAAAATTACATGAACTTACATAAGAACGTAAGAACGGCCGTACTGGGTCAGACCAAAGGTCCATATAGCCCAGTATCCTGTCTGCCGACAGTAGCCAATGCCAGGTGCCCCAGAGGAGGTGAACCGAAGACAATGATCAAGCTATTTGTCTCCTGGCGTCCATCTCCCGCCTTCGACAAAAGGCTAGTCACCATACCTTACCCCTTGCTAATAGCCGTCTATGGACCTGACTTCCAAATATTTATCAAGATCTTTTTTAAACTCTGTTAGAGTCCTGGACTTCACAGCATCCTCTGGGAAGGAGTTCCACAGGTTGACTGTGTGCTGTGTGAAGAAAAACTTTCTTTTGTTAGTGTTGAACCTGCTATCCATTAATTTCATTTGGTGTCCTCTAGTTCTTATATTATGGGAACAAGTAAATAACTTTTCTGTATTCACTTCCTCCACACCATTCATGATTTTATATACCTCTATCATATCGCCCCTCAGTCTCCTCTTTTCTAGACTGAAAAGTCCCAGTTTCTCTAGCCTCTTCTCATATGGGACTCGTTTCAAACCCTTAATCATTTTAGTTGCCCTTTTCTGAACCTTTTCTAACACAAATAGGTCTTTTTTGAAGTGAGGAGACCACATCTGCACGCAGTACTCAAGATGTGGCCGTACCATAGTTTTATATAGGGGAAGTAAGATATTCTTCGTCTTATTTTCTCTCTCTTTTTAATTATTCCTAACATCCTATTTGCTTTACTGACTGTCGCTGCACACTGCGTGGATGTTTTCAGAGAACTATCCACTATAATTCCAAGATCCCTTTCCTGATCTGTTGTAGCTAAATTTGCCCCCATCATATTGTATGTATAATTGGGATTATTTTTCCCAATGTGCATTACCTTACACTTACCCACATTAAATTTCATTTGCCATTTTGCTGCCCATTCCCTCAGTTTGCTGAGATCTTTTTGAAGTTCTTCACAGTCTGCTTTGGGTTTGACTATCCTGAATAGTTTGGTGTCATCTGCAAACTTTGCCACCTCACTGCCTACCCCTTTCTCTTGATCATTGACGAATAAGTTGAACAAGATTGGTCCCAGGACTGACCCTTGGGGAACGCCACTAGTTACCCCCTTCCATTGTGAAAATTTACCATTTATTCCTACCCTTTGTTTCTTGTCTTTTAACCAGTTCCCAATCCATGAAAGGATCTTTCCTCCTATCCCATGACCACCTAATTTACATAAGAGCCATTGGTGAGGGACCATGTCAAAGATTTTCTGGACATCTAAGTATACTATGTCTACTGGATCCCCCCATCCGCATGCTTGTTAACCCCTTCAAAGAACTCTAATAGATTAGTAAGACACGACTTACCTTTACAGAAACCATGTTGACTTTTGCTCAACAAATCATGTTCTTCTACATGTCTGACAATTTTATTCTTTACTATTGTTTCTACTAATTTGCCCGGTACTGACATAAGACTTACTGGTCTATAATTGCTGGGGTCTCCTTTAGAGCCCTTTTTAAATATTGGTGTTATATTAGCTGTCTTCCAATCACTGTGGGTACCAAAGCTGATTTAAAGGATAGGTTACAAACCACCGTTAATAGTTCTGCAATTTCACATTTGAGTTCTTTCAGAACCCTTGGGTGAATACCATCCAGTCCCGGAGACTTGTGACTGTTTAGCTTATCAATTAGTTCCAAAACCTCCACTCATGACACTTCAATCTGGGGCAGTTCCTCAGATTTGTCACCTATAAAGGATGGCTCACATTTGGGAATCTCTCTAACATACTCAGCCATGAAGACTGAACCAAAGAAATAATTTAGTTTTTACGCAATGGCATTATCTTCCTTGATTGCTCCTTTTATGTCTCTATCGTCCAAGGGCCCCACTGCTTATTTAGCAGGCTTCCTGCTTCTAATGTACTTAAAAAACATTTTACTATTGTTTTTTGAATTTATGGCTAACTGTTCCTCAAAATCTTTTTTGGCTTTTCTTATTACATTTTTACATTTAATTTGGCAGTGTTTATGTTCCTTTCTATTTTGATCACTAGGATTTGACTTCTACTTTTTTAAAATATGCCTTTTTATCTCTCACAGCATCTTTTACATGGTTTTTAAGCCATGGTGGCTCTTTTTTAGGTCTCTTACTGTGTTTTTTAATTTGGGGTATCCATTTAAGTTGGGTGTCTAATATGGGATCTTTGAAAAGTTTCCATGCACCTGGCAGGGATTTTACTCTAGTTACTCTACCGTTTAATTTCTGTTTAACTAACCTCCTCATTTTTGTGTAATTAAATACATAAAATATTTATTTTATTCCTAAATGATGATATATATAGGGTTGATCTATATATAGGGTTGATATATATATCATCATTTTTGACAAATATATTTTATGTATATAAATGTATATAAATATACATTTCTCAAAAATGATGACGACCCAGTATAACAGTATGACACAAGTTTTCATTAGAAACCTTACCTGAACCTCTTTGGTGGACTAGAAGGAAGTCTGAGCGGAACACAGGGTCTGGTCCAAGAGGTAACTATTACAGAACCGCATGGAAATAGTGACCATAACATAATAACATTTAATATTCCTGTGTTGGGAAGAACACTGCAACAGTCCAACACAGTCCAATATATATATAACAGAAGATATGCCTTTAAGTATAGGGTCTTTTATGTACACACACTTATAAAATTATTTTCCTAAGGTATTCTAATCTAAGGCAGATCACCCAGAGATAACATGCCTTAAGTCCAGTTCCACCAGACAGGCTACAGAATGCACTTATTTCCCTAATTGCCAGCTGTGTATTGTATGTTTTACAAGAGAAGTCAACTTGTGTACTGACTCAAATGATAATAATGAAGAGATTGTGGGGACTTCAGGACACAAAATGCGTAGAGGGTGGGGGACTCCTATGGATGAGTAGAAAACAAAGGACTGATTTAATGTATTTAAGGGTGCAAAAAAAAGGCCCTGCCATCCTTCCCATGGGGAATAAAAGTTGTCAGTGCACTTGGTCTCATGAAAGGAGGTCCTTACCCATCCTGGCTGAAGAACTGTGGGAAGGATTTTGGATAAGCAGTGCCTTAATAGACAAGAGGACAACTTGTTAGTTTTATTTAAGCTCTAGACTGCTTGTTATGATTTATTTTATGGGTAATCTTTTAATTCAATTTGTCCAACCAGTTTGCATTTGAATTTCTGTTTTTTACTTGTTTTCACTATAACATATGCAATTATTGTTAATTAAACAGAGTTGGAGTCTAATGTATAGTGTGTTACCTTGGTATACCGTTGTTTTGGGAACAGTGTGTCTTGTAATTGTATGTGTCCAGTAGGTAAGGGGCTGGATTCTCCAGATGGATGCCCAGAGGGGGAAAGATTGTAGTGTGTTTGTCGTTAGTCTGCATGTTTTGTATAAGATGGGGCTCATGAGGGAGCTTACCTGTGGCAGGTAAAATGCTTCTACACTCTAAGTGCAGGTCGGAGGAAGGCGTTGCATATCTGTGGGTACTTCTGAGAAGTATCACAGTGTGTATTAAAGATTCTCTACTCAATTACTCCATTTTGAGCGCATCACTTTTTTTTTTTTTCCCCAGTTTTGGGAGGAGAAAATGAGGTTCTCATCTCCATTTATGTTTGTTTAGACACAGTGGGAAACTATTCAACTGTTCCCTGGGATAGTCTTCATCCTGTTTGCATTTATCAGACTTTGTATCCCTTAGAGCTGCCAGTGTGTGTTATTTATATCTTTATTTATTTGTTTCTTCAGCACATGGCACAGATAATTTTAAGAACATCTTTAAATCACATATTTGAGAGAAGAATGGAAATAACAGAATCTGCAGTAGGAAATTTGTGGTTTCTGAAGGCATTATGCAAACTTACAGTACAAATAGAGAAAATAATTGAAATGTAACTATCAGCACTTGGATACCTGTAGCAAAAAACAATAAGACAACTGGCTAATTCATTGCTGAATGGTTCTGTATAAGTGAAAAAGTCACCACTCTCCTCTTTAGAAATAAAAGCTATAGTTAATTTGAATGTTTTACTGCTGCTAGAAAACAGAATTCATAAAAAAAGAATAGGCAATTCAGTGTATTTTGGGCTCAACATTTTTGCTCCCCGTGTTTAATTTTAAGCCTGGGGACAGGTCATTCAATGGGACTCCTCACATTCTTTACGTTAAAACACATGTAAATATTGACAGGATCAGGGCTTCACTGGCCATTGAAACAATATTTCTTTCAGTCAATTAGTGATTTATAAGTAAACATTGTGCTAAAAAATACATTTTTTTTACTATATTTCTGGTGCTCTTTCAGGTTTAAGACTGAATTTTCCTCTAAGGTACACAAGATAACTTGATCCTTTATTTTACTGATGAAAATATTTTCTCTGCAAAAACATTTTGATTATGTTCTGTAGTAGTGCGTTTGAACTCCAGTCATGGAACAGGAAGTCAATGTGCTAAGAACTGTAGAAATGAGGACCAAGACAGTTCCTGCCCAACACCCATAAACTAAGCTGCTAAGAAATGAATACAGCTCCACTTTCCTCAGCACATTATCCTTATTAATGAAACAACATGCAGAGAGAACCTATAAATAGTTTCATATTTTATTTTAGCATCAAAGACTCATGCCAACTTTTCCCATTTATTTTATGCTGTTTATTTACTTAAGAACCAGAGATGACACCTACTTTAGAATAATGTAGGGCTTGTTTCAGTTTAGGAGAGTAAAATCAATACTCTTGCAAATTACACTTCTTCTACAATCCTGTTGGAGGCGGGGTCAGCAAAGAGCATTAAAGCAAAGATCTTATTTATTGGAATAAGTCATAACATAACTATTTTGTATTTTGCTATTGCCTCTCAGCCTCTTGGGAATTTGAGTCTAGAATGCTAATAACCCTTCCATATTAAGAATATCTCACACAATAAGCATTACAGCCAGCTTTATAACCAGGGCTGAGACAGGAAGATGACATGTCTATTTTCTGAAATATTCTTCCTACAAAAATCTTCAGCAGGGAGCAGGTATATATGCAGTAGGCTGCATAGTAATAGAAGGCAGACTAGGTAGAAACACATCAGAAGCCCAAATAGCTCAGCATACAGCTGAGCCAGGGACAGAATATTTAGATCAGGATAACAGAATTCAAACCATGTAAGCACTCTTCTTAATTACAGGTTGAACCCCTCTAGTCTGGCACCCTTGAGACCTGACTGGTGCCAAAAGAGAGAATTTGCTGGACCACAGGAGGTCAACAATGTCTACCACATTGCCAACACTTGCACTGCTCACTGGGCTTTTAGAAGCCATTTAAGGGTAAATTAGAGCTAAACAGCAGCACAGAACACTGAGACCCAGGACTGGTGGCTGTAAACAAACTTTATGGGACCACAGGAAACTTGGGCACACCCATGATAAGTGGTCGTCCAGCTGACTAAAATCATGCCGGATCACAGATGTTGCCGGATGAGAGAGTGCCGGACTAAAGAGTTTCAACTTGTATTACCAGCTCGCACTGCTACTGGCCAAAGTTCCGGCTAGATTTTTAACCTTTTTTTCAACCCTCATTCTTTTCTTATTCAATCTCAATTTTCCAAGTGCTCAATCACCTCCACATTGCAAGCTGCCAATCTTCACTCTCATAAGCCCTTAACAACCTTTGCAGATCTTCAAACTTGAAGCAAAGCATAAAGGGTAATAAAAGTCAGACAATTAGATTTTGAAAGTGAAGTGTTCTGAACAGTAATCCCGTGTTTCCATGCCAAATGTTCAGCCTTGGTGCTGAAGAAACAGAAAAAAGAACAAACAATATGCAGCCCCTTGCATGGCTCTTTGTAGTTTCAAAGTGGGGTGCAAATATTAGCCAATCTCTGTGATCCACCTAAAACATGCTTATTTTATACAGGTGTAGCAAGATTTATTTATTTATTTTAAAACCACATGCCCAGGCTCTGAGAGTCAGATCCACAAAGGCATTTTAACACAGCATTAACATGCCTACTGGTCAGGTGCCTAATTGCCTAGTTTTGGAGGTAGGTGCCTAAACTGATGGATCTAGCACCCAGACAAAATAGGTAAGTATTATAATTCCTGTTTTGCAAATGAAAAAGCTACAACATAGAGGGGGAAAAAAAAGTTAAGGTAAAAAAAACATATTTGGTGCATCTAAAGAAAGATCTTTGAACACATACTTACAATTTAAATAGCCTGATTTATAAGAATATTGAAAATGTAACTCCTATGAGCCTGTTAATTAGGTAAATAATCTGGTACATTGAGCATCCCAGAGCAAACGTCCATAAACCAAGTGGCCTGGCTCTTTTTAAATAAAGTAATACAGAGGTGGTGACTGAACACTTTAAAAACTGTGACCCATTTTTTAAAGAATATTATAAATTAGCTAATCTAGCAGCATCATTAATTCTGTCATCTCTTCTTTATAATGTCCAAATTCTGCCTCTCTCTAAAGCCTTCTCTATCTTAGCCAGCTCCTTCCTACCTTAATTTCTATCATAGCAGTCTCTTTTCTAGGTCTTCACAATTCTCACATTGCACCCATCAAGGATGCCGTTATCTCTCTCAGTTCCTAACCATTTTCTCCTTCTCACTGGGTCCCTGCTCTGGCTTCTCATTAGGGCTGAGTGAATAATTGATTGGGGGGAGAATGTAATACCAAAAAATCTCAGGTTTAGGGCTCTGTGATGCAATGTTAATGGTCTTTTACTTAGAAACTATGAGATAATGACATAATGGAATACAACAAGAAGTCCTGTGGCACCTTATAGACTAACAAATATTTTGGAGCATAAGCTTTCATGGGCAAAGACCCGCTTCATCAGAAAGCTCATGCTCCAAAATATCTGTTAGTCTAAAAGGTGCCACAGGACTTCTTGTTGTTCTCGAAGATACAGACTAACATGGCTACCTCTATGATAATGGAATACCTGTCTCTTGAATCATGTAGCTTCGCATTAAAACCTAAACAAGTTCTGATATTAGGTCACACTACCTACGATTTAGCTCTGGGATGTTTTAAATGTTTTTAATATACCTTCCCCACATCCTTAGTCTGAGACATTTTAACTATAAAATGTTAGCCAGAGATCAAGGGAAATATAATTAGATATGATATAAATTAGATAGAAATATAATATAAAATGGTTGTAATTAAATGGATTCAACAGAATATTCCACACCACCTCTAAAAGAGAGACCTGTCCTCCTACAAACCTTTCATGTAAATTTCTGTTTAAACTTTGAATAAAAGTACAAATAAACTAAACATACTAAAAATATTTAAAATAAGATGTAACATACCAAAAGTCTCAAAATACACATGGTGTCAAAACATATGTTTTGATTTATCTAACAAATGACCCCAATCTGCAAAAAGGATGCTACAGTCAATTTCTCTGTCGGTATTCAGGCAAACCAAATACCTTCTTGCTAATGAGTCAAGATGCCTGCAAAGGGGGACCATACACCTGAGTGCCTCTAAAAATCAACATCTCCAGAATTGTTTTGAAGATGTTTATGTCTTAGCTTTGAGCAAACTACATGTTTCCAACACTACCATTAATACATCTCCTAGCAATGTGCAAATACACAAATCAATTTAGTAGCGAATCGCATAACATTCTCAAATTTATGAAATGAAGAAGTGTAAACAACCAATGTTTTAGACATGAGGAAACAAAACTACAAGGCCAAATAATATTTTACAAAATTTCTTTAAAAGCAAAAATTGCTTAAACCAACACTCTTGTAATAAATTTGTTTTCATATAATTTAATAAGCTCACACACATAAGATCTTTTTTACTGTCAAGAATTAAACATTTTGATGTATAAAATCATGTGCGCTTGTATATTAGTAAATGTAGGGATTCTGTACAAAAATTAAGTGTAAAAATTGTGAAATTATATTTGAGGATATTATTCATGGGAATAGCACTTCTGCTGTTCATGTTTTGATGTACCTAGAACAATGGTTAAAATAAGCTATAATATTTTAAACATTTGGCATTAAATATTGATTTTAATGAACCAACAAGCTGTTTAAAATTAGAATGAGCACAGGGATGATTTCTTCGTATATTTGGAATTAGGACAGAACAAAAATTTTCCTGCTGTTAAGAAAAGAGATGAGATAAACACACCTCAGATTAAAGTTGAGTCAGAGCAAGAGATCTTCCAGAAGATAATTACCAAGTTACAAAAACAAAAGCTCATCACCTAATAAACAATATTGTAAGTCTTTAAGTTGCTACAGGACTGATTTTATTTGTTTTGTGAAGATACTAACATGGCTATCTCTCAAACAATACGAGAAAATACTATCCTGTTAAATGATTCATGAAATAGCAACTGACAGTTGAGCCAAAAGTCTCTTTAAACAATTTGGTTAGTACATATTTTTAATAACTAAGTTAAAGGAGAAGCTAAGAATTCCCAGGAAAGGCTGAAAAAAAATAACTTTTTGTAAAGCTTGAATGGAACCAACTGGACACTTGCCTTGACACTTTGACCTGTTCAGTTATTGAACGCACACCTACAATTAAAGGGAATAACTCTCCAGAATTTCAAAGGGCCAAAAAAATAACAAAAAGTTACTTGTGACATAGAATAAGCCTAAGCCTCCCAAAGCAACCAAATATAATTTGGTTATAGCTAATTCAGAAAAATCATTGGCAAGCCCCAAATCCTTGTCCAGCAAAACTTAGGTTAGGCATATTGCGTTCAGCAGAACAGAATTATCAGACACATATAGTAAACCCTCAGTTAAACAGACTAATGGGGAGAAGGGGTGTCCATTAATGCCAGAAGCCCCTTAAATGCGAGGGTTTACTTGTACTCATATAGCACCGCTCCCCCAAAGCCAGGCTTCCCCCGCCCCTCACCCAAAATACTGTAAATGGGCGAATCACCAGAACTGCCGGATCTACCACTGCTGGAGCCTCATCAGATCCTGGAACACCACCACAGCCAGAGAAGCTTCCACTGTAGCTGGAGCCTCTGCCACAGCTAGAGCCACCACTACAGCCGGAGGCTTGTCATGGCCTGGGCCACCACTGGAGCAGCCATGTGCTGCTCCCATCAGGGCTGGGGCACATACATTGAGTGTCTTCTGCTTGTGTACGTACCCCACCCCTGGAGAGGAGTGCATGGCGGTTCCTCCAGCCATGGCAGCTCTAGCCGCATCACAGGTCCTGCAGCCACTCCGGTGGCCCCCGCGACTCCTCTGGTGGCTCCAGCTGCAGCAGCTTATGCAGCTGTTCTGGGTGGGTCCAGCCATGCCAGCCCCTCCAGTTGTGGCTCCAGTGAGTCAACAGCATTTATGTATTTTCTTTGCTGGAGGGCAAAGTCAACGGACTTCGGAAAAAATGGTAGGGGCATGGGGCTGGCAGACGTCTGTTGTTCCCAAAGTCTGCTGAATCAGGGCCCTCTAAATCAGGGGCGGGGGTAGGTCAATGCAATTCTTTGGGGAAAGAGTCAACTTGCCTTTGAATTCACAAATGTATGAGAATTCTTTGAGGAGTTAGCCAAAATGCGGACAAAGTTGCTCTAATAGAAAGAGCACATGAGGACTTTCAGAAAGCCTTTGACGGGTCCCTCACCAAAGGCAAACTAAGCAGCATGGTATGATAGGATAGGTCCTCTAATGAATTAGTAACTGGTTAAAATATAAGAAAAAAAGGGTAGGAATGAATGGTCAGTTTTCACAATGGAAAGAGGTAAATAGTGGATTCTCCCAGGGATCTGTACGGGAACGCCACTTGGCTACATACTCATCAATCATCTAGCAAAGGGATAAAACAGTAAGATGGCAACAGTTACAGACAATACAAAACTATAAAAGATAGCTGGTTTGGACTTAACTGTGAAATGTTACAAAGAGATATAACAAAACAAGGTGACGAGACAACAAAATGGCACAGGAAATTCAACACTGATATAAGCAATGTAATGATCATTGGAAAACATAGCCCAACTACGCATATAAATGATGATGTCTAAACAGAGTGTATATTTTTCTGGAAACATCAGCTCAGTCTGAAGCATTAATGAGAAAATGTAACAATGTTAAGAATTGTTAAGAAAGATATAGAAAATAAAGACAGTAAATGTAATAATGTCATTATATAAGGCCATGATATACCCAGTCCTTGCACACAGTACTGGTCTCTCCATCTCAATATGTGTGTGTATATATATATATATATATTTTTTTTTTACATATATTTATTTATTTATATACATTATATATATATTTTAAAAAGTACTTAGAAAAAACAACTAAAGCTGATTTGATGCTGATTTAAACTGGATGCTTTCACTGAAACATCCAGAGTTATTGGTCACAGCCAGGCTGCATCTACATGGGCAGCTTCTGTCGACAAAACTGGGCTATTGTCAAGAAAACTTGCCAAGCATCTACACGGTTAAGATGCTCTGCGCAGAGTCTGTGGACAAAACTCAACTGTTCAGCCAGCAGCATTATACCTCTCCCTGATTAAGTATAACACCTCTGTTAACAGTGTTTTGTCAACAGAGTGCCTGTGTAGACACTTCTGCCAACAGCGAGGGCTTCTGGTTTCCCAGGCAGCACTGTTTGCAGAGCTTCCAGTCAGCTGTTCTGTAGAGGGAGCAGAGACATTTGGATGCTCTCTGTCGACAGAGTGGATTGCTCTTTTGAAATGCTTCTGTGCATAGACGCTATCTGTCGACAGAATTTTTCCTGAGGTTTCTCTGTTGACCGTGATCTCTATTGACAGAAACTGCCTGTGTGGACACAGACCCCGTGTTTAGTGCTAAGCTCAGTTGGTTTACTACATTATTTGACTTGCTTCTTAAAAGAACTGCTCTACAAATCTTTGGTTTCATCAGTACATAACAAAATCTCAGCTGCACTTATTGTGTTATAGCTTTGTGGAAATTCTTGTTTGATGGTTAATTTTGCTGTTTAATTTTTTTTTCAATTCAGTTCTACTTAAGAGTACTTGGAACTAGCAATTTGGTTAAATCAGTGTTATGCTATTCAGTATTTTACAGACCCAAATCTCTCCAGCTGCAATGTCTTTTGTATGTGTGAGTGAGAATTACAGACAAATATCAAATAGTAACAGAGAGGAAGCCATGCTAGTCTATACACTATCAAAACAAAAAGCAGTCAAGTAGCACTTTAAAGACTAGCAAAATAGTTTATTAGGTGAGCTTTCGTGGGACAGACACACTTCTTCAGACCATAGCTAAAGCTGGCTATGGTCTGAAGAAGTGGGTCTGTCCCACAAAAGCTCACCTAATAAACTATTTTGCTAGTCTTTAAAGTGCTACTTGACTGCTTTTTGTTTGGACAAATATCAGTAGATCTCACTCCCTTGGAAAAAATAGTCAAAGCGTGTAAGTGAGAAAAACCATTTTATAACTTCAACATCTCAATTTAGTTTTTAATGGTATGTATTATAAACTTTACAATACTTGGATGCTAACTTTAATTGAGTCTAGTGTTTCTAACTACAGTGTTAACTACCATGTTTTTTTTAATTTTACGCTCCAACTCGTTCAATTTTTTCTGCATGTTAAATTGTTACTTTTTAGTTCTGCTTATTCCACTCACAACAAACACTGTATCGTGTTCCTTTAACAACTTTGCTTCATTATCAAGCTTGCTAACAACTTTTGTAAACTGTCCATCTTGCCTACAATTAAATCTGCAACCTTATAGGGTACTTGATTAAACTGCATTGCTTTCTTTCAACATTTCCAAATGTTAGCCTAACTCCACCCAATCGGAACTAATCCAATCTGCTCTGAAATGTTCTATAATAATCACATGGGATGATCTGGTACCACAAGCCTCTCTCTCTCTCTCTCCCTCTCTCTCTCTCTCTCTCTGTGTGTGTGGTGCCTTTGCTGGCTAAATCCCCTTCTGTCACCAGTCCCTTATCCCTGAATATCCTAAGCAATCAAATAAACACCAATACCTGACCAATTCAGGGGGCTGTGTAGGTGGTTTAATATTATTCAACTTTATTCACTTAAACTATCCGGGAGTACTCAGCAATAAACTGCATTGCTGGCCGTTATTATCCCCAGGACTTTTTCTGGCAGAACACACCAGAGCAGGGTTCCCGGCACCTATTTTTCATTAGAACATGAGAAAAATTTTCACAGCTGGTTCAGCAGCAGGACAGGGACTGGGACAGGAGTCCTCACTGCTCCATAGCAGCGTGGGGACTGGGGCATTAAAACTGAACACTCTAACCCCTATGAAGAATTACCAGACTTGAGTTCTGGCACCTTTTTTTCCTACAAAAAAGTACTGATCATCCCTACATAATTTTCAACCTGAATCTTGCTGTCTCATTGGTGGGCCCCTCCAGAACCTTTCCCTCATATGGACCCACCAATCGGGAGGGGAAGGGAGGCAAAGGGAGCATGGCCCACCATGTCAAAGGGGTCCAAATCTCTGGCTGCGTCCGCTACTACTTCAGCAGTGGCTCGGGCCAGAGCTCCTGGCTCCTTTGAACTGCAATTGCAGTGCCGCTCCAGTGCTCTGAATGGCTTGAAGGAAGGGGAGGGCCCAGCAGAGGGATCTGAGCAGCACTAAGAGTTGACTGCTCTAGGCCATGCTCCTTCTGCCCTTAGCACTGCCCCTTCTGGGATGGGGAACCAGGCCCCTCTCCCACCTTACCCTGGGGCTGCAGTGGCTCTCAACCCTGATGCCTTCATATGAGACAAAAGGGGGCTACAAAAGAGGAAGACCTGTAAGACTCCTCCTCCTCTGCCAGACATAGGCACTCCATCTCGGTTTCCTCAGCATCTTCAAAGGGGGTGATGAAAAGGGGTTGGCTCCTTGCTGTACCATATTAAGATAATAAGTCATCATCATCATCAATAACCGTGGGCTCAGCGCCTGTTGGTATCTGATGCCCCTCTCACTATTTCCTTCCATCTTTCCCTGTCCAATGTGGAGTGGCTTGGTTTCTGTAGACTAGCTCTGCATCAATCTACTATATCATCTACCCATTCTCTGGGGGGTCTGCCTCTCCTATTCAAACTGTCTATTATGCTGAATACCAGGGTCTTGATTTTTTGTTCATCATTCACTCTGTGAACATGCCCATATAGCTGTAACTTGAGTTGTATAACCTCAGTTGGTGTCGTGGACCTTGTTTATCTGGGTGACATCCAAACTAACACCTTTTATCATTTAGTCATAGTGGCATCAGATTTCATGCATATTATTGTTTCATGGTCAGTGAATCATCACTCATCTGACCAACCCTCCTCTTATATCCAGGCTTGGGACTGGCTTGGAAATCCCAAAGACTTCATGGCAGAGTTCAGGTAATTAGTACATGTACCCAAATTCCCTATATCTGGTTACTTAACTGCAGGGAGGGATGGAAATTACCCAGGAAGGAGGGAGGGCAAAGCGACAGGAGAGGGAGAGAAGGGAGCTACCGAGGTGGCAAGAGTTGCATGCTTGAGGCTGGGGAGGGGCGTCCCAGCAGTACAGTTCCTGGGCAGCTGATTCCTTGTGCTGCATCACTCCCCCCGCATCCCTTCTTGATGGTTAGTGTCCTGTGTGCCAACACCTCTCTACCATCAAACCAGGTAACAGTGCCCTGTCCTGTCTCCCAACCCATGTAAGTGGCTGATGCACATGTTCCTGCACTTCCTCTGGGATGGGTGTCCCTGTCAGCACCTGTGGGACTGAGCCAGGAAGTCCTACCTTTTCTCTGCAGGCTGATCCAAACTTGTGAGCTGCATAGTATGTGCCAGCCCCTCCTAAAGGTCCTGTTCTTGCTTCCATGAGAGCAGTGAAGGCAGAAAAACCTGGGAGAGCAGAATCAGATCTGCTCCCATATGCCTGTTGCAGAGGATCTAGCCCCCATTTCTCCAAACCCCATGCACCATCCCTATTCCACTGCCCTGATTCATTGAGTTTATAGTACATGGTTATCAGATCTTATGCCTTTAAGTTTAGTTGCTGAACTATATTAATGTGCAGCTTCTAATTACTTAAAGTTTATTCATATTATTAGTATCCTAAGCACCATTTGATTAATGCTCATATTGATTTTTGAATTCAGTTTTATCCAACTAGTTCACTATAGGTATCTCAACTGATTTTACTTACTTTAAAGTTTAAAATGTCATATTCAGTTAACAGATTGTTTTTAGAGTTGCTAGATTATATCATGTTTTATTTACCGTTTTATAATCAACTTCATCATTTGCATGTTTCTGGCTTGTTGCATTATTAGTTTCTTGCATCATTTTGATCACTTACAGAAATATTTTCTTTATTTCAAAGTCAAATTCAATTGTATTTTTGGCATCCTTTAGCATATATGAAAAAGAATCTTTTGTAATTTTTATGTGATCGTCTCAATGAACACTATCATTAATAACCATAAATAATCACCTTTTGACTTGGTTTGCCTAAAGTAGTCAAAAGATCCAAGAAATTACAGTTTGACCCTCTCTAATCTGGAACTCCCTCATCTGACAACATCTGCAATACAGCATGATTTTATTTTGCCGGATGACCACTTATGTGTGTGGCAAGTTTTCCATGGTCCCATAAAGTTTCTTTACAGCTGCCAGTCCTGGATTTCAGTATTTTGTGCTGTTGTTTAGCTGTAATTTACCCCTAAATGTTTTCTAAGAGCCCATTAAGTAGTGGAAGCGTTGGCAATGTGCTAGAAAATATTGACGTCCCGTCATCTGCCAAATTCTCTCGTATGGCACCAGTCAGGTCTCAAGGGTGCTGGACTAGAGAGATTCAACCTGTAATAAGTTGATCTAATTATTTTTCTCACAATTATCAGTTTTTATAATTGTTTGGTGCTTTTTTGGTAGTTTTACTCAGAAAATTACCTGCAACCATCCCACCGTGCCTCCCCAAAACCAAACCAAAAAAATATGAAAAAAAAATCAGTTCTGTTAAAACCTAAACAAACTTTGTTTATTTTTTCTCATCAAGGGGTAAAATATAAATAAGTAAAAATCATTATGGGTCAAATTAAATGTTTTATACAATCCAAAGCAATTTTTTTCCCCATTGAGTATTCATTATAGGTCATTTTAAGATTCTTTCACTTTTTTTTAAAGCTGTATTATAATGAAGAGGTATCCATGTTAGTCTGTATTCTAACAAAACAGAACAGCAGTAATGTAGCACTTTAAAGACTTACATAATTATTTAGTCAGTGATGCGCTTTCATAGTACAGACCCAATGTATCAGCTTGATCTGATGAAGTGGGTCTGTCCCATGAAAGCTCATCACCAAATAAAACATGTTGTTAGTCTTCAAAGTGTAACATTACTGCTGTTCTGTTTTTAAACTAACTTTCTAAACAAAAAGTGATTTCAAAATGAAATGCTAAAATGCTGAATTTCAAAATTACTGAAACTGTTTACACTTTTTGAATGTTTTCCAGCCAAATCTGTTTAATAAATCCCACTCAAATTTGCCTACCATTTGGGTGCCCCCCAAAATTGCATTTTTACCCAGCTCTACTTGAGATCTGCTTCTGCATCAAATACAAAGTCCCCCCAACTCTCCCTGCATTGCCTCAACAGTATTTCCAAATTCTCCTTTCAAATTCTCCTATGCTCCATACTCCTAAGAGCTCAGGGTATGTTTACACTCCAATTAGAGGTGTGGTTACAACATAGACAGACATTTCTTAGATAGCTCAGGTGCTAACAGCAGTGAAACTGAAGCAGCATGAGCTTCAGTGTTGATGTATAATCATGCCCATAACCCTTTGTACTTACTGAGGCAGCTAGATTATGCTGAAGTCCATGTTGCTGGGGCTTCACTAGTATTGGTGTTTGTGCTAGGTATGCTCAGTGCTGTAGACACACCTAAAACTCTTTGAGTCACCACTCCCGGGTCTCCTCTGTAAGTGACTGCGTATCAGTGGAGCCTCAGTTTGCAAACTCCACCATTATCCTGTGCACTACGCAGTCTACCCTCATTCTCATTCTTCAAACTTCTCCTCAGGCTCACTTCTTGCAGTTAGCCTCCCAACATCAACCACCACTCATAACGTCTTCCCTCATTTCATTCACTCAAATGTTATTTTCTCAAGAATTTTATATCTAAGGCTGTGTAGATAATTCTCTCAGGCTCTCAATGTCCTACCCATACTTATACAGATTCTTTGGCACATCTTGCTGCCTTATAGTATTCCATCTAAGTTAGAGGGGAAGAGCTTTGGGTCTGTGACCTACCTATTTTGTCTGCACACCTATGGTGCTACATACAGAATACATACTAATGGTTAGTTTTGGTATTTACAAGAGATGCCACTGACTAGAATGCTTCACTTTTCCCCAATGCAACAGCCAAACTAGCAACTGTGTTAACTCCCAAATCTTGTCTAGTAATTTTCTCTGGGATCTAGTTATATGGCCTAGAAATTAGACACAGTAGCCAAATTCAAGACTTGATCTTGCAAATAAAAATGTAATGATGTAGATTTTAATGAGACGTAGGCGTAAGCATTTGTACTTGCAGGCCTGTTTCAAGGGTCTGTGCCATATTATTATTATTTAATATTTGTATTGCAGCAGTGTCTAGAGTATACAAATAGAGACTGAAATCCTAAGGCAGAAGGCACGTTATAAGGTGCTTTGTCGGGCAGTGAGCCAGTTAGCATACCAACTGCTTAAATCTACCCACCCATTAGCTACCTACCTACTCCATTAGCTATCTAGGAAGCCAGAGGCACAAGCCATGAACTAAACAGTCTTGAGATGGGTGAAGACCTAGAAAATAAAGGAACTACCAGACGGAGGAATGTCATCTGCCAACTGACTGTTATAAGCTCTCAGAAAAGAAATCAAAATTGGAGCTGCCCGTTTCCAGAAGGACAAACAAACAGGTTAGAGCAAGTAATAAAACAGAAAGTTCTTTCACATCCAAGTGTTCTACTACATTAGAACTTCTACAAACAAGGAATATCTTTTTTTTCTAAAAGTACATGTATTTAGGCCTCAGCTACTTAACAGTATTTCTTATTTTAAAATTTATATGAAAAATCCATTTGAGCAGTTAACTACATTTTGCAGTTTTGTTGTAGCCAGGTTTGTCCCAGGATATGAAGGCTTGCCTCTTTCACTAGCAGAAGTCTGTCCGAAATAAGATATTGCCTCACCCATCCTGTCTTTCTATTAATGGTATTGTTAACTGGCTGTACTGACTGCCTGAATTCAAATGACCAACTATTCAATTATTTAAATACGCCTGTTAATGGAACTTTGATGAAAGATATTATGTGGAGAGCAAATGTCATCATGAGCTAAACTAATATTATCAAGTCAAGTGTTTAATAAATATTAAAATTGAAACTCTTGGTAAATTAAAACATTGTTTTCACCTCAATAGTAAATTAAATGCTTGTTGGGATCAATAGGCTTTGGGCCAATTTCATTCCTCATGTAACTCCACTGAAATCATTAGAAATACATCAATGATGAATATGGTCTGTTGTTTTAAACTTTTACCTTACTTTATTTATTGATTGATTTTAATGTGTAACTCTGAATTGACATTAGGAGATTTTCAATTAAAAACACCTTACATTTGCAAACAGTTTCCATTTTGTCTTATTCCTCACTGAAAAAAAAACGTGGATGACTTATGCCAATGTTAGGTTCAGACCAAAGTTATCAGGAATTTTCTAGATTGACTTTTAAAAGGGAAGTTAACTTATCGAATTCCTAAACAGCTTCTCATGAAATAGATCTTAAAGTAATAGTAACATTTCTCTAAACTAGTGGTTCCCAAACATATTTCATACAGCTTATCACATTTTATTAATATTGTATGTAACAGCTGCCTTCATAGTCATGACCATGCAACACCTTTATAACAATGGAACCAAACACTTAAGCTGGAACTGTGTCATTGGAAAAGTACTGTTGTGTGAAAACCATCTTTAAAGTGTTTTCTGCTTTTTACTAAGAGTAACTGCACTCAGTTCTTGCTCTGCATTTAATCTCCCCTGCCCTGTTCCTCTCACTTCCCCATTTACCCCCAACAAGTTTTTTTCCACAACACCCCCTTAAAACACACACATACACTTTTCTTGCATACATACTCTTCATCTCCTTGATGATCGGCCTTGCACCATATGCTGCCCACTCCTTTCTTCCACTAGCATCTCCATGCTATTTTCACAGGTTCTTACACCAGCCTGACTATAATATCTGAGCACCTTCCAGTAGAGTACTGTATGATATGAGAAAGCACACAGGTTGGTTGGTTTGTTTGTTTGGCCAACTGCACAAGCAGTTTCTGGGTCCTCCAAGACCACTGATGGCTAAAAATCCCGCCCCCCGCCCCCCAAGGGGGAATGTCCATTTGTTCTCCATCTCTTTGTAGGAACAGTCTTTAGTGCAAGCATCTTAGCCAACTTGTCTCCATTTCCAGCTGGAAACAAAGGGTGAGGAGCCCAGCACCATATGACCATTGCTTAACAGAATAACAGCAAACAGACCTTGGATGATCACAGACCACAGTTTGGGAACTATGCTTTTAAACTAGTAACAGTCATACACATGTTTATGTGCACAGGGGCTTCTGAAATCCTTTCTTTAAAATCTGCCTGTATGTGTTCTGATGTATAACACAATGTTTGACTACGTTGGAGAGCCATGTAGAAATGATAATTTAAATTTTATGAGTACCCGAATAATGGTTTACATTAAGTTGACATTTAATATATTTTTTTCTGGTTTTGTTTTAATTGATCATTAGAACTGGCATTCATTTAAATATTTATATTTAAATTATCTAATTAAACCCATACAACTCATCATTCCACTATTTTGATAAGGCAGGCTTTTTTTGTTTTTGGCGGAGGGGGGTGTTTGTTTGTTTGTTTATTTATTTTTACATTACTATGTGTACACAAAAATGTCTTTTCCTATTAATGTCATTAGATGACATGGGCAGTTTGGATAAAACAAAAAAAGGCTGAAAGGCAGAGATAACTCCTTGTTTATCTCCTAACATAAGAATGTGGCCACATATTACTATGCAAAGAGATTCTATGCCATATTCATATATTAATAGCAAATAATTTAAATATTTTTACTTCATAAATCATTAATTTATAAAAAAATACATTCAAGAAGTTTTCCACTATCAGCTGTTGGAGTAATCTATTACTGATGCCAAGAAGAAATTATTACCTTATTATATAGCTATTTTGATTGTAGCAAAGTGATCTGGAGGTAGACATATGGCCAGGATCACAGACAATTTTGGTTACTTTGAACAAGACACTTGGGCTTAGATCCACAAAAGAGCTTAAGCACTGAGCTGCTGCAGATAGATCTATGCAGCAAATAAAATTGTGGCCAGCCTGTGCCAGCTGACTTGGGCTCATGAGGCTCTTTCATTGCCGTGTAGACTTCTGGGCTCACGGTGAACTGCAGGCTCTGGGACCCTACCACCCTTCTGAGCCCAGAAGTCTATGTGACCCTCCCATCCTGAGGGGTTGTAGAGTCTGAGCCCAGAAGTCCACATGGCAATGAAACAGCCTGAGTCGCCCAAGACTGAGCTAGCTGACACAGGCATGTAGCCGCTGTGTAAATACAACCTAACTTTTCGGCATCAAGAAAATCACCAGAATTACACAGCAAAGCATGAGTTAGGCATCGAGACATCCTATGTAATGTATGGGGAGAAACAGACACCTAAATATAATGCACAAAACCCAACACATTAAGCAGGGAACCACCTATGTGAGCCGATGGGAAATACCAATGGGGAAATGTATTCAAAGTTCCACCTTTCTCATGGAGATAAGCACTTGAATCTAGGTTCCAGGGAGGCATCCAGCTCTGCTAATGATCCCAAACCAGCAGCCCTCAATTTCTCCTGTTAAAGCTGTTACAGTGTGGGTAAATACTGAACACAGTCACTGTACCAGTGGTACTGACACAGATCTGCCATATCCTATGTGGCTGACATAACCACTAGACTACACAACCACACTCACTCGCTCTTGCTCCAATAGTGATTTAAGTATTTACACATAGGCTAATGGCATCAACAAACAGAGAGAGTGAGGATGCCGCACATCTGTATATCATGTAGCTCAGAGGTTACAGCAGTTTCCTGTGAGCCACAGGGTCCCTCTTCAAATTCCCCTGGTGCAAAGGGAGGGAATTGAATCTGGATCTCCTGCCTTCCAAGGAGAAGGCTCTAACTACTAAAGGAAAAGCCAGGATGCTAGAACTGCCACTGCTGCGACCATCCCCTGCCTCCCCCTCCTGCCAGAATTAGAATGGTATCTAGAATGCCTGCGCACACACATACCAGATTGGGCCCTGAACACAAGAGCAGCAGGTGAATAGTTATTTTCCACTAGTAACAGAGAGAAAGCCGTGCTAGTCTATATACTATCAAAACAAAAAAGCAGTCAAGTAGCACTTTAAAGACTAACAAAACAATTTATTAGGTGAGATTTTGTGGGACAGACCCACTTCTTCAGACCACAGCCATACCAGAACAGACTCAATATTTAAGGCACAGAGAACTAAAAACAGTAATCAAGGTGGACAGATCAGAAAAAAAAATATCAAGGTGAGCAAATCAGAGAGTAGAGGGGCAGAAGCAGGGAGAAGTCAAGAATTAGATTAAGCCAAGTATGCAAACGAGCCCCCATAGTGACCCAGAAAATTCCCATCCCAGTTCAAACCACATATTAATCTGTCGAATTTGAATATAAAAGAGAGTTCAGCATCCTCTCTTTCAAGAGTGTTATGAAAATTCCTCTTCAGTAACACACAAACTCTTAAGTCATTAACAGAATGGCCGACTCCATTAAAATGTTGGCTAACAGGTTTGTGGATCAGGAGCATTTTTATGTCTGTTTTGTGCCCATTAACTCTTTGTCTAAGGGAGTTTGAAGTTTGTCCAATATACAAAGCATCTGGGCATTGTTGGCACATGATGGCATATATGATGTTAGTTGAGAAACATGAGAATGGGCCCGTGATTCTGTGAATAACCTGGTTAGGTCCAGTGATGATATCTCCAGAAAAGATATGTGGACAAAGCTGGCAGTGGGCTTTGTTGCAAGGAAAAGTTCCAGGACTGGTGCTGCTGTGGGACAGACTGTGGCTGTTGGTGAGAATCCTCATAGGGTTGGAAGGCTGTCTGTAGGAGAGAACAGGCCTGTCACCTAGGGCCTTCTGGAGTGTGGCATCCTGATTAAGAATAGGTTGTAGGTCTTTAATGATGCGTTGCAGTGGTTTGAGTTGGGGGCTGTAGGTGATGACCAGTGGTGTTCTGTTCTTGGCTTTTTGGGGCCTATCTTGGAGTAGCTGGTCTCTGGGTATTCATGTGGCCCCGTCAATTTGGTTTTTTTTATTTCTCCTGGTGGGTAATTCAGGCTTATGAATGTTTGGTAAAGATCTTGTAGTTTTTGGTCTAGGATCAGAGCAAATGCAATTGTACCTAAGGGCTTGACTGTAAACAATATGACTGAAGAAAAATTTTCACAACACTCTTCAAAGAGGGGCTGCTGAACTCTCTTTTTTATTCAAATTTGACACATTAACACATGGTTTGAACTGAGATTGGAATTTTCTGGGTCACTATAGGGGCTCATTTGCATACTTGGCTTAATCTAATTCTTGGCTCCCCTCCCACCCCTCTACTCTCTGATTTGCTCACCTTGATATTTTTTTTTCTGATTTGTCCACCTTGATTACTGTTTTTAGTTCTCTGTGCCTTAAATATTGAGTCTGTTCTGGTATGGCTATGGTCTGAAGAAATGGGTCTGTCCCACAAAAGCTCACCTAATAAATTATTTTGTTAGTCTTTAAAGTGCTACTTGACTGCTTTTTTATCTTCCCCCTAGTTTGTGGATCATTTCCGGGGCTTAGGCAAACAGATATCCACAGTGTGGTGCAAGAGACATGCTCAGAGTGGGAAGCTCAGGCACCTATGGCTACGTCTACACTAGAGAAATCTGTCAACAGTAATGTCTGTCAACAGAGTTGTGTCAGTAGAAACTCTGCCAACAGAGTGCATCTACACACAAAAGCCGTCCCCTCTGTCAACAGAATCGCTGATTGGAAGCTTTGCAAACAGGGATGCCTGGGGAACCAGAAGCTCCATCTGTTAACAGAAGTGTCTACACTGCACTTCTGTTGAAAAACTCTGTCAACAGAAGCATCATTCCTCAAATTGTCAAGGGATAACATTGTCAAGACTCTGTCGACAGAACACTTTATGTGTGGTTGATGATCCCTGAGTTATGTCGACAGAAGGCCCCTTGATTAGCCTCCATGATTAGCATGAAGTTTTCTGGGTCACCGAGGAACCTAAAACAGGGACTTAGCCACCTATGTAATCTTTGTGGATCTCTGCCTCAATATCTTCACCTGAAAATGTTGAATAAAAGTTGTCTCACAAGAATGCAATAAAGGGCTTATCCCTTCACCCTCCAACTTCCCTGGTCCTTCTCAGATGAACAGAGAACAGGAATACCCAAACTCTGAAGAGGCAAAAAATTCTGAGTTAGCTTCCAGTAAGCATGAATCCAGTTTCCTTTTTTTCCCATTGTTACCTCTTTCCATTTGTCCCTAGTGTATATAGTAATATTTTCAAGTTACTGTTAACCAATCATTCCACTGAAAATTAACTAACCAACCCTAGTATTGTAACACAAGTATCTAACTGATTCTATCCACCAAATTTACTATACAGCAGACAGAAAAAAAAAAGTCAAAGAACCAGACAGAGACCACACAGATAACCTACAAAGAGGTGAGAAGCATAAAAACAAAACAATAAAGATTTCACAACCTTGACTGTTGATAAGTGGGTCCTTGCCAGACAGAAAGCTTTCATCCTGAATTTTCTTTAAACCTCCTAGGCTCGACCCTGTCTCTGGAGGCGATACATTGGCTTGCCTTTCTAACAGCCCCAAACTGACTTATTTCAATGTGACTGGTTGTGACATGTCAGGATGTGACTGTACAGTTCCCAGCATATGGTTGCCCTTCCTGCTTAACCAAAAGCCTTAGCAAGCCTTCAGACCGTTCCATACAGATAGACTGATTTTGATTCTTTGTATATCTCTGTAATTAGCAAAATTGTAAGAATACGAATTCTTAAAGTACAGACCTTTACAGGCAAGCCCAAATAGCTCTATCCTAACAGCATGTTGAGAAGGTACATTGATATTTGTATAACACTTTGAGATCTTGAGATGTGAGGTATGACACAAGTTCTAAACAATTATTATGGTTTATTTAACACATGCAAATACGCATATACAAGAATGCCCAGATCCAAATTTTCTGACTAAGACATCTAAGCCTCAGACTAAAAAATTTGCATAGCAATTTATCATAGAACCTGCATTTCACCTGAAAACAGACATCTGTGGATGTACAAGTACCCAACCACATCTGCAAATGCTGCTTTGATACGTGCAAATAGGCCTTCATTTACTATTTTTGCAGGTGTCATAGGTACCCATGTCTAAGTTCCTTCCCTGCCCCACACAAGAGTGATCTGTGAGCCAACATTCAAAGACAAATCCAAATGTAGTGTACATACTAAATGGAGTCACATCTGTTACAAGCGCTCTGAATATGACCCTCTTATGTTTAACTTTCTACCTATTTGCTTAACAATTTTGTTTCAAATTAAATCGACCATTTTTGAGCATTCTGTAAATCTCTCTTTAGCTACTTCTTACTGCTCTTCATTCAGAGCATCCAATTGTATCCAAATATCTCCCACGGCGACAGCATAACTATACCTGTCACACTCCACTGAGTCTTCTATCAATATCTCTGCCATTGTTACTCCTTACACAGATTGCTATTTGCCTCATACCATTCCTCACCTCTCCTTCCTCCTCGTGCATCTGATTCATTCTTGTTCACCTGAAATTTCTTTAGAAAAATAATTTTGTATGCAACTGTATCTTTTTTAATATATATGCCACTGGATTTCAGTAACAGGCAATAGAATAACCAAAGTGTTCTTCGTGTGTAACAAGTGCTGAGATAAACAATTTGAAACTTAGTCAGAAAACTTGAAACACGCTAAGGTTTTCACATTTTGATTCCAATTATTTGAAAGTGGTCCAATTTTACGAATGGCCTGTGTAAAATGTTCCTTGTTTTGTTTTGTTTTGTTCTGTTGTTTGTTTTTCCTTGAGAATAAGACTTTAGTGAAAAAGATTCATTTTAAAAGTATCTTTCAGTTGATATTCACCTGAAACACATACCATTTTTAATTTTATATGCTTATGATGTGAAAATGTCAGTTTTTTGTGGAAATTTCGCAACACGTGCATGCATACAACATGGGAGAGAGACTCAGAGTCATAAAAAACAATGAAATTTGCACACAATTTCAGTAAAACATTTGGAATGTTCATGTAGTACCCCAGGAGAGCCTGACAGCAGGGAGCCAGGACTGACTTCCCATGGTTCAGCAAACTTCCTCATTTGGGACTGGTCAGGTCCCAAGAGTGCTGGACAACAGAGGTCCAAACTGCATGCAATTTGTTTATTTCTATAATCTTAGCGTACTCAGCAATTACCATGTTGCATCTCACACTAACATGGACCACTATACATCACAAAAGGCTGGATTTGTATACCCATTGCCATGCTTGTTATCCCCTTAAACACATTACCTCAACAGGAATTTATCTGCAGTCAGTGACCTTGGTTTTTAAAAAGACAGTTTAATTAAACCTAAATTAGTGGAGTCTACTGTATGTGCTAGGTATACTGGGTGAAATTCTGTATGCACCACTGACAGGCACCGCACAGAACTTGCAGCTCAGGGACAAGGAGGAACTAAGGCAGCTTTAATGTACAGTTTTAGCCCGCAATCCAGGGCTGATTAATGGACCCTGACACAATTTAGACATTAAAGTATGACAGTCTGCCTAGACTGCCTGTCACGTGGCTGGACTTTTATATTGGGTCTGGAAACCATTTTAAAGCCCAGTGTAGCTATTGGCCCCAAATATTATGCTAAGGGGGTCACGTGAGGTATTTAATGAAAGCTAATGATGTCCTGAGTCTATGGCTACGTCTACACGTGAAGCCTACATCGAAGTAGCTTATTTCGATGTTGCGACATTGAAATAGCCTATTTCGATGAATAGCGTCTACATGTCCTCCAGGGCCGGCAACGTCAATGTTCAACTTCGACGTTGCTCAGCCCAACATCGAAATAGGCGCAGCGAGGGAACGTCTACACGTCAAAGTAGCACACATCGAAATAGGGATGCCAGGCACAGCTGCAGACAGGGTCAACAGGCGGACTAGCGCTTCCGGGGCAACAGCTAGCCGCTCCCTTAAAGGGCCCCTCCCACATACACTCAGCCTGCACAGCACGCGGTCTGAGGAGCCATAGGCACACAGACCCCGGGCGCCGCAGTCATGGACCCCCAGCAGCAGCAGCAGAAGCAGCAGCAGCACCTAGAGGTCCACCCAGCCCTCCCGGCAGGAACAGGGCTTGCCCTGGCCCATGCCATGTGGGAGGCAGCTGAGTACCTCCTTGCCCCAGGGGAGGAGATGCCCCCAGGGCAGCAGGGCTCAGCCCCTACCCCTGCAGCACCCCACTCCAACCCCCGCCTCACACGCCGGCGGCTGTGGAGCTACCCCACCAGCACCGACTGGTGGGAGCGGCTGGTGCTTGGGGAGTGGGACGACGACCACTGGCTCAGGAACTTCAGGATGAGCCAGCAGACATTCCTGGAGCTGTGCCAGTGGCTCACCCCCGCACTCAGGCACCGGGACACTGCCATGCGGCGTGCCCTCCCTGTGGAGAAACGGGTCGGCATCACTGTCTGGAAGCTGGCCACTCCGGACAGCTACCGATCCGTGGGGCAGCAGTTTGGTGTCGGAAAGGCCACCGTCGGGGCTGTCTTCATGGAGGTAAGAGAACCCACAGGGGGAGGCCAGGGCAGGGGAGCCAGGGCAGAGGGGCCAGGGCAGAGCAGGGGGGCCAGGGCAGGGCAGGGCAGGGCAGGGGGGCCAGAGCAGGGCAGGGGGGGCAGGGCAGGGCAGGGCAGGGCAGAGCAGGGCAGGGCAGGCCAGGGCAGGGGGGCCAGGGCAGAGAAGGGGGGCCAGGGCAGGGCAGGGCAGGGCAGGGGGGCCAGAGCAGGGCAAGGCAGAGCAGGGCAGGGCAGGCCAGGCCAGGGCAGGGGGGCCAGAGCAGGGCAGGGCAGGGCAGGGCAGGGCAGGGCAGGGCAGGGGGGCCAGAGCAGGGCAGGGCCACGCACACCCTGCTCACCCCTCATTGGGGCTGTCGCATGTGCTTTCTCTGCAGGTCGTGCGTGCCATCAACGCCATGCTCCTGCACAGGCTCGTGAGGCTGGGGGACCCACATGCCACTGTCGCCGCCTTTGCCACCTGGGCTTCCCCAACTGCTTCGGGGCTCTGGATGGGACTCACATCCCCATCCGCGCCCCGCATCACAGTGGAGGACGATACCTCAATCGGAAGGGCTACCATTCTGTCGTCCTGCAGGCCTTGGTGGACAGCCGGGGACGTTTCCAGGACATTTACGTGGGCTGGCCTGGCAGCACCCACGACGCCTGGGTTTTTCGGAACTCGGGCCTGTGCCGCCGGCTGGAGGCGGGGACCTACATCCCCCAGCGGGAGATCCCTCTGGGGGACACCACCATGCGCTTCTGCGTCATCGCAGATGCGGCATACCCCCTCCTGCCGTGGCTCATGCACCCCTACACGGGCCATCTCTCCGCTAGCCAGAAGCGCTTCAACGAGCGCCTGAACCGTGCGCGCCAGGTGGTGGAGCGCTCATTTGGCTGCCTCAAGGGACGCTGGAGATGTCTCCTGACCCACCTGGATGCGGGCCCTAACAACATCCCCCAGATTGTGGGTGCCTGCTGCGCCCTGCACAACCTTGTGGAGAGCAAGGGGGAGACCTTTCTGCAGGGCTGGGCCACGGAGGCCGGCAGGGCACACGTGCAGCCACCTGCTGCCCCCAGTCGGCAGGTGGACCCCGAGGGGACCCGGATCCGGGAGGCCCTGCGGGCCTACTTCGACCAACAGGCCGCGGGGTGAACTCTGCCCAGGCCCCCTACTGCCCGCCCCTTCCTCCCCCACACTCCTGCCCCAACGCCGACACCATGGAGCACCCCCCCGCCCCCCCCCCCGCACTTGTCCTGGACAAATGACAGCACGAACTTGTGGCTGAACGTAAATTATTTTTTTCTGGCCGAACCTTTTTTTTGGGGTGTAAATAAATATGTGAAGCACAAACAGAAAACTAAGTACAAATGTTCAACCAAAGCAATATGTACACAAATAAAACAATCCAAAGAAACAACTGTGTGGCATACATAATAAAAAGAAAACCAGAGAGGAGAAAGGGGAAAACTATTTACATGGGGGGGACAGGACAAACGGGGGCACCAAAAAAACAGGGTCCAACTATATACAAGGGGGGGGCCACGTCCCGGGCCCCTCGCCCCTATAGCCCGGCACTGGGCGTGCCCAGCCGGGAGTCCCGCCGCGCCTGCAGTCTGGTCCGCGGCTGGGTGGGAGCGGGCTGGACCGGAAGGTATCGGTGCCGGCGAGTCTCAGGTGGTTCCAGGGGTCCCTCGGCGCTCTGGCCCTCGCAGGTGGGTGGTGGGGCGACGGCGGACGGGCCGGCGACGGCTGGAGCAGCTGGTGGTGGGGCTGCAGGAGTGGGCAGGGCGGGCGATGGCTCGGCCGGCGCGGCATGGGGGGCCAGGTAGTCGACGAGCCGGTTAAATGTCTGCATATAGGCCCCCCATGCCTCCTGGCGCCAGGCCAGCGCCCGCTCCTGCAGCTGGAGGTGCTGCTCCGAGACCTCCAGCTGCCGGCGGAGGATGGCCAGCAGCTGGGGGTCCGTCGCCGTCGGCGGTAGTAAGCATGGGGTCCGCTGTCTAGCCCTCCGCGGGGCCAGTCGTTCCTCGGCCGAGGGGCTGCCCTGGAGCGATGGTCCCGGAGGGCTCTCCGGGACAACTGAGGCCTCGCCGGCGCTCTCTTCCGGTCCTTCTGATGGTGCAGGTGCAGGTGCAGGACACAGGAGAGGAGGGGGGAAAGAAGAATGGAGACAGGCGTTAGTGTGGGCCCCGAGCCGTGGCCTCTGTCCCCCCCGCCCTGTGCTGCAGGTTCCCCATCCCCGTCCCCGGGAGATGCTGCTGTGATGGGGTCCCCCTGCCCTGCACCCCGTCCCCTGGTGGGAGCGACTCTCACTTCACCCCGCAGGGTCTGAGAGCAGGAGAGCTTTCTTAGGCCACAGATGGCCAGTTTCTGGCAGGAGTGACAGCACCAGCTGTCGGAAGAGACAGTCCTTCCAACCCGTCGTGGGGAGAAGACCCCAAGGGGGGCCCCTCTGGGATGCAGCTTTCCCCCTCCTCAGGCTGGCTGCCTACCAGCTCTCCCTTCCCCTAGCCTCTACCTGTGGCCCCCGCCCCCGCCCCCCAATTCCAAGCCAGCTCGGCTCCTCCCTCCTGTTGCTTCAGGGCAGAGGTGTCACCTGCCAGCTGTAGCGCCAGGATCCTCCTTTGGCCCTGGGAGCTCTTCGGCTCTTGTGGCTCATATGTAGCCTGAGTCTCCCTTTGGCACTCCCCCCACTCCATCACATGCTGCTGCTGCGGGGTGTCACACCCCCTCCGCCCGGGGGCCCCTCGAGGTTCCGCTCCCCACTGGCCCAGGGATGGGGCATGGCACTGTCATGCAGGGTGGGGGGGGCAGGGGCTGATGGCTGCAGTGCTGTGAGGGCCATGGCCCTGGTGTCCTTGGGGCCATGGCCATGTGAGCGTGTGGGGGGCCCTGGACACATCTCTGTTACCCCCGCCCCTCAAGCCCAGGGGTGTCCACCAGAGAGGGGTACCTACCTGTGGGTCCGCTCCCACGGTCCGGAGATCCCCGGGGGTCGGAGGCCCTGCTGCTGCTCCGGGATGGCAGGAGGAGGATCTGCAGGCTGGATTCTGCGGAGGAGGAGCCCCCCCTCCTCCTCCTCCTCCTCCTCCTGCCGCGATGTCCTGGGGATGGCCTCCGGGGGGGGCCCCCAGGGCGGACTCCGGCTGCAGGGCCTGCTGGGGCTCGTCAGCCGAGGTGTCAAGGGTGGCCGGAGGGGAGGAGGTGTGCCGGGAGCCCAGGATGTCCCTGAGCTCCCTGTAAAAGGGGCAAGTGACGGGGGCGGCCCCAGATCGGCTGGCCACATCCCGGGCCCGGGCATAACCCTGCCGGCCGCAGCTCCTTCACCTTACTCCTCACATGATCCGGAGTGCGGGCAGGGTGACCCCGGGCAGCCAGGCCATCGGCCAGCCGAGCGAACGCATCCGCGTTCCGCCTCTTGCTCCCCATTACCTGGAGCACCTCCTCCTCGCTCCAGAGCCCCAGCAGGTCCCGCAGCTCGGCCTCCGTCCAGGAGGGGCCCCGCTGCCGCTTTCCAGACTGGCTGGCCCTCTGGCTGGGCTGGCTGCCCTGGCTCCCCTTGGGGGGGGTCCCCTGGGGGCGCTGGGGAGGCTGCTGGCTCGCCATCGCCGCTGGCTGGGTGGCTGAGGGCTGTGCAGGCTAGCCGCGTGTGCAGGCTGCAGCCTGCACGTTGCCTCAGCTTCCTGCAGAGTCAGGGAGAGGGAGGGGACCTTTAAGGGGCCGCTCCACGCGGCCACCAGTGAGCTGAGGGGCTGGAGAGAGCGTCTCTCAACCCCCCAGCTGATGGCCGCCATGGAGGACCCGGCAATTTCGACGTTGCGGGACACGGATCGTCTACACTGTCCCTAATTCGACGTTGAACGTCGAAGTAGGGCACTATTCCTATCTCCTCATGGGGTTAGCGACTTCGACGTCTCGCCGCCTAACGTCGAAGTTAACTTCGAAATAGCGCCCGACGCGTGTAGGCGCGACGGGCGCTATTTCGAAGTTAGTGCCGCTACTTCGAAGTAGCCTGCACGTGTAGACACAGCTTATGTGTGCTACTCACATGTCTGTATCATGTATGTAGGTAAAATTATAGATTTTATCTATGCAGCTGTATTAGAAAACGTTTCAGTGCTAAGCTTCACAATAGGCGATGTGAACTCAGCCCACGCCAGGACACTGGGCTTAACAATAGCGTGGAACCCAGGTGCTCAGACACTGAATCCACATTCCAGATGCGTGGGACCAGGCAATGGATGCAGCCCACTGGTCAAGTGACCTGAGCTGAAACAAAGGAACAGGTTCATTTTAAAAATTTGAGACTGTCTCCTGGGATTCATCCAATGGCAGTTTGTCACTACAACCCACCTGAGTCAGGTGGGGGCAGACCTTCAAGGGACTATGGAAAGAAGAAGGGGCTTTGTCCCTGAACTGAGAGAACACAAGAGAAGAGACAACACAAGAGTGAGTAATGGTGTAGACTTAGCAGTGTCCATCTTGGATCCTTTGTCTTTTGGGTTCCCAGGGTCCATGTGCCAGTGTGTGGACTCCAGCAGGCCAGATCTACAGTGCTTTGACAACTAAATCCATAACCTGAAATGAACTTTCAGAGGATTTTTAGAATCAACAAATAACATCGCTGGCCTGCATCAGTAGTTATGACTGATGGATGTAAAGTATTGCTTTAACAATTCTTCTCTCTAACCATGCTCCTTCTTTTTTATTAATAAATATTTAAATAGTAGATCAAAGAATTGGTGAGCGTGTTGTTTGGGTAAGATCCAAGTATATATTGACTGGGGTCTGGGGCTGGGCCCTTTGGGGTCTGGAAGAATCTGTATGCTGTTCGGTGAAACAGGCTTAAGAGCCCCTCACCTGAATTTGGGGGTTGTTGGTCTCGGCTGGTAGAGCAGCTGAGAAGTCTGTGGGTTTGGTTATGTGGCTTATGGATGGCCAGTGGGGCTGGCAGAGGTGCTGTGTGGCTGGTTGAATTTGCCTTAGTAAGAAGGAAATCCCAGCCTGGGGCTGTAAGTGGCCCAGATTTTCAGCAAAGTTACCCTGAATTGATTTCTCTAGCAGGGCCCAGAAACCCCATCCTCTTACACTGCCCTATGGGCCATAGTGCCGCATGGCCTCTCCATAGAATTATATGTGCTGTTTGTCATGGAAGCATTTCATAATTTATGTTACAAGTTTTGAACCATAAACACATGAAACAGAATGTGAGACATACTATATTGGACTAAATCCATCCACAGTCTAATGTTGACCTCAGTGACACTGCACCGGAGATGTTTACGAATCCTATCAATTTTGTAGGATTTATCATCCACCTCTGGATTTATTCTTAACTCAAAAAACCCATAAACCCCTCTAATTTTTTGCCAGTCATTAAAAGTGGAACATACAAGTCAGACAAAATGGTCATATTTTGTTGTGCTTCTCAGCTCTTTATCTTTCGTGTCTCATTTTGATTATGTCTTCTGTTTTCCAATCTTTTAAAAGTAACTATCTCAGCAGTTTTCAGCAGTGTGCCATTATGAAACTGAATAATATCACCTACTGTTTCTCAATACAGTCGTGCAAAACACAGATCTGATGGGCCTGTTAATTCTCAGCCTTGCTCAAGAGGCATGCCACAATGCAAGCTAGAGGTAGGCTCTCAGCTATTTTTTTTTCTTCTTTTGCACTGGAAGGAGAGGAACAAAGAAAAGGGGAAGGACCAACATTAGAAATTAACCTTTTCCGTATTTTTTTTCATTTTGGTAAAAAGGGTCATTTTTCATAAGAAAAATTGAAAAAAAATTGACTGGTTCTTATAAAGTATCATGCAACTGGAAATCATGGAATACAATATGGTACTACTCATCTGTTGTCTGGCTCAGCAAAGCATTGCATCTCTATAGCCTATCTTCATGGACACTAATATTTAACGCCTGCTTCTCCAAATATATCTACACTTCAAACTTCAGTTGCAGTTTCCAACTTGGAGACTCAGTCACGCTAGCTCTGAGTGAGTGAGTAGTTGGAGGGCCAGCATGTCTCCAATATGTGCTTACCATCTTGCTTTTAAGTTTTCTTCCTGTGTTCTCTGCTGCACCTGTACTTTTTTTAGCACTCTATCTCAATCAGAACTAACATGAATATGTCTCCTTGTGCCAGAAATCACACCTCTAGCTCAAAAGGTAGACGTATCTTCAGTGCTGGGCAAAATCCTCAGATGAAGGACAACTGTTGACAATCCGACCCAACCCTGACCCCACACTCTCTGATCTGGCAACATCTGTGGTCTGGTGTAATTTTGATTAGTTAGTTAGGTAACTGAAGTTGAGTTACCATGGGGGTGGCCAGGTTTCCCGTGGTCCCATAACATTTGTTTACAGTCCCCCAGTCCCAGCTCTCAGTGTGCTGTGCTGTTATTTGTATTCTAATTTACCCCTAATTGTCTTATAGGAGCCCAGTAAGCCCTGCAAGTTTTGGTAATGTGGCTAGACAATAGTGTTCTTTTGTGGTTTGGCAAATTCTCTGGATTGTCAAACGTCCGGTCCCAAGTGTGCTGGACTAGAGAGTTTCAACCTGTATTTCATAGACAGCAGCAAACCCCATATCTGCTCTGTATTTTAAAGAGGTGTCTAGAAACTGAATAAAGACATCAATAAAGATACTGCTGTTTTCACACAACCTGGAGTTTTAAATACAGTTTGCAACTCCTAAAACTGGCACTGTCTGTCTGGTAACTTCCCTTCTCCGGCAGAACCAGGGTTGTCCCTGGACCAGAGAGCTAGGGCAGGAGGTCAAGCACCTGGCAGCCCTCTGGGGGGCAGCAAGGCTGGTGCTGGAGGTGACATTCCTCGTAAGTTCCCTGTGGAGGACAAGGGCCAGAGGGCCAATGTCGCCCTGCAGCCCTGCAAGGGACTGGAACTGGAAACCAGCATTCCCAGGCAGCCCTTAGGGGCTTGAGCACTGGGGCTAGTGCTGGCAGTGGTGAGTCGAAGCTGGAGAGCTGGGGAGTTGAAGCTCAGCAGGGGATAGCCAGGGCCCAGGAGGGCATTACCTCCCCTGGTCTGGCAAAGTCCTTTGTTTGGGATCACTGAGGTACCAAGGGTGCTGGAGCAGAGAGGTGCGTAAATTTAAGATGACTTTCAGAACAATGGGTAACATTTAACCAAAGATGGCAGTTTCCTAAACACCATTAACATGAACAGAAAAAGTTGGAACTCTGTATAAAGCTAGGGTTTCAGTCAAGAAACATTTCACCAGTGACAGCTGCATGGATTCAAGATATTAAAAGTCAACAATATTGCAAAGGAGAAAAAAAAAACTACGGCCTTAGAATGTAATAAAGTCAGACTCTTCAATATCATATTTAAGACACAAGATATAATGCTGCAGTTTGATCTTTGAATGCCAGGACTAACAATAATGTAATTAGATAATTGTCTAACTGATAATTGTCTATAGGCAAGTTTCAAATGTCCAGATGGTTTCACTACCCTCCTCATTTAGCAAAAATTGCCCTTATTCACACTGCTCTAACATGCCGTTCATTTTCTTAATTTCTTCCCATTAGAAGACAGAGAGGCTGTGTCTACACTACCGTTTTGTCAACAGAAGGAGCCTTCTGTCAATATAACTCAAGGATCATGTACACACATAGGCCGTTTCTACACAGGCCACTTTCTTCGAAAGTGGCATGGTAATACACAGCCTGAAATATGCTAATGAGGCATGGGTGCAAATGATTTGGAGTCCGGAAGAACGGTCTTCCGGCCTCCAAAACGCCGTTTAGAAGCGCGGCCCCTGGGAGGTCTTCCAGAAGAAAGTCCTTCTTCCGGAGGCCCCTTCTTCCCAAAAATTTTCAGGAAGAAGGGGCCTCCGGAAGAAGGACTTCCTTCCGGACGCTTCCCCGGGACTGCGCTTTTACATGGCGTTTTGGAGTCCAGAAGAACGGTCTTCCGGAGTCCAAATCACGTGATGTTATGCTAATGAGGCATGGAGAATTTGCATCCGTGCCTCATTAGCGTATTTTGGATCACGTATTACCATGCCACTTTCGAAGAAAGTGGCCCGTGTAGAAACAGCCATAAAGTGTTCTGTTGACAATCTTGACAGAACTCTGCATTCGTCTCGACAGTGTTGTCCCTCAAAAATTTGAGCAATGACATTTCTGTCAACAAAGTTCTGTCAACAGAAGTGCAGTGTAGTCACTTCTGTCAACAGAGTGGGCTTCCGGTTCCCCAGCAGCCCTGTTTGCAGAGCTTCCGGTCAGCTGGGCAGGGCAGTCTGACTGCTCTCTGTTGACAAAGCTGATTGCTATGTCGATCTGTCTTTGTGTGTCGACACAACTCTGTTGACAGATATTACTGTTGACAAATGCTTCTTGTGTAGACATAGCTAGAAGAGGGGTTCAGCTAACAAAAACAAAAACAAAAACAAAAACCAGCAGGCTCAGACAGAAAACCAAACCTCAAAGTACTTCTTAGGAGAAGCAGATTTAAAAAATGGTGGTTGTCAAATTCCCATCTCAAACAACAGTAATTAATCAAAGAGGTGAAAAGAGGAGACCTGTCAAAGAAACTCTGTCACTCTGGGCAAATTGCACAGCATGTTTTTCTGTCTGCAGCCAGAGAAACATTTGGGTTCATGATGAGAAACACTCAACTCATTTGTATCATTAACTGGACCAGCCATAAAATATGGCTTAAGCACTGGGGCAGATAATTTGGAAAGTTCACAAAACACAGTGTAAAATAAGGTATTGTTTTGACTAAATTTAATGGAAGAAATGGAACCTAACTCAGATTTCAGAACAATGAGGCTCCACAAGTCTTGAGATATGGGTACAAGGCTACTATAGCCAGGGCATTCAATCCTTGGCTTTCCTATCAGGAATGACAAGATTTGATAAAGGCTGAAGTTCTAAAATATGCAGTCATCTGATACACAAGGCTCACAAAGCAACATGTAAAGGAGCAACAGAGTCAAGTTTTCTCCTGTAAGAAAAACTTTCTGTCACTACTTTCCCGCGTGTGCACACACACACATCCCCATCCCTTCTGGCCTACCTGTTCTGTAGGTATCATACAATACATAGCTTTGGGAAATAAACATATGCTTAATGGGCATATGTTGAGATTTTTCATAAGCAGACTCATAGACTTTAAGGTCAGAACAGTCCATTATGATAATCTAGTCTGACCTTCTGCACATTGCAGACCCCAGAATCTTACTCACCCATTCTATTCTTAAAATGGGTTCCAAACCTCTAGCTGAGTTACTGATGTCCTTAAATCATAGTTAAGAATTCAAGTTTCAGAGAATTCACTATTTATGCTAGTCTAAACCTGCAAGTGACCCGTGGCATATACTACAGAGGAAAGCGATAACCTCCCAGGGTATCCTTCCATCTGACTCAGGTGAAAATTCCTCCTCGATCCCGATGTTGTAACCAGTTAGACCATGATCAAGTGGGAATGATGCACTTTGCAGATACCATGGAAATATTTCTTCATAGTAATTCTGATAAATGAAATTTTATCTGTCAATAATGCAATGCTGACAGACACGGGTCATCAGCAGGAGGGAATGAACCTGTGATCATAAGGGCTAATACCCTGTGCTCTATCACATGAGATGGATGCCAGCTAGCACTCAGGCGTGGTTGTAGAGCAGAGCCTTCACTCTCCCTAGTACAGGGATCTTCAACTGAAATAGCGAGAAGAGATATTTTTTAAAAATTCGGTTACAAAAATCAATAATTAAAGAGCCGAAATGCATGTGAACAGAAGACAGTCCTCAATAAACAACGTCAAGCCGTAATTTTTGTAACCCCTATTTTAAGAACGGGGCACGCACAATGATTTGTATCAGTTAGAAAGTTAAGTTACTCCCCTCTCCAGGCTTTACCTGCCTCAGCCCTCAAATCCACCACCCCCACAATCCCCAGGCGTAACCCCTTAAACCCCACCCAACCCCAGGATTTACCTGCTTCATCCAACAAGCTCTGAGCGTTGCCACTGCTCCTGCCTGCTGCCTCCTTCTCCATGCAGCTGCAGAGCTCTGTCAGGGGCAGACTCAGCCATCCCTCCGCCCAGCTCTCCTTTGCAAGCTGACTTTCCTGGTAGGACAAGGAGGGCTCCCTGCCCTGCCAGCTCCCCCGCCCCGCCCCGCCCCCCCGCCAGAGCTGACTGCTCAGTGGCTCTGGAGGTTGCCGCTGCTTAAACAAAGCAACTAAATCCCATTTTAACTCCAAGTATTGTTTAAGCGGCTGCAGCCTCCAGAGCCACAGTGCTCAAAGCCACATGTGGCTCTAGAGCCACAGGTTGCCAACACCTGCCCTAGTGCAAGGTCTCAGTGCCTCTGGGATTACATATTTCCCTCAGGTAAGAAAGCACATCCCTAGCTTCTGAAACCTTCCAGCAGTTCACTCTCAATGAGCCCCTGATTTATAAAGCCAGGCTGTTGGCAGAAGGGACTGAATCTGTCACTGTAGGGGGCTAAAGCCCTGTGCTTTACCACATGAGCAAAAGGCCAGCTCGCTCTCAGCCCACGCTGTAGAGCAGAGACCTCACCTTCCCTAGCACATGGTCTCGGTGCCTCTGGGCACTAAGAACTGTCCTCTTCCAAAATGGCCTCCATCTCCCATTCTCATCAATGGGACTGAAGCCACATGTCACCATAAAGCAAGATGGCGGATCCCTATGCTTCAAGGTGATAGAACTGTTCAGTCTCACTGAAAACAATGAGAGAGAGAAAGCAAGAGAGAGAGAGAGAGACCCTCGTCAAAATGGCCACCAATAGGAATCAGCTGAAGCTTTTCCATTAAGTGCTGAAAGACAATGTTCTATCATGGATTTTATTTTGATATCAGAACCCTTCCCCTGAGGCATAGACACATTCTAAAGTTTGCAGCAGCTCCCTCATTTATAATCAACTGGATCAAAACCATGGCTCATGAGACACCCACACACAAAAAAACACTTTTTGTGAGTCTTGTATTGGACTGACTGAGTCGAGCAGCTGATAAACTTTGTTAAAATTTAACATCCACCTCCTCCCACCACATACAAAAGAGAGAATGGTCTCTATGGCCCATGTGCTACAGGAGATCAGACTATATAAGCGTGCTAATGCTCCCTTCCGGCCTTAAGATCTCTGAATCTAGCTGTAATAATCTTTGATCAAATGAGAGAAGACAAAACAAAGTAAGTTAACCCAAAGGTAGGGAGTGCCATAGTGCAATAAAAGTCACAATTTTCAAGCAAACCAGTAAAGATTCTTTATAACTTTATAGTGCTTTCTCTCTTGTAATATTTATTGTCCCCTTTGCCTCTTATTCCATGCAGAACCTGAGGACTCAAATATGACAAACCAAACCGGAAATTTAAAAAGGAATTATGCAACAGTCAGTTTAACATCATTTGAGGAGAAAACATTGTGAAGGATGTAGTAGGAAATCATAATGCCATATTATCAGAGATAGATGGAATAGAGTAAGTCAGGCAAGGTCTTGCCGAAGTACTGGAACTTGTTCCCTGTGCTACAGTTTGTTGTAAGATGTAACTGCCATGGTTCTAAATCAAATAGTTGGCCAAGAAAAAGACTTATGGTGGAAAGGGAGGAAAATTATGACTGACAAGTAGAAAGTTTCCAGGTAAGAGTTTGTTTCTGATGATGGGAGATTCAGAAGAGTTTACACCAAAGTACCTAAAATATAAAGTGCTGTCTAAACCTCAATGAAACATTAGATCCTGGGTAGGATTCCTTTCATTACAGGCATGCAGTGGCCCCAGACACCGCAGACTGACTGCTGACCAAGTCCTTGATCCACTTCCATAATATTTATCAGATCCTAAGAGAGGCCACTAACCAGTGTGCAAGTGAACCTATTCTAGTCTAACCACCAACTCCCCTTCTTGCCGACTCCTTCTTGTTGCATTCCAGAAACCCATATCAGTATACACCTTTTCTCCTGCTCCTTACATTTGAAGGCTTGTGCCTCCAGCTCTTAGTATTTAACACAAATGTGATGTATTCAGCATCTGTATACAGAAATCTTCTGAATAGGGATTAGAGCCTCACAACCCAGCAAGAGATCTGCCGAATGACCCTTAGAAAGTATGGAAGAGCAGCAAAAGGAACAGAACTGGTCTAGGGACTGGAATGCAGAGGGTGGGTGCCAGAGAAGATAAGATAAATTCCAGAGTTAGGATTGGTTCAAAAACATAGATGTATGGGTGGGGGGAAGGACGCTGCTGTGTAGGAGGCAGTGCAGAGACACATTACTCCAGTGGGAACACTGAAGGATACTGTGTTTACAGGGAGGTATGTCTCCCAAAGAATAAAAGAGCACAAACAGTGTTTGATATCTGCCCTCTGTGCTGGTGACTAAATAATTCTGCTGGCTGCTATAGAAGGAAAGTCTGAGGGCCCCACAACTTCCCGCTTTAGAGAGTTTTGCATCCTGGGGCCACTAGTAGGGCACATTTGTGACCAGGCTTTGAACAGGAAATTCTTCTCAAACTCCTGCTCAACAGGCAAGCACAGCTTGGCTCTGCACCTGCTGTGCATAAACTGTAGGGTGATCATATTTCCCCAGGCCAAATATGCGACACCTGGTAAAACTGCTTGGACTTCAGCAAGTTCAATGGAAATCAGTCAGATCTATGCCATACAAAAGTTCAAAATAATATTGTTTACTGAATACCCATTAAAAAGACATACTACATTTTTATAACTCCTACTACTTAGCCCTTGTACTCAGCATGGAGCATAGGTCACCTACAAGTCTCCTCTACTGCATTCTGTCTTCGGACAAAACTTCTAGCTAGACTCCAGGAGTACCCAGTTGTTGTCCTTCAATTTCAGTAGTCCTCCTCCACTTTGGTCTTCCTCTTTTGTGTTTTTCTTGTGGGTTCTATGTGAGATCTTGATGGAATATGCTGGATGATGGTTTTGTGAGAGTGTGGCCTAGCCATCCCCACTTTCTTCTCTTGATTTCAATGTCAATTGGTTCTTGTCCTGCTCTGTTCCTATACTCCTCATTTGTGACCAAGTCTTGCCATTTGATGTGAAGGATGTACATCAGGCATCTATTTATGAATGTCTGTAGCTTGTGATTTGAAGACTTTTTAGCATGCTAGGTCTCGCATCCATACAAGAGCACACTCTTCATGTTTGTGTGGAAGATCCGCAGTTTCACCTTCACAGATATTATTTGTGAACTCCACATGGGATGGAGAGTCTTGAATTTATAACTAATAATAGGTAAAATACTTAAAATATAGAAGGGCCTGCCCCTCAGTCCTGTACCATGCTCCATTGCCCCCCTAAAGGCCCACATAAATGTTTGGGCTCCAGGCCCACAGGAGGTTAATCTGGCCCTGACTCTGTCCCCTGGGCTCCAGAAGCCTCTCCTCCACAGGGACCACATGGGGATGCAGGATTCAGCCCTGCCAGTCCCAGCTGTTGCCCCACAGTGGGGCACTGGATGGGCGGCACTTGCCCTGCAGTGATGGCCCTGGGCATATTAGCTGCAGCTTCCCAGTGAGGCAGGGTACCCTGGGGATGAAGGGTGCAGCCTGCAGGCCTGTGGGGGCGGGGCGGGATCATCCCTGGCTGTGGGGGCAGCTGCCCAGCCATGGAGCACTAGCAATGCATCCTGGCAGAGAAGAGGGGTTGGCTGCAGGCAGCTACCCCAAGCAAAATGAGGCTGCTACCCAAGGGAGTTGGGGAGGTCTCCTCTACAACTGTTCCACACCAAAGGGTGCCCCAGCTGTTCCACGCTGTGGGATGCAGGGCACTGACTGCCTCACTGCTGCCATTCTGCATGAAGTTCCCAAGCTCCAGGGGCGTTTGCCCTGCAGGAGTTACCATCCTGCATGCAGGGTGCTCCCTGGCTGCCCATGCTGCAGGCAGCCAGGAATGGGGCTGCAGTCCTGTGCATAGAGTGTCTGGCTTCTCCAAGCCATGTGGCTCTGGGAACAAGGCTGCAAGCCCCATGGGTGAGGCTCCCAGCTTCCCCAAGCTGCACGGACCCAGGAACAGGACTGCAGCCCTGCCTTGGGGAGGGGATCTCCCTGGCTGGAGGAACAGCAAAAGCACTGCGGTGGACACACACTCCACCCTGCACCCCAACATATCCTGCCTCACCCTATGGCATGGCTCCTGCTGGCTTTCTCTCCTGCTGCTGCCAGCTCACCTGGCTGGTCAGTATGTGCTATATATGCGCTCTGGCCAGCACCTGGTACCTGCAACTGTGACTGCAATAACCTGGGGGAAGGATAGGTCAGCAGGTGGTGTGAATACAAGACAATTAGCCCTTTTGTTAAAATATGGGACTGTCCTGGCCAAAACAGGATAAATGGTCATCCTAATAAAAAGGTGAACTGAGCTGCATTAAGGCAGGCAAAGTGTGCGAATCAGGGCCCAAACTGGGCTGAGAATCTAAGCATGGGCTTAGTTTTAGGTAGGTGAGTATTCCAGTTGACTTAGTAGAATTACCTACCTGCTTAAAACTAAGCACCTGTTTATGTGCTTTCCTGAATCAAGACTCAAACCAAATGATATTGTCAAAGCACAAATGCAAACACTAGAAAAACCACTGGTAGAACACTGGTCTGAGGAACATGATTTTATTGTCGGGGTGGGTGAAGGGAGGGCTGCAGCCAACATGATATTTTAAATAATATTAATTCTGTGAAAATGACTATGAGTTTTTTTTTTCTTGTCTGTGGAAACTGAAACTGATGTAAGCTATACATTTATGTAACCAGGGCCTTTTTTTCCGGTGGAAAGTAGCAGAACTGTATTCCACCCCCTTTATTCCTGGGGCCACCATTTTGGCTGGGAAGCTCTGAGCTGCATGTGGCTCTTTAAGCAGCCACTTTTGGCTCCTGCTGCTGCCACTGCTCTGCTGCCAGCTCCCTGCCTGCCTATCGATTTAATTGGTCTAACAGCCAGTGCCAACCATTAAACCACTTAAATTGACCCCTGCTCTTTCAGGTAGCAGGTCAGGAAGCTGCCCCTGCCCCCGCCCCTGCCACACTGTACATGGGGGAGCCAGAGGGGTGCAGGAGCTGTGCAGCCGTGTAGAAGAGAACATAGTAGCTGGCGAAGGAGTGGCACCATGCGGCACTCCTTTTGAAACATACAGGAATCCTGGGTTTGTGGGTGGTGGTTGAGGGGGTTAAAGGCTGGGGGCAGTTTCGGGCTGTGGGGAGGGCAGGTGGTTTAGGCTTGTGGCAGGGGGGTATGGATTTAAGTCTAGCAGTGGGTTGGGGCTGTGTGGGGGGTGTAAAAGCCTGGCCACAGTAGGGCTGAGGGGTTACGGCTGGGAGCAGGTTGAGGCTGCATAGAGAGAGTGGGGTTAAAGCTTGGCCATGGGTTGGGACTTCAGGGGTAGAGGGTTAAGGCAGAGGTGGGTTGGGGCCGCAAGGTGGGTGGGGCATTAAAGCCTGGCCACAAGGGGGGCAGGGTATTAAGGCTGCAATGAGTTGGGACCTCAGGAGGGGAGCAGGAGGTAAAGGCCACAGGGAGTGGTGGGGTTAAAGCCTGTCTGCAAGGGGGCAGGGGATTAAGGCTGGGGGAAGGTTGGGGCCATGGGGGGGTGGAATTAAAGAATTAAAAGACACACAACACAACACAAATACTTTTGAGATATTGAGGACAAAGAATGTTATGATGAAAAACAGAGAATTGAACAGTACAGTCAAGACGAGAATGAAAATATGAAAAACAGAGAAGTGTATTAGAAATAGACTTAGCAGGCCCTATCTCCTTTTATTAACTACATATTTGTTTGATGTTGATAGACAAAAGTTGTAAACCATTAGACACAATATGTAGTAAAATTTCTACCTCAAATCATTTGACTTATGCACAAACATTTGTGATGTGAAAAAACGTTCTATGATGCCTCATCTGGAGTTTACATAATTTGGGAGATTGACTGTCAAAAAAGAATCACAACAAGAAAACTAAAAATTTCTCTCAATCCACATCTCAAGCTTTGCACTAAGAAAAACATGCTGTTTACAGTTTCAGAGGCCTCTTTCTCATTCTGTACATTTTATTGTTTTCAAAGGTGTAGTATTTTAATCTTGCTTGATGTTTTGGCAGTCTGAAACACATTTCACTGACAGTTTCCATAATTATCAAATAGATAAATGAGGGGAAAAGTAAAAGCACCAAACTAAGCATGTAAAAGTATTTCATTTCAAAAATAAAAATAACTTTAAAAAAATAAGGAAAAATGCTTGAATCCTGCTATGCAATCTAGCACGTTGAGGACTGCTCTCATAGTGTAAACAAATCTGGCAAGTTGCATTAATTATTATTACTAGTAAGAGGGCCTGCCCCTTTATGTCAGTTTTCAACCTGGGAGCTCGCTAGCAGCTCCAGCCCAGTGGCCAGCTGGGACACAGAGCTCCACCCACAGCTCCAGGCTCGTGGACCCAGCTGGGGCTAGAGGAACTCCAGCAGCCTCAGGGTGGGAGCCGGCAGGGGCACAGAGCTCCTCCGGCATCTCTGGGCCTGGGAGCCGGCAGAGGAACAGAGCTCTGCTAGCAGCCACAGCCCCAGGGATCTGGCCAGGGTTGGGGGAGCCCCGGCAGCAGTAGCAGGCCAGGGTGCAGAGCTCTGCTGGCAGATCCAACTCTGGAGATGCAAGCAGGGTAAGCCCAGCATCTCCAGCCATGGGGATCTCACTGGGGCCGGGAGAACCACAGCAGCCCTGCGGCCAGGAGCTGGCGGAGGTGCAGAGCTCCACTTGCAACCCCGGGGCCAGGAGCCAGCAGCTTCAGCCCTGGGAATCCAGTCAGGGTGAGACTGATGGATGGACAGACGCCTGTCATTTTATAATAGTATAGATTTACATAGGACCAAAGATATCGTCAGTGCTACAGCTACACAAGAGAGCATAGGACATGACTCTCCACTCTACTCTACACGGTGCTTTTTTTTTTTTTGTAAAAAAAGCAGAAGAGCCACTACTCAGCCAGCTCCGTGCCCCTCAGCCAATCCCTTGGCTGGGGCTGCTGAGGTGCTGGTACTCAGTAATGGCAATTACCAGCATAAAAAAAGCACTGATTGTACCTATTTTGCTACAATACAACAAACCACAACCAATGGAGGAACACTGGTATAAAACAGGAAAGAAACTGAAAATTATATCCTAAATATTTCATACCTTTTTTCTTATCACCACAAAAACTCCCTCAAAATGCACAAAGCTGACATATTTGAGAAGTTAGTTAAAGTTGAATAAGATTTCAGATCTTTTTATATACAGTACTATATTCAACAGTTTCACTCTTATTCATAAGACATGCATAATTATGTCACCATAAAGCGCCTTGTTAATCTTTCCCCTTTAAAAGTTTTAAGAGGATAAAAGAGCCATGCTTAAATAAACAAAAACTATTATAAACAATATTTGCATCCTAGTATCATAGACAAAGGGAACAAAAAGAGGTTATTTCATCTGAAAGAAGGGAAGAGAAGGCATACAGAGGGAACTGTTATCGCAACACGTAAGAGAATCAGATTTGGATGAAGTGATTCAAAGAGAATTAACTATCCTATCAAAGAAAAATAACTTTGAAAAGTATTTAAAGTTTCTTCATGTTGTACTCCAGCAGGTAACACTTTTAATCTATGGCATTTTACCTGTATTAAGCAAGTATCACTTTGTATATTGTGTAAGTCCCCCATGAAAGGAATTAGAACATTTTACAAGTCAGTTGGGAGCTGATTTACAGAAAAGCTAAGTCTACATGAGCAGCTTTCACCAGCAAAACCAGGCTTTTGCCAGAAAGAAACATGGCATGTCTACACACCAAATGCACTTTGTTGACAGTTCTTTGACAAAACCCAGCACATTTGCCAGAAGCATTATACTTCTCCCCATTCAGGTATAACGCCTCTCTGGACTGTTCTGTCCACAAAACAGCCATGTAGATGCCCCAGGGCCCTTCTGTTCACAGACAGGGCTTCTGGTTCACAGGCAGCCCTGTTTGCAGAACTTCTGGGCACCCGTTCTGTCCAGACATGGCCAGACAGTCTGTCTGCTCTCTGTTGATAGAGCAGATTGCTCTTTCAATCTGTCTTTTATGTGTAGATGTGATCTGTCAACAGAAGTTTTGCTGTGAAATCCCATCTGACAATAACTTCTGTCAAGAGCAGCTTCTTGTGTAGACATGGCCAAAGAGGCTAGGGTACTCTTCAATTTTGTATAGGAATTATGGGATGTTTGCTGAGAAATAAAATCATAAATTAAATGTTATCAGTTGGTTTACATTGGATCTACGCCTACCACTTCAATTAAACAAGTGTTTACAAAGTAGAAATTCATTTTCAAGACATTCGCCACTGTTTTTAACAGTCTATTAAATGATTGCTTTATAAAAACATTTACAAATAAATTGCATATTTTAATCTCGTTAAAACCATACTTATTTTTATGAATGCATTATGTGTCCATTGCACTGATCTTTAATATATATATTGAAACAGACCACAATCAATATACTATTGAACTAACAGAACTGAAGTAAATGATCACACACGCTTAGACTGGGTGGGGTTTTGTTTTCCCTATGGGTTTCAAAGAAATAAGAAAGAAAGAAGTGATAGATCTAAACAACCAACAATTTTTAACCCAGTATTTTTACATGAGTTTTTGATGGGAGACTGACTTATTGGTTTTGAACTTTAGGGTTGGTGATAGTGTAATTTCCACAGGGACTATAACAGCTTCAGATTTCATTACTTCATTCTGATGTTTTCCCTTAAACACTGACAATTTAATTGTGGAAGTGAAACTTAAATTTATTTTCCTGGTAAATAACAGAGAAGTAACAATCTGATTCAAATCGCTGACTTCTCACAACCACCAAATCCAGTCAGTTTATCTTTTTGCTGATGAGAAAGCAACTATATATTCACTCTGTAACTGTGAAACACTAGGGAAAAGGAACACAGATCAAATTACGATATCATTCCCACGGCAACTTATTCTTAGAATTGAAGTATTCCCACCAGAAGTCTGATGAATTGTGCATTTTTGATAAGAAGCTGGAATTAATTTTAATTTGTATGTTTGCCTGTTCTTCTTGACTCAGTAACATTATCGGTAAACAGCCAGAACTCAGCAGAAAGCTTCCTTGCCATAAATAATATAAATTGTTCACTGCTGTTCAATGACATTATCTCACTCAGCCATGCTGAGGAAATTCCGCCCCCGCAACCTCCTGCTAGGGGACTTCTGAAAGTAAGTCTTTGCAGTAAATTGTGTGTGTGATGTTCCCACCCTGCCTCCCCTCATACAAACAAGGAAATATCTTTGATCTGAAGAAGTGTGTCTGTCCCACCAAAGCTCAACATCTAATATATTATTTTGTTAGTTTTTAAAGTGCTACATGACAACTCGTTTCTTTTGTTAGAATACAGACTAAATGGCTATATGTACACTAGTACCTTTGCTGGTAAAACTTTTGTTAGTGTCAACTGCATTATCATGACAGGAGACACTCTCCCACTGACATAGCTACCACCACTCACTGGGGTTTAATTATGTCATTTGGAAAGTTCTCTCCCATCTGCACAGAGCAACTAGCAGGGCAACCTTACATCAGTGCACCTGCAGTGGTGCAGTTGTGCAGCTGTATGGTCTGTGGGGTAGACAGAACCATATCCAAAATACAAAGATATTAAGAAAAAAAATCAGAAATAAACCTCCAATTTCATCCTTTTCACAAGAATGCACACCTCAGGAAAATCTGGTGGTAACAGGAGAAATAGGAGAAATTAAATGAAAGTTATTCTGCTGAAGAACATGGTAGCAAATCATTTCCAAAGTGTTTACAGTATTCAGAAATTGTTAGTAAAAGTTGTTCAAAACCATCACTGAAACTATTTTGATATTGCAGGTGCAGGAACTTTTGTTTTATTACCTTGAATTAGTGTTTCCTCGCCTCAGTTTGAATAGATAGACTAAATTTCCCTCAAATAAGGAAAGTCAGAATATTGTCCTTGTAACTGTTTTTCCCTCAAAGTTGGAAGGGTTTAAAAATGGCTTTCTTGTTTTCTGTCCCATACCAGAAAGAAGTCATAGTATGCATTTCAAACACTATGGATAAAAACAGCCTTCTGATAAGTTCCATCATCATAGGTTGATCATAAAGGCTCCATTACTTAGGGAAACACACATCAGTCCACCAGAAGCTAAAACAACTTCATTAAAGATTAATTCAGGTTGGTTACAAATACCATGTAATTGATAATGGTTAAAAACGACATGAAATCTTTCAATTTTTATGTTGAATGTCTTCTTCTGAAAGTGTATGGTGAGATCTTTTCCTTCATAAAAATGATAAAATGCATCAGATAATTTTTCAACTTTGACAACAAAGAACTTCTGTGCTGTGAGCCAACAGAGTGACTGTACCTTCTGACTTTTACTGAATGGTGGCCTGCTTTACAGGAACATTTCATCTCAAAGGGGCAAAAGAATGTGCCAAGATTACACGGGACACATTGGCTACAGTTACACTAGTGAGTTTTGCTGACAAAACTCCTGTTTTGTTGACAAAACTGGTGGAACATCCACACACAAAATGTGTTTGTCAACAGTTTGTCGACAAAAGCACTTTCGCCAGCAGCATTTTGCGTCTCAACTATGAGGCATAACACTGCTGTTGACAGATTCTGTTGACAAAAATGCTATGTGAACACTCTGGGGGGCTTCTCTAGACCGACAGGGCATCCAGAACAATGGGCAGCCCTGTCTGCTGTGCTTCTGGGTGCCCGTTTTGCCAAAAGAGCAGCCAGGCAGTCCGGCTGCTCTGTTGACAGAGCAGAGAGCTCTTCCAATTGGCTTTTGTGTGTGGCCGCACTCTGCCAACAGAAGCTTTTTGGGAACTCTCCTCTGACAGTGTCTTCTGTTGACAGAGTGCTGTAGTGTAACCGTAGCCATTCAGTAAGGACAATCAGAAGTCTTGTTCTGGGTGTTACATTCAATTGCACCATAACCTGATAGGATTATTTATGAGCCCCTTATAAAATTAGAATGCAATAATCCCTCCTATACAGAACTAGATTGCATTATGAAAGAATTTCTCCCTAAACTAAAGAGAAAGAAAGAGGACAAGTTATATGAATGGGAAGTATATACTATTTTGTGCAACGTCTGTTTATGGAGTAAGAGAAAATTTGAGGAGAAATCAGATAAGGAATTGAAAAGATAATTTCTCAAGGAGTTGAATATATCTGATTTCAAGATATCTGCTTTCAAATAAACGAGTCCTCTCCCTGAAAGATGAAGTGCAACGGGGCGATATTGAGAAGCTGGCTGATGTTCTTCATCTTGAGATTGATTTTGACAGGTAATATCATTGATTTTATAGTGGAAAAAAAGAGGAAAAGGAACAATAAAAATTAAAGATGAGCAGAAGTTTTCAAATAAATATCACAAAGTAAAAATAATCACATTTTAAATCTCATATTCTGAACTCTTTCAATCACAGTCTCAAATTCATACTTCAGGTTTTCAACTTAATGATTTAACTTTGGAGCAAAAGAGGGGGAAAAAAGAACCTATTAAGTCAAAGTTGTGAATGCAGATTCACAGGTGCTACTCCACACTACAGTATGTCTTGTTCTTTTATGAACATGTCAAAAAGTCTCCAGAGTTGTTGAAAACTGTAAAAAGCCAACAAAAATACCGGGTTAAGAAGACAGTAACTCTAAGCAAGGACACTTACCAACAAGAAAACTAACTTATATAATATAAATGTAATTAAATGCATTTATTTATTATGAATTGACTGAATGAATCTTTCTGCATGTCATGAGGTGATGGTACATAATTTTCATTCCCTTATACACCTCACTCCATAGTAAATGAGTTATGGAGTACTGCACTCCTCAAAGTTATTCTGTCACGTTGTGAATGCTCCTGAAATACATTCAGCCAGAGTTGGCAGCCCTACTATCTTCACTCTCACAAATCCCTGGTAGGGCTAGTGAGCTGGCAGGATACCCAGCCCACATTTCCTGCTGCCATCACTTCTTCAACTGAAGAAGGATCTGGGTGGACTGCCAGAACTGGATTAGGCAGCAACTGCTGCTCTCGCAGCTACAGCTACAGGGACAGTGCAGTACAACAGTCTGAGCCCTGGGCTGCAGGATAGACTCAAAGGTTTTTGGGAACTTCCAAAACTCTTTCTTTCCTCTTGGATACAAGTGCAAGGCTACGTCTACACGTGCACACTACATCGAAATAGCTTATTTCGATGTAGCGACATCGAAATAGTCTATTTCGATGAATAGCATCTACACGTCCTCCAGGGCTGGCAACGTCGACGTTCAAATTCGACATTGGGCAGCACCACATCGAAATAGGCACTGCGAGGGAACGTCTACACGCCAAAGTAGCACACATCGAAATCAGGGTGCCAGGAACAGCTGCAGACAGGGTCACAGGGCGGACTCAACAGCAAGCCGCTCCCTTAAATGGCCCCTCCCAGACACAGTTGCACTAAACAACACAAGATCCACAGAGCCGACAACTGGTTGCAGACCCTGTGCATGCAGCATGGATCCCCAGCTGCCGCAGCAGCAGCCAGAAGCCCTGAGCTAAGGGCTGCTGCACACGGTGACCATAGAGCCCCGCAGGGGCTGGAGAGAGAGCGTCTCTCAACCCCTCAGCTGATGGCCGCCATGGCAGACCCCGCTATTTCGATGTTGCGGGACATGGATCGTCTACATGTGCCCTCCTTCGACGTTCAACTTCGAAGTAGGGCACTATTCCCATCCCTTCATGGGGTTAGCGGCTTCGACGTCTCGCCGCCTAACGTCGATGTTAACATTGAAATAGCGCCCAACACGTGTAGCCGTTACGGGCGCTATTTCAAAGTTAGTGCCGCTACTTCGAAGTAGCGTGAACGTGTAGACGCAGCCCAAGAGTTGCTTTGATCAGGGTCTTCTTGTCTTTTAGGCTCTGGCTGATTGTCACATGTGGGCTTTCAGGGGGCACAGGTTCCCTGTGCCTTTGAGTCTATCCTGCAGCCCAGGGCTCAGACTGTTGTACTGCACTCTCCCTGTAGCTGTAGCTGCGAGAGCAGCAGTTGCTGCCTAATTCAGTTCTGGCAGTCCACCTAGATCAAAGACCCTGATCAAAAACCGAGGGACTGATGCTGGGAGAATTGGAACATTTTTCTCCCCTTCCCCTAGGCAATTGTTGCTGGTCATTAGTTACTGAGGTAGGTGCGAGAATCGTTTCTGCGTGAATTTTGCCTCCACTTCCACCCCACTTTCCAGTCAGTGGTTTCTCCACCACAAAGCAAAGGATGGGAGTTTGGAATGACCAACAAGGGAAGACCTGTTCACCATTATCTTTCATTTTCATGTTCTCTTAAAGAACAACTGTGGAAACAAGCAACTCTTGCACTTGTATCCAAGAGGAAAGAAAGAGTTTTGGCTTCTGAATTTAGCAGACATTAACACTCAGGCTTTTAGAGACTTCACAGCTCAGAAAGCTTCCCTTGACAGGGGCTGTACAAACACAAGGATATAATATATTGTAATACAGTCGTGATGAGGGGCAGTTACATAAAAGTGTGGTGGTAAAATATATACAAGGAAAAAAGCATGCTTCAGTATCAAAAGTACCACATACCCCTATTTTTAGACATCTTTTAGAAAGGAAACTATTCCCTTTCTATATCAGTTATACGTTAGGATGTCAGTTTGCCCACATTATGCAAAAGGATACATTTGAAAATGCTGCACAAATTCCATATTGGTTTTAATTACTATGAATCATTTGTATTATGGTAGCTGAAATCAAGTTGCAGAACAAGTTAAAAGACTGCATGATGCCTGTAAAGGGAATCCACGAGAACATAATTCTTTCACATACAGTAGGCCAGAATATTCATTCTTTGTGCACTTTACTGTGTACAGCTTTATTACTAGGCCATGTTAACATGGTGTATTTTTATTCAGTCTCAAAGCAAATCCGGACTGCATTTAAAGGGCTACACCTCCCTGGAAGAATGATCATTTGTAATTAGCGGCACTGGAACTGGGGATGCTGGGGTAACTGCTGCACCCCCTGGCTTGACGTGGTTTCCATTGCACACAGGATTTGCAGTTGGTTCAGTGGCTTCCTGCACAATAAAAATTGTTCCAGCCCCCTTGTTTGTAAGAGTTTGTCACAGGACTTAAAATCATTCCAGCCAAGAAGAAAAAGCAGGTTGGGTGTGTGCTTTTCTAAACCCTGCGCCAGAGGAAAGACGGTGAAGAAATAGAGTGCATAAAATATCTCTTTGGGAACAAGTTCCATAATGTGACAAATGAGAAAATTAACTGTCAGCTTCTGCAGGGAACAGCAGCAGCAGCAGCCACACAATTGTATATTCCTGAATATGAAAAGGCCAGATGCAGAAAACAAACAGATGCCTCAGATGCAAAACTGTTACTCAAAACTTGTCAGGATTTTCTTTTTTCTTCCTTCACAGCAAAAGGTTATATTTGGGTAGTGGATTTGCAGCAGTGGGGAGAAGAATTGCCTAGTTATTGTTCAAGCTGATACATACTGCAGCTCTTTGCAACAATAGCAGAAGCCTATGTAGTGGTGCAGTGGCTTAACACGCTGACGGAGCTCTCAGTTTTTAGCAGGAAACCCAGGCAGTTTTAATCCACGAAGTACAACTCACTCAGTTTGCTCTTGCAGACATGGCAGTGTTCTAATTTCTTGGACTATATTCCTTACACCTTGTTGAAGGGGACATGGAAATACAAAATATATCCTATGTGACACAATAGCATACTACTTTCTCCAGCAATAAAAATGCACAAGTTACTTTATACACCACATAGGCATAGAAAATGCAGACCATTTGCATTTTTTTTCCTGAGGCAGATCTAATATAGCTCAGCAGCCCAGGAACTTAGGACGACAAACAGGCTTGGCAGATTTCCCGCCCCATGGGTTCACTCAGCCTGATTTCCTCTGAGCACAGATAGCTAACAAAGACAAGCTGGACAGCCCAGAAACTCTCTCTTGACAAAGCATGCCCTTCACATATTGTTTGATCTGTTTAGAAAAGAACAGTTCACATTAAATGTAAACAATCACACGTGAAACTGACAGCAAAGAACTGACCTATAAGAAAGTACAGGAGGTTCTCACACATACACAATACCTTCTTAGTGTCTCCTCCACGTGTTAGCTGTTTCAAAGGAATAGACAAGACAGCGCGAAGATTGCAAGCACAATCCAGCACTCAAGTCAAGAAGTTCACATTATAATGAAATGAGCATAATCAGCTCAGTTCAACTGATTGGGAATGCTGATTATCCATTTATTTTGTTTGTTTTTAAACATCTCTCTTCTTTGGGAAAATTATTTGAAAAGTTGAGTACTGGCCTTTATAGCTTTAAAATAAACATGCAAGATGTTCTCATTTAATTAAGATGGACTCAGTATCTTTGTTCTTTAACAAAAGGAGGAAAGCATCACTTTTTATTTGGAAAGCTGGCTTCAGTTTTCATTTTCAGCATACCGTGCTTGAATGATAGATATAGATATAGAAATAGATAGATATATAAGGCCCAGATTGTCAACTGCTATAATCTGGCATGATTTCACTGAAGGCATCCCTTGGCTTTAGTGGAGCTATGCCACATTAGGTCATCGGAGGTTCTAGTCTTTGTTGGTGTGGATAAGGGTGAGGTACTGTTCTGTCAGAGATTGCTTAGAAGTTCTGCACTAGGCACTGCTGCATCTGAGATGTAAAGAGACATGAAGCAGAGTGTAATGTGGCTGCTTGGTTCCTTCCACCACATTTTGCAATTGGAACCTCCTGGAAGGACAGCACCTCTACATCAAAATCCTGAATTCACCTCAGGATATTGTAATTCCCCACTGCCCTTGATTTGAAATTAAATAATAAAAAAACACAATGTAGCCCCAAATGCATTAAGCTCTGGATTCAGAAGCAGAATGAATTTAACACTGCAGTTGGTGTAATTTAGGCTCCAATTTAGTCATGGGTATTTTTAATAAAAGTCATAGACAAATCATGGGTAACCTTTATATATCTTATCTCTATATATATCTTAATCTTAGCTTCCCGGGGGCATCACTGCTTGGAGTCAGGAACCCTCATCAGGCACTGATGTGGCAGTCTGAGGAGCTAGTTGCACCAACTGCTGCTCGGGCAGTCCCCTGGGATGATCCACACTGGCCACTGCAACTGTGGAAATCATGAGGTTACAGAATGTCACAGAAGCCATGACTGCGGTGATCTAAGTGACCAACAGGTAACTTCATTTATAACTCTTAATAAAAATAAAGCCAAGAGTAAAGAATATGTGTTAGCTACTCAGCAGAGTAATAGACAGTTCCTCCCTCAAAGAGTTTACAGTCTAAGTAGAGATGACAGGCAAAATGCTATCATCCCAATTTACAGATGAAGAACAGAGGCACAAAGATGAAGGCCTTAATACAGCAAAGCACTTCAACATGTGTTCTATTTCAGGTGCTTGTGTGGTCCCAGTGAACACAGGCCTAAGGTTACATAGAAAGGAAAGGAATCCTCAAGTCTATTGGCCATTCATGATTGCCTATAAGCAGGTTATAGTTTAATTCACTTGTACAGTACCCAACTAAAAACCAATAGCAGATTTCAAACTGAATCCCATGCAGTTAGGGAAAGCAGCCCAAATAAAATGCATCCTTTAAATCTTGATCTGTTCTTGCAAGGACAAGTTGAGACAAGCCTGACACTTAAATGTTGAAAAAAATCAAGACAAAATGATGAATCTGGTTCTGAATTAAGCAGGCATAGGAGATCAAAGATATGCACGATAAGTTATGCGAAGTTCCATGTTACACGTATGCATCACTATAACACAGAACAAAGCAGAGCACTGTGCTTGTGAAAAAGTGTAGAAACTGTAAAAATTAAAAAAAAAAAAAAGAAAAGCCAACAGAGCATTTAACTTTTAAGTTATGCATTCTGGATCATGGGGAAAATTGCCTTGCCAGATGGTGAACACCTATACGTGTGAGGAAAGTATTGAAAATGTCATGGCGTGTGAAAGTTTTGTCTGAGTGGCCTTTCTGCAGACACCCAACAAAAGCCTTTCAATGCACTACTTCACACAATTGTAATAGATTCCCTAAACACAAGAGACAATTGTATAATATTAGAGACAGTGAAAGACGTTTTGTAGCAAGCACGGAAGACAACAGAGGGAACAACAGTCTTTGCTGCCCCTCCTACAAACGGCAGGAGATTGATCGGGTCAGGTATGTCCCTGTGATCAAAGCATGCTGTTTTTTTTTTTAAATAATTTTAGTTTTAGGAGAAGGTTCCCTGCTGATGTTCTCTTAGAGAATGTTCTTCCTAATCAGGCTTCTATGCTTTCTTCAGCTGTATAACTGAGGGGTAATCAAAACCATGATCAAGCTGTAAAAGGTGGTTTGGCTGGGGGAGATGCCTGGAGGAGAAAGGAAGCTGCATAGAATGTCTCCTCTTCTCTGGCCCTGCTTGCCAACAGGCCAGCTCCACCACTGTAATTCCACATGACAGACAGGCTCCGCCAAAAGAAATCCTATGCGGTCATCACAGCAGGGAAGAATCAGAAACCAGCTTTCCTACACTGTACATTTCCCCCTCCACTCTGGATCAGGTACCACCACAGACAAAAAGATCTCTTAATGATACACAGAGCTGTAAGGGCGCCTTTCTGTTTATCATTGTAGGTAGTGACAGAGAGGGGTCTCTCATCAGTGTAGGTAACTCACCTTCCACAGGGTGGTAGCTAAGTAGTTTAACAATGCTGCACAGGGTTGTGGATTTTTCACATCTGATCAACATAATTAAGCCAACTTAATTTTCTAGTGCAAAGCAGGTCAGAGGCACAGCCAGAAGGGAGAGCTGAAGAGCCTGGCAACTGACCCTGGAAGAAACTTGGGGAGCAGTTCTGGGGCCAGGGAGAGACTGAAGAGAGAGCTCTAGGCGCCGTGAGCAAAAGAAGTCCTGCATTTAGAGACATGGGACTTTGTAAACTTTTTGTGAATATGCAGAACTGCATGAAAATATCTTTTTCTTCAGTTTCTACTCCTAGCTGGCACACTTGCAGGACTCCAAACTTTGACTAGCCACTCAGCTGATAAGGGGCAATGGTAGCCCAACTGCTTCTTACTCTTCCTTGGAATATCTGAATAACTCACAATTAGTAGAAGGCTGCATTGCACTTTGAAAAAAAAGAACATAAAATACAGTACTAAAACCTAGTCAGTGTCATTGTAATTTACTTCACAGTCTCCTGGTTTGATGAAGATTTGCAGATCTTGACCTGTGACTTCAGCAAAATCAAGGTGTTATTTTCATAATTTCCCATCTCTTGTTCATAATTCCCATGAAATCTATACATGATTGGCAAGTGAACAATGCATGGCCGTTTTTATGATTGTTGTAATCGCCAAAGACTTTGCAGACACTTATACGGCTGCACAAGTACATGATTGAAGTTATGCATCTGCACAAGTGTTTGCAAGATCATGAACCTATGGCCCAAAATCAGCAAGGTATTTACATAAAGAAAAGCACATTGTTAAGTAGCTCGCTGAATCAGGGCCTGAATCACCTTTACTGGCGGTACCTTCCAATTCATCATTTAGAAAAGCAAGAAGTACAATTTTTAGCTGTAAAATGTGTTATTATATCTGTTCCCATTAAAAACTGTCAGCAATTTCTGTGATTCTTACTAATGGGCTTGCGTGTCAACAAAGACCTATTAGAATTTAAAAAAACAAAATACGGAGAAAGGCAACACAATGATTGGGCAGCTTCCATATGAGGAGAGTTTTAAAAGACTGGGTTTGTGCAGCTTAGAAAAGAGATGATTAAAAGGGAGGTGGAATGTGATAGTGATCTATAAACCAGTACAAGTGTGGGGAAAGTGAAGAAGTGTTACTTAGCCTTTTGCATAACATAAGAGCCATTAGTCATCCAATCAAATTAAGAGGCAGCAGGTTTAACACAAAAATAAAGAAGCACTTCTTCACACAACACAGTCTACCTGAAGAACTCCTCATCAGAGGATGTTGTGAAAGCCAAAAATATAACTGGATTGCAAAAAGAATTGGTTACGTTCATGTAGGTTAGGTCCCTCAATGGCTGCTAAACCAGATGGTCAGTGTGACAGGCTCCACTCATATCTCTTGAGCACTGTACCTCCTGTTGGCTGAGTGTGAATCTGCAGACTCTCTCTCTCTCTGCCTTGCTCCCTCCCACTCCTGCCCTCCTTCCACCATCACACAGTTCTTCTGGGATTCAACCTTCTGCTTAAGGCATACGTAATCTAAAATGAATGAACCCCTTCTCAGTTAACAAAGGGTCAACAAGGATTGTACTCGTGTCGTTATCATCTGCAGCCTTGCGTCTAGGCTGAGTTCTCAGTCCTTTCTGAGCTTGCTTTAAGTCCTGCCCTGCCTTGTTACAGGCTGGAGCCTATAGGGATCTCTCCTGGAGAGTCATTGCCTTCAGCAGTTCTCTGGTGTCCCAACTTTGCAGACAAGCTGTTCCTTAACTTCAGTCTCCCCTGCGAGTAAACAAATTCAACAAATGATTGGCCTTCTTCAGGATCTTCAGCTGCATCCATGGGCCTGTTTAAACTCCTAGTTAGCTACTTTCTTGGGAGGCTATTGCAAATTCTTAGACCTTCCTTGAGCCTCAGGCTGCTTTTCCCGTGGTCGGTGAGGGGACATGACTCACCAACTACGCCAGGTGCCAACTCAGGAACCCTATAGACAGCAGCCAAATACTGCTTCCTCTACTTGGTTAAGTGCTGCAGTTCCCTGTCACATTTCCCACTCAGTCCCATCACCTTCATCTTTTATCTTAGGTTACAGTCCTCAGGTCCTACTTGTCTTGTTCCCTGCTTGCGGAAAGTATCCCCAAGGCCTCCTTACCTTTAGAATCTCTCTCTGTCTTGTCCCTTCTGGTCCCAGATTAGTTTATATCTGCTCAGGCTCTGAAACTCCTTTTAACTGAGCCTGCTGGAATCTAATTGGGAGCTTCCCTACAGGCCTGAAGGAACTCCATTTATCACTCCTTTTCTGAGGTGAGGAGTGGTAGAACCCCAATGCTTTCAGCAGGGAGCCTCAATGGGTCACAGATAGGTGTACAACACCATCCTGTGGATGCTTCTAAACCACAGGCTGCCAAAGGATAGGACTGGATGACAGGAATGGCTAACTTGATAAATTGTCTGGTTTTGCTCATTCCCTCTGAAGCATCTGGCATAAACCACTGTCAGAAGACAGAATACTAGGGTGCATGAATCAACGGTCTGACCCAGCATGCCCATTCTTATGTTTATATCTGTTTGAAGATTATCTCTGTCACTAAGATGCATAGTTGCATATTGCCAATTTTGGTGACATCAGCATATGTTGCCACTCTGCAGCCCTGCTGTTGGTCAGTAATAAGCTACTTAAAAAGCCATGCCTGTCCAGCTTTCCCTGCTGTCCTACCAAGCTAATATTTATATCCAGTTACAAATATTTTTGTAACATCTTTAAATTAAAAGCAGGAAACGTCACTGGAAAGAGGTTAGAAAAATACCAATTATACAATGTTCATTTGAGTCATACAAGAAAAGCTGAGTATTTTCCATTGGTCCAGATACTTAATTATTAACTCTAAGGGTGTGTCTACACTTGCATTTCTCTTTTGAAAGAGGTATGCAAATGAGGTAAATCAAAATGCAAATTATATATACATTTGCATATTCAACACCTCAGTTGCATATTCTGACTTCGAAAGAGCTTCTTTCGGAAGAAGAAAGCCAGTGTAGACGCTGCTCTTTCGAAAGTAAATCCCATCTTCAAAAGAATCCTTCTTCCCATTAAATAAAGGGAAGAAGGATTCTTTCGAAGATGGGTTTAATTGCAAAAGAACAGCATCTACACTGGCTTTCTTCTTTCGAAAGAAGCTCTTTCAAAATTAGAATATGCAAATGAGGTACCAGGTATGCAAATACATACCTCACTTGCATTTTTGATTTACCTCATTTGCATACCTCTTTTGAAAGAGAAATGCAAGTATAGACACACTCTAAGAGAAGACTATAATTGAGTTTGAATATATACTAGATGTTAAATTTTATGCTTTGTTTGGAAGATAATATTGCCTCATTTGCTTTACGCATTTAAACTCAAAAATGTCAATTCAAACTCTGTGACATACTCTTTGCCATTGTACATGGGCCCCAGTCCAACCAAAATACACATTCGTAATGTAAAAAATGTGGGTGGTCATATTGACTTGAATGAGATGACTGACAGGTGTAATGTGCAAAGCTAAGGCCTCATGTTCTAAAATGAAAATGAAAATGTAACTCCTTACATTCCTAAGAGATGGTGGCTGTGAGTCTCCAGTCTGAGTGTTCAAGTTTTACAACTATGCAACTCAACAGAAGTCAATGAAGTTAGATGGTCTAAACCAAAAGTAACAAAGTAAAGAATCAGGGTCAATATGACCAGATGTATTCCATGGATAAACAGATGCCTTCAATTTCTTGGCCTGGCACACTGGTCCCTGTCACAGTAATACATCTGCTAAGTATTGTTCTTATATTTAAAATACTAATTGTTCTTCCCAATTTTCTCAACTTCCATGCTCTCTTCCTTCAATTTGAATGCAGCAATTAATTTATCATATTTTCATGACAATTCACTTAGCCTAGTCTTTGTTTCTAACTAACCTACCAGTTCTTTACACACCACTCCCCTCTCCCTTTCTTCCCCCCAATGTTGTTTTGGTTGGAATATTTCTGATGTGTTTTTCATAAAAAATGTATTACCACAGTTTAAACATTTGGCAAAGACAGTGATTTCTCCTGTTTTCAGCTGGAAGGTTTCTGAGGTCATGGGTAGACTCTCTGGTCACTCCATGGAGGGGGCAGAGTGACAGAGAGAAGAAAAACCTCTAGAACCTGAACCTTTTCAGTTTAAAAAAATGGATATTTCAGCACAATTTCATTTTATGAAAATGTTCCAGAGGTTTTGCTTTTGTTCCAAAGTGGAACAGAAGCAAATTCTAAAAGCTGTCACAAAAAGTAGTTGTCATCCTGTGGCCAGCTCTAATTTTAATCTCTCTGGAAATACAGGCTGGCTGCTTTTCTGTTTTGAGAGGCAAGGCCGACAGCTACTGTGGGTCACGGGAAAAGGTGTGAGGGGGGCCCGCTTCTGTGCTCCTGGAAGATGCAGGGATAAGAGCAGAAAGGGTAGGGCCCAGGGAAGATAGCCCTTTGCACTGCTCAGATCACAGTGCTGGAGCTCAGCCCACACCCCAATTCCTTCACAGCTCGGTGCAGTGATCCAGCAGTGCTGCTGTGGCATTTCAAAAGGGCCCACAGTTTGTGCTGCCACTATTGCTGAAATAGCCGCGGTGGTGCCTGAAGATCTGGGCCCCTTTTTAAACACTGGATCATGGGGCAAGTGCCTCCTTACCACTCCCCTGCCCCTGTCAACAGGCCTAGTTTTGAGTATTAAAATAAACTTGAAACTTTTGGCTTTAAAACCAGTTCTTTTCCATATACATTATTGCAGTATTTTGAAAAAAAATATTTTTGCAAAAATTTCAATCAATTATTAGTAGGATTTATTTCAAATCCACTTAATGGAAGAACCATGAGCGCTCCTACATGCAGTTCTTGAACCTGATAGCCCTAATAACCACTGGGAATAGATCTGTCATAATTTCTCCTTCATTGGCATCCCAACTACATTCAATCAAAATTCTCTCCTAATAACCCTGTAAAGCCTGTCTCTGCTGCCAGTTGATTCCTAACTTGACTCCTGATGTAACTTGCTCTCCCATCCCAAAATATTGCTGGAGTGAGATTAAAACAACGCTTTAGCCTTCGTACCAGTGAGATTTGGTTTCCCCAATGTTTAGAACTGGCTGAGATCCTGCATAAACAAAACAGTTCTACTCTCAGAAGGCAATGGTGCTTTTATATTGAAGATTACTACATCTACTTGCCCCCCGCCCCACGCCGCACCCCAGACATTTATTTTTCAGGAGAAGTTAGTTTGATTGCTGTGTTAATAGAGGCAACGACAATAACCTCATTTTCCCTAATGCATTGTAGCGTCTAAATCCCAAACATGACACTTGGCTTACCTGAAACTTCTTGCATGGGGGTAAATGAATGCATTGACCATCACATTGAACAATGCTTAAATAAAGAGTTCAAACACATTTGCACAGAACACATTCCAGTTTTCCAGTTGCAAAAACTGAATCTCCTTAAATCAGTCTGATCCCAAAGGGGCCCAAATGCTGCCCTAAATTGTTGGTTTTAAAAAAGAACTAACATATTTAGTGTTATTTCTAGACTAAAACGATGCACTGACAGCTAATCTAGTGTTGATAACTCAATTAACAGAGATCACAAACTTTAAATCTCAGTGGCCTCTTTTGCTTGTTATAAAAACAAACATGAAGCAACTTTCTTAGAAGTGATAAATGAGGTTTGAACAACTGAAAACCAATAATGGAAAATGTGTTCCTCAAAGGCATTCATGTCAAGAAGCAGATCTTCAGAAAAATCAAATCTTAGGAAAAATTAAATATTCTAAAGCTATCACCATAATTTTAATACAAAAATCTTAGAACTCCTTTCAGTTGATATAGCTCACTGGCAAAAATACTTTCTCTGCAGTTCACAAAAGAGCTCTCCCAAATAATTGGCAATGGTTTTCCTATTATTGTTTCTACTGCACCACAGTTGCTCCTTCAACACATGTAAGATTTCTCAATGCACTTCGAGTATCCAGATTATTTGGAGTAGCAGCATGATGCATGCATGATATATGTTTAAATGAATCAGCAGCCTGAAAAATGCTACAGTTTTCAGGAAGACACACCTCCCACTGTATTTTCTCATGCGCATTTTTTGGCTTACCCTGTTGTCTTCTGTCTTTGTTTTGCTAATATATTTCTGTTCTCTACCTACACGTACACATATCAGTTGACACACACAGATAGATTGTATAAATGCAGTTAGTTGTCATGAAAAAAAAACCTGATGAGGTAATGAGATAGTCTGATACCTATTTCAGCAGCTCTTCCAAAATTTGGCAATGAGCAAATGTAACATGATTAATAATAATAAAATATTCACCTCTACTTTGTGGATCCCTTCCCTGGGTGTTCCTCCTTCTATCACATCAAGCTTAATCTTCATGATCTCTCATCTCTCTTTCTCCCCCCGCCCCCATATTCCTTTTAAGATGCTAAATAAGATTGCATTTAAAGCAGCAGTGAGCAATAATTGGTCTGAGGGCCAGATGCAGTTTACCAGGGTTAGCTCTTGGCAGAATGCTGGCACTGCATTTACCTGTGCCTCTGCAGGTATGGGCACTTGCAGGTCCCATTGGCCATGGATCACTGTTCCCAGCCAATGGAATCTGTAGGAAGCAGTGTCGTGGTTCATGCTGCCTCCTGCACCTCCCATTGGCCAGGAACAGTAATTCACAGCCAACAGAAGATGCAGGTAAAGCAGTCCTGGCAGTCTGCCAGGGGCAAACCCAGACCCTGACAAACCTCATCCATTTTATTTCCCACCCTTTATTTAAAGTGTCAATCTGGCCCTAAAAGAGAAGCTATGTAACATATCTTAACTTGCAAGCAACAGAATTCACTTTAGCTGTGTCCACACTTGCACTCCTCTTTCGAAAGAGGCATGCAAATGAGAGAAAATGCAAATGAGGTACATATTTACATATATGGCAACTCATTTGCATATTCTTCTTTTGAAAGACGAAAAGCAGCGTAGATGCAGCTCTTTCAAAAATAAACCCGATCTTTGAAAGAATCCTTCTGCCTTTTTTTTATGGGAAGAAGGGTTCTTTCGAAGATGGGTTTTACTTTTGAAAGAGCCATGTCTACACTGCTTTTCTTCTTTCGAAAGAAGAATATGTAAATGAGGTGCCAGATATGTAAATCTGCACCTCATTTGCATTTTTAATTTCCCTCATGTGTGTACCTCTTTCGAAAGAGGAGTGCAAATGTAGACACGGCCACAGATACTTTCATTACTCAAGTCAAAATTTCCTATTTATGTAATATTCAAAAAAGACTGCAATGCTCTGCATTTCTGTGCAAACCAGTGTACTTTTTTACTTTTTGCACAAAGATCTTGTATTCTGTAACACTACACTATTAAGAATTACACTGTGATTTGCCTCGCAACCCCTACTGACTTAAACAGAAGGTATGCAGCTACCAAAACTTTCACATTTAAACCCTGAAAATGTTTAAGTGAAAGCAAAATGCAGGACTCCCAAAATACAATTAGTCTGAAGCACTTTTCAATGACCAAAGGCAAACAAGTGTTCATCCCCAACCTTTTCTCATTGTAAACATAGTGCCATTCACTGAAAATTTTCCATTACTGTGTTCTATGAAGGAATGGCCCACCTGCTAACTCTTCCCACCTGTTTTTACTTCTTCTTCTTTTTTGGTTGGTCTTTTTTGATGGTTATTCTGATTTAATAGAATCTTATCTCAAGTGGTCCTATTGACTTAAAAAGGAGTATTCATGGGGTAAGTTACTATTCAGTGTGAGTAAGACTATGGACAATCTAGCGGGTTAGTTGTAAACTCTTCAGGGCTGTACCCTGTTATTTCCTAATTGCCTGTTCAGTACCACAGACCAAAATCACTGACTGAATCAGTCAGCTGCTTTGGATTGCCCAGCCATCCATATGATAGCTTAATTAGTCTTTATTCATCAAATACCTTTTCATTTTTTATACTTTACTGTAACTTTCCTGGTAACAAATTATCATTTCACTGCCTCTAATAGATAACTGCAAATGTCTGCTCAAATCCTCACCTTCATTACCTCTCCAACGCTTCTCCAAAACTGACTTTGCACAAAACCCTTGGCAGGCTAAATGAATCCTGAGTCACTGATCACCGTGTCAACGCTGAGATGAAATCACACCAGAGCCTGCTTAAGAGTCTCCCCACTTTTTTTTTAAGCACAAACCTTTTTTTGAACAACAAATTCCACACTATTTTTTTACTTCAAGGTATAAAATACAGATTGGTTAGTGCCTCCAGACTGGTCTGATCACTCTACTTTCTACACCACTTGTAAAGTGGCACTAGAGAATACCTCTTCATCACTTCTGTGCAATCTTTGTGGATACAGAATGCCCATCAGGTAACAAAAATATTGAATGTTCTATATTACCAGCATTAACGTGCAGAATCAATAACAAACACACCGTCAGCCTCATCCTACCAGGTCCTCCATGCACAGGTTTCCTATTGGCCCTGGTCAACTGTTCCTCCCATTTTTAATGCCAGCACTTGGAGTTAGAACGTGATGGCACAGTTTGGTTAGAAATCTGCATAATGGCAAAATATGGTACAAAGTCTGATTTCACTCAGCAAGGCCCCAACTGCTGCAAACTGGCAGGAGGAGTCATGTGCAATTACTCTCAGCAGTCAGCATCTCAAAACTATCTTTGAAGGGATTTCCCTTTTCACAGGTCTCCTCTCCACTATCTGCTATGCGTCTCTTCATGAAGAATTCAAATAACTATCCCTCTGAACACCTGCTGCATGTTGCTCAAATGTGTTCTGTCACTGAATTTTATATCTGATTACAGTAATCTTGCTGACTGGTCGCATTTATGCAGAAGAAGTGCTGAAGCATTTCACTGATTTGATTTTTTTTTTCTTGACAGGAGGATGCAGCAGTACTGTAAGGTAACTATATTTTCAAGTGTGATCTATGCACACATCACTCACAGGAAATGTGTGATTCTTTCAGCTGTGTGATTATTTAGAGATTTCCCATTACAAGATAGTCAAAGGCAAGAAGCTGAGCATTACAGCAGATGGGTACGTGAAAGGCTGAATACTGAGGAAATCATGTCAAAGAGCTCTTTTCATCATGTAAAAAATCCACAAGCTTCAACAGCAAACAACCCAAGGACCTCCTAGCTATACTCGGAGTCTGTTCAGAATATTGCATCCTCTGGCATGGCAACTGACAATAAAAATTAGACAAATAGGCCAAATACATGCTTTCAAAAATTCTAAACCAGGGGTCATCAATAAGTGGACTGCAGTTCAAAGCTTTCGAATGAACCCCAAAATATTTTTAAATATCGTCCTCTATGATTACTGTTGCTGGGTTTCTTTTATGATTTTCTCTAGAGTCTGGACCTTCATTCTATCTTGACCAAGAAACGTGAACCTTGGCAAAAAAAAAATGACTCTAAATTATACTTAATTATGGATATATATCATCCAATATATAATACATATAGAAATCTGAGCAGAGTTATATGTATATAGATAATACAGCTACAGTTCTGGGCTGGGTTAATTGATTCGGAATCTGACTGACAGATGATTACTTTTGTTTCATCAGAAGAAAGAAGTTTGCCTCGCCCTCTATTTCAGCAAGAGGCTACATACTCTGCGCTACGTTAGGGGAGTTTGCACCATTGTGCTGCCACAAATCTTTCCCAAACAGGTAGGTGTAGGCATTGGACAACTTCCCCAGTTATGACAAAGCCCTGTAGGGCACAGTTTCCATATCAGCTCCTCCTATCTATGATTAGAGGAATAAATGTGTGCTTCTGAGACTCACATTTGACTGATGTCCAGCTGTCAGAATTAACCTTTAATTCTGTCAGCAGTCAGTATATATTGGACCATCCAGAAGCTATTATAATTTACACTGAGGACTCCCCACCTACCTAGGAGCCATTTGCACCGTCCCTTCTTCCTGAGCTGCACCACACAGTTCCTGGGCATAAACTTAAGAAAAACTTTGGAAGACTGTGAGGTTCCTGCGGACAGCACCTGGAAGCAGATGTTCTCTGAATAGAAGAAGCCAGACACAAAGAAAACTACCTACTCATTTCCAGATTGTCAAAAAATTTAAAACGTCATAATACTGGGAATAAAAGAATTAGTTCGCCTGTATCTAAAATGATTACAATATGCAATCATATTAAATCAGCCAAACTACTGTGTGGGAATTTCTAAATAGAGCAATAAGCCTATTTTAAAATATTGCAATAGTTATTTAAATGTTTCATGTCACCCCACAAATATTCACATAAAAGCATCTTTTATTGAAGCTCCTTTTTACTGACTTGAACAGTGTTATTAATGTGTAGGTACCTCCTAAAAGAGGTGACATAGCTAGCTTGCCTAAAAACAGCCATGAAACAATTTTACATCCAAGTTTGCAATGCTATGTATTGCTGTTGTTTCATTTGTCTCAGGTGGTGTCGTATACATGTGCATGTATGGACAAAAACTGAGTTTCTTATCCCCTGTGAATCACAGTGTCTGCTTCTGCAGAAGGAGTCTGTCTTTAAACAGGCACCCAACACACAAAAATGGGATAGTACACTAAATGAAAACTTAGAAGCAATGCAGAAAATTCACGTAGTTTATGTGGGAGTATTAACCATTTGACAGAGAAATACACATGCAGGAAAGATCATGGCTTAAAAGTGAAACAAGAGAAATGACAAGTGGAGAAGTTCATTTCTGAGAAGATATTAATGCTGTTTGAAAGTGCCTGCTTAATTTAATATCCTGGGACATGGCTTGACTTAAAGCCAATCCTTTTTGTCTCAAGAAAAGGAAGCATAGCCACAAAACACAATATTAGAGCACCTCGGCAATATGCTGAAGCTCAAATGTTTATCTTCAATCTTTCCTTTGCCTTTTTTTCATTTTAGTTTCTCTTTACACATCAGCCACATCTACACGTGCAAGTTCTTTTGGAAAATCAGGCCCTTTTTTGAAAGGACACATGGACCATCCACACATAAGATGTGCTCTTTCAATCTGAAATGAAAAGAATGTGGCTCTTCTTCTAGAAGCCCTCTTCTGCTCCCGGATCAGGAAGAGCTCCTCCTTTTGAAATCTTCTTTCAGGAAAAAACACGTGGAGATGTTCCACAGGCCTTTTCTTTTTTCAAAAAGCAGTCCTCATGATGATGGATTTTTTGATCCCTGGCCCATTCTTTTGAAAGAGCGGGGGGCTGTGTGGATGCTCTATGTCAATAGAGCAGATCAACCTTTCAATCTGCTTTTTTTGTGTGTGGATGCACTCTTTTCAAAGGAGATTTTCCGGAAGTTCATCTATCAAAAAATTGCTGTAGTATAGATCTGGCCATCATGAGCCTGAACTAAAGATCAGTGAAGTATATGGGAGTCTTTCCACTGACTTCAGGAGACATTAGGCCTGGTGGAAGCATTCACAGGTTCTTGAGCAATACAGTCCAATTAAAAATAAGCCAATCCTCAGGTTTGGTCAGTATTTGAATGGGAGACCTCAGAGGAAAATGCAGAGTTACAAGGTGAATGTATTTAATGATTCAATGGATAGTACTAAGTTTGTGCTGAATCAACACTCAACTATTTTATTAGGGTCACTGAATTCCAGTGAGTTATTTACAAACTAATCCTAAATAATTTCCCCTCCCTAAATATTTCATTTTCTGTCTCTTACTGTTTAACCAGGGTATGTCTATATGGCAGCCTTATTTCAAAATAACATAGAGCCTATTTAGAAATACACCCATTGGATGCAATATGGCTTATTTCAAAATAGGCTCTATTCCCTGTCTTAACAGCACCTACTCTGAAATCACTGTTTCAAAATAGGCAATAGTCCTCGTACAATGAGGTTTAGCAATTTCAAAATAAAGCAGGACCAAGTGTTGAATGGATGGGGCAAAGAACAGTTTCCCCTAGTGTTGTCAGGACTGCAGAGCAGCATTACTGGCACTTCAAAGGGGCTCAGAGCTCCAGCCACTACTGCTGCTGCTTACTTTGGGGGTGGCAGCAGTCAGAGATCTGGGCCCCCTTGAAATGCCAGGCCCTGGGGTAACTGCCCCCTTTACCCCTCGCGCTCCCGCCCCCACCATCAGTGCACCTGGCAACATAGCGTAGGTCAACTTACTGTGTCAACTAGGTCACCTTACAACTTACAATTTACCACTCCAGTTCAAAAGGAGACTCTCTCCTGTCAATTTATCTTATTCCTCTAATTCCAGGGGAATATCCACATCTATTAGAGTGCACTCTGCTGTCAATGCAGCAGATCTTCACTAGACACCCTAAACTGTCCCTTGTTACATCCATCACAGCAGTGCAGGTGCCCAGTAAGTGTGCACATGGTGCTACTCATTACACAAATCCATCTCTACCACACTGCTGAAAATACCATCCTAAAAGAAATGTCTTCAACTTTTGCACTTATAAAACGGCACAACGGAAACTTTTGCAAAAGCAATGGGTTTTATTCATGATGTTCTGAGTCAAATTTCAGTACAGGTATTTACATGAACCCAACTCAATTGATGTTTGTTTCAGCTGTAGCCTACCAGAATATACCAGAAACAATGTCAGGCATTATATCATGGTTGCAATATTTGTTAATACTGAACCTAACCCCACTGATATATGGTGCAGTATGTTCATTCCGAAAGATACTATTAAAAGCTAAACTCTGATTTATTTTGTGACTATAACTGTGGCTATTATGCCCAGGTATTTACAGCAATGGGTGTTAATTTTAAAATCACAGCAATGATAAATTAATAATATTTCCACTGTTCAAATAACTCTAAAATGCAAAAACAGCATACTGCAGTATAGTTATGAAATAAGGTTAAATTGCACTGAATTTAATTCATAATTCTTAAAACTAAAGTTAAAAGCTAATTGTACACTCATTGTTTATACTACAATCGTAGAACTTTTATTAGCTAGCTCCATGATGGAAATTGCATTTGTTCCTAGCATTAAGAATTTAAAACAAAAAATAACCTGAAACAGTGAAAAGTGTATTTATTCCACCTCCTGAGGAAAAAGAAAAAATGAGGACAAAGACAACAGCACATTTGATTCATTCAGAGACTTTTCCAGAATATTTCTCCAACTCAGACTATTCTGGGGCAACTAATTTTTTAACTATTATTTTCATACTAATAAAATATTTGAATTCCCCTCATCATCTTTCACAAACATTCTATATCGGGATAGTGTGCCACTTTAATCTAACATGTATGTTGTTAAAGAGGACTGAATCCTGAATGTTTCCATTTACTACAAAGTGGCTTGGTAAGCTAGAGAAACTCCCCCTCACCCCACCCCAAAAACGAAATGAATTGAGAGAAAAACATGCATTTCCCAGATGGGGTTTCTCCAGCTCTGTTACAAGGAAATGCAGAAATTGAGCAGCCTGCAAACTAGGCATAGGAGATTGCTGGGATGATATCACTGAAGATTTATATGGTTCATTCTATGAAATCATTATCAATTGATAATGAAAGGGTAGCTTCTTTGATAGATCATTTATAGTTTTCTTGAATCTGATGAAAATCAGTTCCAAAGGGAATTCAAATTTCTTCATCAGTATTTTGGCTTCATTTAATATCTTTGGGTTTTTTGTTTTGTTTTGTTTTTTAAGAGAGAGAGGGAGGGAGTTTATTCCCTGGTAACCTGCTTAATTTATTCATATATTATGTGAATCATACTTAATAAACTGATTAGTTTTCAGTATATAGAATTAATCCCAAGATCAAGGCCAGGATCAATACTGGTTTTGCTGGTGGATATATAAGGACTGAAAGCTGTCTAACTTTAGATGTAATCCTTCACTCTCAATTCATAAGAACATAAGAACGGCCATACTGGGTCAGACCAAAGGTCCATCCAGCCCAGTATCCCATCTGCCGACAGTGCCCAATGCCAGGTGCCCCAGAGAAGGAGAACAGAAGACAATGATCAAGTGATTTATCTCCTGCCATCCATCTCCTGCCCTTGTACTGAAGGCTAGGGCACCATACTTTACCCCTGGCTAATAGCCATTTATGGACCTAACCTGCAAAAAATTTATCGAGCTCTTTTTTAAACCCTAATAGAGTCCTGGCCTTCACAGCCTCCTCCGGCAAGGAGTTCCACAGGTTGACTGTGTGCTGTGTGAAGAAAAATGTCCTCTTATTAGTTTTGAACCTACTACCCATCAATTTCATTTGGTGTCCCCTAGTTATTGTATTATGGGAAAGGGTAAATAATTTTTCTATATTCACTTTCTCCACACCATTCCTGATTTTATATACCTCTATCATATCGCCCCTCAATCGCCTCTTTTCCAGACTGAAAAGTCCCAGTCTCTCTAGCCTCTCCCCATATGGGACCCGTTCCAAACCCCTAATCATCTTAGTCGCCCTTTTCTGAACCTTTTCTAATGCCAATATATCTTTTTTGAGATGAGGAGACCACATCTGCACTCAGTACTCCAGATGTGGGCGTACCATAGTTTTATATAGGGGAAGTATGATATCTTTTGTCTTATTATCGATCCCTTTTTTAATAATTCCTAACATCCTATTTGCTTTACTAACTGCCGCTGCACACTGCGTGGATGTCTTCAGAGAACTATCCACTATAACTCCAAGATCCCTTTCCTGATCTGTCGTAGCTAATTTGACCCCATCATGTTGTACGTGTAATTTGGGTTATTTTTTTCCAATGTGCATTACCTTACACTTACCCACATTAAATTTCATTTGCCATTTTGCTGCCCAATCACTCAGTTTCCTGAGATCTTTTTGTAGTTCTTCACAATCCCTTTTGGTTTTGACTGTCCTGAAGAACTTGGGGTCATCTGCAAACTTTGCCACCTCACTGCTTACCTCATTTTCTAGATCACTGATGAACAAGTTGAACAGGATCGGTCCCAGGACTGACCCCTGGGGAACACCACTAGTTACCCCCCTCCATTGTGAAAATTTACCATTTATTCCAACCCTTTGTTTTCTGTCTTTTAACCAATTCCCAATCCATGAAAGGATCTTTCCTCCTATCCTGTGACCACCTAATTTACATAAAAGCCTTTGGTGTGGGACCGTGTCAAAGGCTTTCTGGAAATCTAGGTATATTATGTCCACTGGGTGCCCCTTGTCCGCATGTTTATTAACCCTTCAAAGAATTCTAATATATTAGTTAGAGACGACTTCCCTCTGCAGAAACCACGCAGACTTTTGCCCAACAATTTGTGCCCTTCTACGTGCCTTGCAATTTTATTCTTTACTATTGTTTCTACTAATTTGCCTGGTACTGATGTTAGACTTATCAGTCTATAATCGCCAGGGTCTCCTCTGGAGCCTTTTTTAAATATTGGCGTTATATTGGCCGTCTTCCAGTCATTGGGTACCGAAGCGGATTTAAAGGATAGGCTACAAACCACTGTTAATAACTCTGCAATTTCACATTTGAGTTCTTTCAGAACCCTTGGGTGAATACCGTCTGGTCCTAGAGACTTGTTACTATTCAGCTTATCAATTAACTCCAAAACCTCCTCTAATGTCACTTCAATCTGGGAGAGTTCCTCAGATTTGTCACCTAAAAAGGCTGGCTCAGATTTAGGAACCTCTGTAACATCCTCAGCCATGAAGACTGAAGCAAAGAAATCATTTAATTGCTCCGCAATGGCACTGTCTTCCTTGATCGCTCCTTTTATATCTTTATCGTCCAAGGGCCCCACTGCTTTTTTAGTGGGCTTCCTGCTTCTAATGTATTTAAAAAACATTTTACTATCATTTTTTGAATTTTTGGCTAGCTGTTCCTCAAAATCTTTTTTGGCTTTTCTTACTACATTATGACACTTAATTTGGGAGTGTTTATGTTCCTTTCTATTTTCCTCACTAGGATTTGACTTCCACTTTTTAAAAGCTGCCCTTTTCTCTCTCACTGCCTTTTTAACATGGCTGTTAAGCCATGGTGGTTCTTTGTTAGGTCTCCTACTGTGTTTTTTTATTTGGGGTATACATTTAAGTTGGGCCTCTAATATGGTGTCTTTAAACAGTTTCCATGCAGCTTCCAGGGATTTTAGTTTAGTTACTCTACCTTTTAGTTTCTGTTTAACTAGCTTCCTCATTATGTGTAATTCCCCTTTTTGAAATTAAATGCCAGAGTGTTTGACCGCTGAGGTGTTCTTCCCAACACAGGAATATTAAAAGTTATTATATTGTGGTCACTATTTCCAAGCGGTCCAGTAACAGTTACCTCTTGGACCAGATCCTGCATTCCAGTCAGGACTAGATCGAGAATTGACTCTCCCCTTGTGGGTTCCTGTACGAGCTGTTCCAAGAAGCAGTCATTTAAGGCATCAAGAAATTTAATCTCTGAATCCCGTCCTGAGGTGACATGTACCCAATCAATATGGGGATAATTGAAATCTCCTATTATTACATACAGATATAATTCCATACAGATATAATCATACACATATACACATACACTCAGTATGTGTATGTCTTTTCTGTCTTAAGATATCTCTAGGTTGTGTTTTCAACTGTATGACACTTGTCTTTCCTATAGGGCTTGTCTACACTTGCCCCCAACTTTGAAGGGGGCATGTTAATCAGGGTGATGGGAGATTACTCATGAAGTGCTGTGGTGAATACACAGCATTTCCTTAGGCTAATTCTCCCCCAAGGCAACTTCAAAGTGCCAAACTTTGAAGTGACGGCATGAGTGTAGCTGCGGACACTTCAAAGTGCCCGTGCGACTTCGAAGTACCTTTACTCCCCAAATTTTTGAGGAATAAAGGCACTTCGAAGTAGTGCAGGCACTTTGAAGTGCCCATAGCTACACACATGCCGGCACTTTGAAGTTTGGCACTTTTAGTTGCCACAGGCGAGAATTAGCCGAATGAGGGGCTGTGTATTCACTGCAGCACTTCATTAATAATCTCCCATCACCCTGATTAACACTTGCCTCCAACCCTTCGAAGTTGGAGGCAAGTGTAGATCCCGACATAGTGTTCATATGTATAAACATATACAGTCAGGTAGCCAGCTCACCATTGTTTTCATATCTCATTTTCTAATTAAAAAATTTTTGACCAACTCTATCCATCATGGTGTGTAAAAGATTTAAGCAGCCTGAGTCTGGGATCACTGCAAGGAGTGAAGTACGTCATTGCACATGACTGCATAGTTCTTCATCATCATCATATCTAAATTGTACACCCCATCACATCATGTATTTTGTCACATGACACATAGGATACAAAATATGTTTTAGAGAGCTTTAAGAACTTTAGTATGACTATTTTTATGTCAGTTCATCTGAAAAGTCAGCAAAAACAACAAGAAGTCCTGTGGTACCTTGAAGACTAACAGATTTTTTGGAGTGTAAGCATCTGACAAAGAGGGTCTTTGCCCATGAAAGTTTATGCTCTGATAAATCTGCTAGTCTATAAGGTGCCAGAGGACTTCTTGGTTTTTTTTGCAGATACAGGCTAATGTGGCAGCTGCTCTGATACCTGTAAAATCAGGTGGTTTCACATATTCTGATCCAGTTCTGTGGGGCTCTAAAGGTAGAGAAAATCAAAAGTAATGCATGTAAGCCTCCCCATAAAATAGCTCAACTAAATAAACATGTCACATCTTTAACATCCAGCACTTCAACTCTTTCTAGGGCTTATTCGACAAAGACAGGTTCAAGGAAACGTAACATTTCCATTTTCTGATAATAGAATGCTGCTATTTCTAAATTTGTAAGGTCCATCTGTATCAGACTTTAAGATCATCCCACTTTTACCTCTAGAAATGCTGTTATGCTCATCATGACTGAATTTTGACCATTCTGGAATGGTAGGTAATATAAGGGACAAAATGAAAATTCAGTTAATCAAAAATAATGTATGTAGCTCAGTCAAGTCTTATCTTCAGTTTTACAAGTCAGACCTAAAAGCAAGCAGTGATAGAAGGAGTCCCTTGGGATATCTGCAACAGCTAATAACAGGATTCCATACTGAGAAACTAGGTTTGAAGAGTGCAAATATGGTGGTAAATATAAAAAGGCATGGGAAAGGTCATTTAAAGATTTTCTTCTATCAGAAGCCTAGCTAACCCATCAAATGTCTGTTATATAGTATGCTTTTTTGAGTGCCTTGTTAATTTTCTTTTGCTTCTGTTTCTGTGTATATGTTGATTGTAATCCTGCTGTTGTCATCCAGACCTATCAAGCACACATAATTTGAAGGGATGACATTTATTTAATCCTTAAGTGACCTACAGTGCAATTTTGATGCTTTTTTTTAAATTAGAACTATAGAATGTATTAGATCACAATGAAAATTTATCAAACTGGTGTTAGAAAAAGTGCTATTTAAGGTAAAGGAATCCATTCCAGAACATTTAAAGTTCATTGTATAAAATATACAGAGCCTGGGGAACGTCCAGATTCCCAAGGCATTCTGTCAACTGTAAATCAACAGAATGCAGCACTGTTGCCAACAGTTGTATCCAGCAACCCATGAGGCATAATGCCTCTGTCGACAGAAAATCGATCTGGCCATTCTGGGTGGCGCTCTGTTGACAGACAGAGCTTCCAGGACACCATGCAGCTCTGTCTTCTGTGCTTCTGGTTTCCCATACAAACTTCTGTCACCAAACCGCTGTACTCTAGACATAGCCCCACAAACCACATCCTATATTTGGGCCTTTGCAAGCAGGGAAATATGCTAGTGTCAACAAATTGCTGTGAAAAATGAGATGCTGCATTTCAGGACAAATTTTAAACTACTCTACTCAATAAATAAACAATTAATTATACAATAATCAACTCTACTTAATCCTTATATCTGACATAAAAGATAACCCAAAATACTATCTAAATACTAATCTAATACTTTCTAAAACGTTTTCCCATACTGTTCAAATAAATGTGTCTTATTTTCCTTTTTATGGGTAAATGAGCTTGGATCTAAGAAGTGCTATCAGTTTGTAAGTCTCAAAGTTAATCATCCACACATCATTTCAAACAACAGTTGCAACAGCGCTTAAATTTTGTGTTTATGAATAGCTTCTATTAGATTCAATTACACACACCGGAGACTAACGAACATGTAAGCTTTAGCTGCCGATTTTAGAATCACAGAACCATAGAATTCTAGGGCTGGAAGAGACCTCAGGAGGTCATCTAGTCCAGCTCCCTGTCTAAAACAGGATCAACCCCATCTTAAACATCCCAGCCATGACTATGTCAAGCTAGGAGTTAACCTCTAGGGATGGAGATTCCGCCACCTCTCTTGGTAACACTTTCCAATCTTTCATCACTCTCCTGGGCTGTGTCTACACTTATGAAAATCTTCAAAATGGCCATGCTAATGACCAGATCAAAGAATACTAATGAGGCACTGAAATGAATATTCAGTGCCTCATTAGCATGCTGCCGGCTGCAGCACTTCAAAAGTGCCGCAGTTTGCTCACCCACAGCTTGTCTACATAGAGGATCCTTTCAAAAAGGACCCCCATGTAGATGAGCTGTGGGCAAGTGGACCGTGACACTTTCAAATTGCTGTGGCTGGCAGCATGTTAATAAGGTGCTAAATATTCATTTCTGCATCTCATTAGTATTCTTCTACTTGGCCAATAGCATTGCCATTTTGAAGTTTTTCGTAAGTGTAGACGTAGCCCTGATGAAAGAGTTTTTCCTAATAGCCAACCTACACCTCTTCTTCTGCAACTTCAGACCATTGCTCCTTGTTCTGCCATCTGTCACCATTGAGAACAGCCTCTCTCCATTCTCTTTAGAGCTCTCTTTCAGAAATTTGAAGGCTGCTATCAAATCACCCTCAGTCTTCTCTTCTGCAAACTAAATAAGCCCAAATCTCTCAGCCTCTCCTCATAGGTCATGTGCTCCAGACTCTCATAATTTTCGTTGCCCTCCACTGAAACCTCTCCAATGTGTCCACATCCTTGCTATGCCTGGGAGGCCCAGAACTGGATGTAATACTCCAGACCAAGCCACACCAGAGCTAAGTAAAGGGGAATAATAACTTCCCTCAATCTGCAGGAAATGCTTCTCCTAATGCATTCCAATATGACATTAGCCTTCTTGGCTACAAGGGCACATTGTTGACTTCTATCCAGCCTCTCATCCACTGCAATCCCCAGCTCCTTTTCTGCTGCACTGCTACTTAGCCAGTTGGTCCCCAGCCTGTAACTGTGCTTGGGATTTTTCCATCAACCTGAACCTCATCAAATTCCTTTTGGCCCAATCCTTCAATTTGTCTAGATCACTCTGGACCCTATCCCTACCCTCCAATGTATCTACCTGACCCCCATCTTTGTGTCATCTGCAAATTTGCTGAGGGTGCAATCTATCCCCTCATCCAGGTCATTAATAAAGATATTGAACAGTACTGGCCCTACCACTGATCCTTGGGGAACTCCACTTGAAACCGACCACTGAGCCACTGATCACTACCCACTGGGCCTGTCAGTCAAGCCAGTTTTCTGTCCATCTTACAGTCCATGTATCCAATCCATACTTCCTTAATTTATGGGCAAGATTATTGTGGAAGATTGTATCAAATGCTTTGCTAAAGTCAAGGTATATCACATCCATTGACTTCTCCATGTCCACAGAGCCAGTTACCTTACCATAGAAGCTAATCAGATTGGTCAGGCACGACCTGCTCTTGGTGAATCCATGCTGACTACTCTTGATCACTTTCACCTCTTTTAACTCATTTGGAAGTTAGGAATGGGATTGACATGTGTCCCGCCATCCAAAGGCATTAATAATGCATTATGTTTAATCTCTTGGTAATATAGGAACACCAATGGATTTATTTTAAAAAATGCCAGTGGGCCAGGAACCAAGAGCAACAAACTAAAAATGAACCTCATCTGCAAAGCTCCAGAAAGTAACCTGCTTTACAACAAAGCTTGCTTTCAGTGGGTTAAATCAGCAGGAAAGTTCCATGCTGCAGACATACTCCCAGGTTCCCGCCAGTAGCTGAGACAGGCCTGCCTTGCTGATTAAGGGGATTTTAGTCACTAATGGTACAGAACTGATTTTGATCTGGTCTATTAATGTGACACCCAACTGGCAGCCATCAAAATAATCACCTCACAAAAGCAGCAACATTAAGTTTACATGACCCTGCAACCCTGGCCAATGTCTCACAAATCAAGATGACATTAACCATTAGTGTTTAATGTTCTTAACCAGCAAAATACAGCTTGCTCCTTCTTTTGCTCAGAATTCTATTTACTTGGACAAGTCTAGCATAACAGGTTTCCAGCTCTTCCCTTCTAAGTTTTGATCAACAACATTCACTTTAGTCAGGGTCATTCCCACTGAAAATGAAGTTCATCGGTGCCTGAATATTTATGATCAGTGTTCCAATTGTGTCTCATACATCCATTGTTAGTGACACAGGTTACCATGACCTTCAACCATACTATCTTTTTTAAATGTCTTTCCTCTCGAGTTACCTAATTTACATAACTGTTTCTGTATTAACCAGTAATAAATTCAATAAATATGTATTACTGAAATAAATAAAAGGAACAAATGATCACTTCTGTGCTATCACATGGACTTCAGGACACATGTGACGACACAGTAACTCCACCATTTAAATTAAATTACACAATTAAAATGTAACATTGAAAATAAGTAATTTTAAGCCATGAACCACTATCCATCACAATATTTCCATCATTCTTTCATGACATACACAAAAAATCTGACCCAAACATTTAACTAAACAAAATAAATCAGAAATTATTTTCTTTTTGCTTAAGAAGGTGCTCTGAAAAACAGAGGCTACTAAGCATTTAAACATCTGAGAGAACATTAATGTGATAAGAATCCATGTCATGAACCTTAGGATAATCCCTATCAATTTAGGTTAGTGGCAATAAATGTATGGACATTTCTTCTCAAACTATGCTGATAATTATGCACACATTTTGTAAAATCACTTACCTAGAACTGGTCAAATACTGAAAGATTGATTTGTGAACTTCTGGAACATTTTGAAGTCATTCTCATTCAAAGGGAATAAAAAAAATGAATATATTTTCTTTTTAAAAGTTTCCTAAAAATGTTATTGGACATTTCAAATTTTAAAATATGTTAGTTTTTAGTTTTCCTTTCTACCTCTTTTTAACTCATTTCTTTTCCTTGCTTTTTCCTCTGTTTTCATTTTTTTCCAAACTTCCATTCACAAAAAAAAAGGGCGGGGGGGAGAGGAGAACAGAATTAAATTGAGGAGAAACAAAGAACATTTTAAAACAGAGTACAAATTTTTACAAGGGAGTTTCAGTTTTGAAAAGGGACCTTTTTTGCAATTAATGGCACTTTCATCCCCAAGAAAGTTAACCAGCCGCAATTTTGTTTCTTTTGGGCAGTGACAGGCTTTAATGCATATCTGTATAGTAAATAGGAATGCAGATACTGTATCAGATCAATGTCCCATTTAATCCAGTATCCTGGTAATGGTCAGAATTGGATGATTTAGAGGAAGGTACAAGAGATCCTGCAGCAGCAGTCAGTTATGGAGTAATCTTCTGTTCGCAGGATGGTGCTTTGATCAGTGTGTCAAACGTCAAATACATACAATACTATAGGTTGAATCTCTCTAATACGGAACTCTCTCATGCAGCAATATCCATAATCCAGCACGATTTTCGTGATCCAAATGAACACTTATCATAGGTGTGGCCAAGCTATCAGTGGCCCCATAAAGTTTGTTTCCAGCCACCAGTCCTGGCTCTCAATGCTCTGTGCTGTTATTTAGCTGTAATTTACCCCTAAATGTCTTCTAAGAGCCCAGTAAGCAGTGGAAGTTGTTTGTAATGTACTAGAAAATATTGACCTCCCGTGATCTGGCAAATTCTCTCATTCAGCACCATCCAGGGCCTGAGGGTGCCAGATTAGAGAGGTTCAACCTATATTAATAATCGATACAAGCCATGGCAAACTAAGGAAATATACATATGAAAAAAAATCTGTCCATCTCAGATCATCAAGACAAACACGGATGAATAAAATTCTGACCCTCTGAGAGAATTTCAGATTACAGAGGCACTTATTTATTTATGCTACTTAAAAGGCATAGGCAACCAGAAAAAAAGAATTTGACCCAAGGCTAGTCTGTCTCTTTCACACTCTCTGTAGCTTCAGAGTATAAAATCCATTTAAGATATATGAAGCTTAAAAGGCATAGACAACAAGAAAAACAGAATTTGACCCAAGGTTAGTCTCTCTCTTTCACACTCTCTGTAGCTTCGGACTATAAAATCCTTTTAAGATACACAGTACAATGCTCAAGCCTACAGAGATTTTCATAGATATCTAATTTGAAATCAATGGGGCTATTCACAGTGTATTCAGTTAACCATCTCTGCAAGTCTCTATAGGATTGCAAGATTAGTTGTTACCTTTGCACAGTGCAGTACATTTTGGCACTAAGCAAAAGAACTAATGGTTCTTTAATAGAAACTACATCATAATATTTCTTTCAACATTTGGTCTGGATCTTATTTCAATGTCAGATACAACTTTTAAACAACTTTTAATTCATAAACACCTGGCAAAATGAATCAAAGTATTCCTCCTGGAAAGTTCATAATATCACATCCTTGATTTCAGCAAAATCAAGTGTTCCAGAAATTCTCTGATTAAATCCTCTAAAGCAGTGGTTCCCAAGTGGTTCGGTATGCTGTTGTTCAACATCATTGGCTTGACTTTTAACATCTCTAATTTCAGTCAAAGCTCCTCCTAATTTTTATCTGAATTATTAATGATCATGAGCCAGACTGCTTTGGTTCCTTCTTACAAAGTTTGAATAAAGAAAAGTACCAAACATTTTGAGCCGCACTTGAAGGAAATAAAGTGTAGAAGGGCTTTATGCTTTGCAGAACATAGTTGGCTTTATGTGAAGTGAGATATTGGTGAGCTTCGACCAAAGGTCAGGCTCTGCATTGGAATTAATTCTATATTTTTTAATGGCAATCAAGGAAGAAAAAACAATCTTGACGAGATGTGTTACAGTTAGGCGCACCAATGGGCCCAGAGGGGTTGGGGGCCTCAGGTGGAATGGGCATGCTGGGGCAACCAGCCCTCAGCACCACCTGGAGCATACCATGCCATGCCCCTCAACCTCCCAGCCAGCCCTGAGAGGCTTCCAGAGCATGACTTGCAGCAGTCCAAGAACAATCTAAAGGGCCCTGGGGCAACTGCCTATACCCTTTACACCCCTGCAATCAGTGGGCCTAAGCATCACAAATGTTTCAAGACTTTTTCTCATACCAATTTTTTTCTGATAAACTCGTCTCTCCTTCTCAACTGAAAGTCACTGAGCTGCCACTTTCTTTAATTCAAGCTGGTGTCCACTAGCCTGTGACAGTTCAGTGAACTCTTTGTTCTCCTTTGCCAAGAAGCCATCTGGCAGTGTGTCTTCTATTTCATGAAACTATTTATTAAACTTAGTGACCAAATTCATTTGCAATTCATATGCAATGAGGAATTTTTTCAAGGTCAGGAGTGTTTAGTAATTTACTCTTTTTTCTGTTTCATGCTATAAATTGCAGTTTCTTCATTACTGCCCTTGTTTTGTCAACATTAAACGTGAGCCATTCCCCATGGATACATATTCAGGTTTATTGTTATTGTTAACTGATGTTTTGCTAGGGTAGCATGTATTTATGTGGTGGATTTAATTTATTGTGGATATATTTTAGCTTTCCTTGTGGTTCTGAAACCATGACATTTCATTAAATAGCTCAAGTCTATTCAGTTTAAGACTTCACTTGTCACAAAGTAGCTTTTTTGCAAATATACCTTGTATAATGTGTAAGAAATGAGTAATAAGCCTGTGATTGGCTGGTTCTGTATTACTGTTATAATGATGACTGGAAAAGCTTTTATTAAAAAATATTTCTAATGAGCCACAAATGAGGGTAAAATTAGATTGGAGTGCTCTACCACTATTCGTGTTAATGGACTTTAGACTGTAAAGCAGTTCCCTAACTGTGATACAAGAACTTGTTGGAAAAAAAATCTTCCATACTGTACTCTTAATGTACTGTGTATAACTGCCTGGCTTTCTATAAAGCCTACTGTTGGCTTGTGCCAAGCTACTGAGGCAAGCTTGGGATGTTCCATATTGCATTGCCAGGGTTCCTGTCATCCAAAACCACACCCAAATACACAGGGCCAGTTTTGAGCGGCTGCTAAACCTGTGGCTGCCAGGAACCCCAGAATCAAGGGTCCCAACATACAAAGCTGCTACCCACCAGGACAGCCCTCTGCAATACCTCCCTTCAGAGGTTACACTTGCTATCTGCAGAGCTACAAAGGGAGCACGGAATGGATGACCTCTTCCTTCAGGAAACTTGCATGATGGTCAGATGCAATGGAAATACCTGGCTACAGGACTAAGGAGAGACACCTGCCTGAGAAGTTTGCAGAGTATTAAAGGCTTCCAATGGTTTTCCCATGGGGCCAAATCTGTTGAGAGGAGGGAGATCTCAAGGAGGTAAATTATTAAACAATCAGCTTGTAAGCAGCTGGAGGATACTCTACTCTATTTTGCAGAGTATGCCTGTTTGGTGAAGAACTCCTACTAAATGTTAATAGCTAGAACCACCATATTCAGTATACAGTTTCTTCTTATCATAACACTAGGGTTTGGTTGTGTCAGGAAACTGGGATGTTCCTGGAATGGGATAGCTTCTCAGAAAACCAAACAGAAAAGAGACAATCACCAAAGCAAGTCCAGTCCTCAAAACTGACATAACTGAATCATTGTGGAAAGAGACTGAAGCAAGATGAACCAGAGAAATAGGATAAACTTGGAATAGGATTTCTTCACAATACTCCTTACAGAAAAGAGCTAAAATGGAGAAATTTGAAGTAGTGTTCTGTTTTGGCACAGCTACATCAATGCTTAAGGTTTGAGAACTGGAACAAATATTATTGTAAACAAAAATGACTATAGTCCTTTTTTTAAAAAAATGTAGGGAATCAAAAGAGTTTATAGGTAAATCTGCTAGTATGGTTAAAAGGAACAGCTACTCATGGATTTCTCAAGAATAAACCATGCCAAGCCAGTCTAATTTCCTTCTTTGTTATGGTAGCCAGCCTAGTGGATGAGGGGAAAGTGGTAGATGTGGTATAACATGATTTTAGTATGCCTTTTAACAAAGTCACATATGATATTTCATAAACAAACTACATAAAATATGTGGATGATATTACTATAAGGTGGATGCAAAACTGGTTGAAAAATCATACTGAAAAATATTTATCAATGGTTCACTGTTATTCTGAGTAGGCATATCTAGTTGGGTCCAGCAGGAGTCTATCTGGGATCCAAAACCATTCAACACATTTATTAATGATGAGGATAATGTAGTGGAGAGTATGCTTAGAAAATTTATGGATGACACCCAACTGGAACGGGTTGCTAAAAAACTTGAAAGACAGCATTAGAATTCCAAATGGCCCTGAAAACTGGAGAACTTGTCTGAAATCAACAGAATGAAATTCAGTAATAAACATTACTCCACTGCGTTACACTGAGGAGGGGATAAAAATCACATGTGTGGCTACAAAATAAGGAATAACTAGCTAGGCAGTCATATTGCTGAAAAGGCTGTAGCATTTAGTGGAATTTGAGCCAGCAATGTACTGTGTTTGCTGAAAATCCTAAAGTTATTCTGGGGTGTATTATCAAGTCTGTCTCATGTAAGATGTAGAATGATAGTTTTGTTTTTCTTGGCATTGGAGAGGGCTCAAGTGGAGCACTTTGTCCACTTTTGGGTGTCAAGACAAGAGACAAGCAACAAAAATGATAAAACATTTAGGAAACCTGAGCAATGAAGCAAGGGAAAAGTGGGTTGGGAAAGGGAGGCATGTTTAGACTTGAGAAAAGTAAACAGCAACCTGAAATATGAGCGGCTACAAAGAGGATAGTAATCACTGTTTCCACGAGAACAACAAGAACTCCTGTGGCACCTTATACACTAACAGATATTTTGGAGCATAAGCTTTCATGGGCAAAGACCCGCTTCATCAGATGCATGAAGCGGGTCTTTGCTCATGAAAGCTTATGTTCCAAAATATCTGTTCGTCTATAAGGTGCCACAAAACTTCTTGTTGTTCACAAAGCTACAGACTAACACGTCTACCTCTCTGACACAGTTTCCACGTTCACTAAAAGTAGAACAAAAATGAATTAACTTAATCTGCAGCGAGAGAGAATAAGAAGAGGTCAGGAATCATGTAGGTATCCTTGCTCCTCCCTCACTTTTGGGGTCTAGATTAGATGATCTTTTAAAATGATACCATTTCTATGATTCTATGGAGCTGCCATATGCCTAGGTTGACCATATTTCCCTTGCTGAATACTGGACAAATGGTAAAATGGTACTTGTATTCAAACGAGTCCAATGACAATTAAAATTGAGTAGACAAACATTCAAGTTAACAAACTGACTGAGACCACATTAAAAAGAAATACTACACAGGTGGATTCTTTTTATTTACATTCTTATCTTTATGACTTAAGAGTTAACACATGTAGGAGTAACACTGAGACTTTTTACTCAACACCCAGGTAAGTTCACACACACACACACACTTCTCTATCTGTGTCTCACACAGGGGAAAGATGACCAACTGAGTGATCCTCCCTGACTGGCACTCTCTGTCCTCCACACCTGGTCAGTGTCTTGGGACCTCCTGGCACCTGTTACTGTGTCCTCCTAGGGCAACATAAGGTGGGGCAGGGTCATACGGCCCCCTAAATAAATTCTGCCAGGGTTCACACCAGAATGTGACCAGCAGAAGCCTGTCTGCACTGCGCAGGAGGGGAGGGATGGGGGCAGCTTCTGCCCAGAGGGGACGTTATGTGGAGGGGCAAGGGATGACCAAGCTAATGTCTTTGCAGAGCTTATCCTTCCTCCTTGCCATATCTCCCCAGTGCCTGCAAGCAGCTTGATTAAGCCTGCTCACAGAGCCTCAGAAGGCAGTGAATATCTCCAGGATTCTGCTGGCCACTGACATAACCAGCTGCCTCTTGTCCCTTGGCTACAATGTGGGCAGGAAGGGGTTAAGCCCCAAGTATGCTTTGTTCACCGGGGCCCAGGGAACCTCACTACAGGAGCTTCAGTGGCCACAGAGCCCAGCCATAGAGGTGGTTGCACAGGGAAGGGTGTGTAGGTGACAGAGCAGTCCTGCATTCCTTGGGTGCAGGGCCTAGGGTGGTCGGGGAGGGGGGATGAAGAGTTTGCTAAGCCCTTGCCCAGAAAGCTGCTGTGAAGCCTACAGGTTCAGTGCAGGAAAAGCCTGGAAATCACTTTTTCTCATGCTCCTGAGCCAGAGTGCACTGGAGGCTTCACTGAAAGATCTGCAGGGGGAGCAGCTCAACCCTGTGCACCAAAGGTTTGCAACACCACCAGCCTTGCACATCCACCCCCATAGTTGGCAACTGCACCATTCCACTCACTGCTGGTGGGCCTGTGGCTGGCAAACAGGGATGTGGCCAACAGCAGAAACCACTGATACTGATGGGAGTGCCCAGTGCCTTTTTTGTGCCAGTACTGAGTACCAGCACCTCTGCAGCCCCAGCTGCAGGATTGGCTGGGGGAGCGGGGTGAGGAGCTGGCAGAGTACCGGCTCTTCTCTTTCCTTACAAAAAAGCACTGGGCATGCTACTGAAAATATGGGAGAGCTTTCCCGTTTTTAAGAAGAAGTCAGGACACCTGTAGGAGGACTTAAATAGGGGACTGTAACTTTAAAAATGAGGTTCCTAGTCACCCTACTTATGCCCAGCTGAAGCCCCCACTGCCAGCTCAGACTCTCCTACCTTCCTACCCTCTCTGCTGAGAACTCCTGCCCTTTCTAAAACCCTCCATACACATACAAATAGTAAAGCCCTCTACACTCCAGCCACTATCCCCTTCTCTCTGACTTTATGTCCTCTAACACTGCCACTCAGACTGCCTAAGCTAAAGTACTTTTTTTTAAGTATTTCTCCCAGGCACATGTCCACCAGGCAGACCAATTTTGACGTGCTTGCATACATGCCAGGATAACGGCCTGATCTTAGCTCATCAAAAAGAGTCAATCCATAGTCATACACCTGCCTCTAGCTTGTCTGAATGCTATGGTGTCACTTGTTTTAGTTAGCATGTGGTGGTGGAAGCTGCACATTCATGAATGGAATTGTTATCTTTCCATTATATAGAAATGGCTAATGAATAGCAGTGTCAAACCAAAACAAAACTTCAGAGAATGATACAGAAACACAATAAATGCCCCCTGCTGAGACATGCCGTGATGTTGTAGCTGTGTCAGACCCAGGGTATTAAACAGACAAGTTGGATGGGGGTAATAGCTGGTTTTGTGCAAACTTCTATTGGCGAAAGAAACAAGCTCTTGAGTTTACAGAGCTCATTTTCTTCTGAAATAGGCAGTCAGATAAATCAGTCCCTGAGTGAATAAAATGGAGGGATTTAAGACACCGCTGGCAGAATTTCTGCTACAAGTAGTTAACTAGTGCAAGATTGTTAGAAGGTCTGATCTCACCTACTTGTTTAGATAGTCTTTAAGAGGCAAAAGAGAGTGAACCAGTGTCAGCTTGTCATTTGCAGTGAATTATTAGCCAATCATTCAGTGAAATCTTCCCTACCTCAAGATCACCTCTACGCAAAGCATAGCTCTTTAAAGAACAAAACAAAACAAAACAAAACTCTCAATTTGAGAGAAATGTAAGTGAATTTGAAAAACAGTCCAAAACCACCATCTGTCAGTCAATGAAGGTGCTAGACCCGTCATATCATTTAAGCTTGAAGATGGCTCAGACTTAGAATGCCTACAGAAGTTGATAAGGGACAAGTTCGTTGCAGGAAAAGTCGGACGTTTTGCCATCAATTCTAAGAGATAAAGCTTCAGAACAGTTTGGCGCTTCTTTTTCTAAGAGAAGTGTGACTATTGGGAAAAAAAACTTGTACCCATTTAAAAGGTCCTGGAAAAACCTGGAGTACAGTGGGAAAACTAGCAATAATATATTAATGTTAAAACATATCAGGATATGCATCAGATTAACTTGGTCTTAACACCATATATACTTTCAAAAGACCACTGTAGTGTAGACATAGCCTGAATTTGCATACCCCTGAAACAATAATTCTAAGAGGTACAAACTATAGAAATCCTGTTATTGGGGTGGTACCTGAACATCTAATAATGACGAATAAAAATATTAACACTATTAACTATTGCACTGCTGACAATTTTAGCAGAACATCCTGTTAATAAGCCTATCGTACAACCCCAACTACCTTCCCCAGCTTTATTGGTGTCAACATCTTCAGTTTCCCCCACCTAGCTGACAAATGTCCAGCTTCTAACAAATTCCACAGTGCAATTGTGTTTTTAATACAACACTAAAACATGTAAGATAACATAAAAACATAGTTTTAAATTAACGAACAGAAGATGTACTGTACCGATTGTTCTATGCATTTACACATGTAGTTCAATATGAAATAACTCTGTTGCTTTTGTTGCAATTGTTTTGATTTATAATTTGGTGGCTAGAGGTGACAGACTATCCTGTATGTGCATTATATGAACCAGACTGGTGATACCGCTGACTCATATGTGTAATGAACTTAAATTTCAAACCTAAGTATAGCTCAGGTATGATGCCTCAGCACCTGAATATGTGAGTATATCTCACAACCAGTATTGCCATTCAGTCTTACTTAAATTAAGATCTAGTAATTTCCCATCCAGACACCCCCCGCAGTATCTGCTTAAAAGCCATTTATTTATATCCCCAGTGGTGCACTTTTGAAATGCCCATAGAATAACAGTGGGAAAGGGTAGGCTTAGGGGAGTCTTGGTGCGGGTATGGTGCTGGGAAATTACAAATTTACCATCTGGCTTTCAGGACGCACAGTAAATTATGTAGCTTGTCCATGTAATGAATCTGAATCAGCTCCTGCATTTCACTAGCAGAAGCTAATGGATCACAATCTGTAGGGCATGATGGCAGAAAGTCTGGCTAGAAGATATGCCCATTGCGCAATCTGCTATGTTCACATCATAGAAACAGAGCAATTGGATTAAAACAAATATACTTGCTGGAATGTTACAACTTAACACTACTGTACTTCTGAACCAGCCACAAGAGCAAACATACAGAAAGAGAGAAAAGAAGGCTATTCTCCACAACAGAGGCACCAGTCACCCCACCTGGCCCCCTAGTTTGTGCACATACTGATTGGTCACATGGCTTTGCTGCTGCAGAACCACTTAGCCTGCAAGCAAGACTTGCATGCCAACTACCACTGGTCTTAGAGTGTTAGCTGGCAGTGATTCAAAGGGTCTTGGGCTCCAGCTGTCCCCCCAGTAGTGGTTGTGGTTGGCAGCACTGAGCTCTTGTGAATGTTCAGCCCTGGGGCAACTGTCCCCATCTCCCTCCCCATCAGCAGCCTGGTTCCAAAGGCTGGTGCTCCAAATGACTCTAACTGTGTAAAACTAGTCTAGCGAACCCTCAGTCATTGGCCACGCTCGCGTTAGGGTGAATTGCATAGGCACCTGAACAAAGTCGTGAGGTATGAGAGACAAGGGTGGTGCACGGGAGGGAAACAAACACAATATATGCAAGGGAGACTAACCAAGCATAAAAAAGCAACCCCACAATGTTTGCCACCCTCAGGGCAAGAAATGAGGAACCAAAGTATAGGAGACAGGCCTAAACTGTTTTTTTGTCTCATCAGTTAAATTGCCTGAAGGCTATGTCTGTGACTTTTGTCACCCCTACCCTCAGCTCAAAACTGATAAACAGGAAAGAACCCATGATCCCTGACTTGGCAACCCCAGTGGCGCTCTCCGCATGCCTTAAAAGGAACTTTATAGTATAAAAGGAAATTTATAGTTGTGTAAGATGAAAAAAAAGGGGGGGAAGCGCGGAAGGTTTGCAGGCAAAGAGAAGCAGAAGCAGCCAGAATGTGATGTGTCAAGCCTTGGGTGGAGCCAGCAAACAGCAGAACCATAAAGGGGGGCAACAATGTAAGGAGGAGAAGAAACTCCCAAATCCTGGCGGGACCAGATGCTGTCTGTGACAAGGACTGATCGCCCTTCACTGCTCCTCTGCCTGCGCTGAGTTAAGGCAGAGTAGTGCATGAATACTTAATGGTACCACGAAGAAATCTGGAACAGTTTAGCTTAGTTAACCAAATGCAGAGTTTTGTTATTTTGTTCTTGTATATGTCCTGCTGTGCAAGTAAAAACTAGCAATTGCATTGTCATCCTTGGGTTTCGTCTTTTTTTTAAATATCTTGCTTCAACTATATGTCTCAGTGGTATATGTATGTGTATCCTTAGTTTTCCATGAGCCTGTAAGGGTACTGTGTAAGGCTGTGGCAAAGACACCGAAGGGCCCCTGAAAGGGTTTTGGCCTGATGACCAGGAAGTTCTGAAAGCAAACTGCGACAGCTGGGAAGCAGGACCCGTTGAGCCTCCATGCTCTACAGGACAGGGTGTAGTCTTCATTTAAAAGTCTTGTTTTTCATATTAACCACAAGGTAACACTAAAGTCCAAAACCCACAACTTCCTACACCTTGTAATAGTACCAGCCAAGGAATTCCACTAACCCATGGGCCGTCCTAAATAACTATTGGGAGTTGGAGAAACCCCAGGGGCTGCTTATTTTTTTCTGGGCGTCGTTCTCTTTCTCTTACTGATGGCGTGGTGGAAACCCCAAATATAGTTGAATTAGGACATCAAACCCGTTAACACACTACACAATACACTATACAGATAAAAGGGGGCCTCCTTGTCCCAACTACACTCGCCATCCACCCTAGCCCCTTTAGGGTTTGGAGAAGAACTCATCAGCTCCTCACTAACATGTGGCTTTCCCTAAAGAACCCTTGGCCTTTTGCACTTCCGAGTGTTAACAGTAGTGAAACCAGCTCAATAAACATTGGACCCAAGTAACAGACTTGTGAAGTGGAATTGCTGATTTAAAGTAAATACTTTCCCATGTAACTTCTGTAAATATTCCTTGGTAAAATGTGTGGGACTACTGAAGCAGGAGTTATGTGTCTGCATCATTTCTCACACTTCAAAAGTATGTGAATGATTCACTGGACCTAGGAGAGCAGCTTTGTGCCTACAGAACCAAAAATTTACATCAGCTCGCCAAATTGCTTGCCTGCAAAGTACTGTCCCCTCAAGACTGGATTCCTGTACAATACATCAGAACACTCTTGTAGAACATGTGAAAGCTTGAGTTATGCAGCTACTTGCTGACTGGTCTCCTTTGGGTAACACATTCCTCCCTTACTTCTATGCTCTCTTGGCTCCACTAACTGCAGTTCATTTGCATGTGCAGTTTAAAGTGTTTGCTTGAATTTAAACAGTGCTAAATGATTTTGATCTTGTTTACCCAAATACTACCTCTCTGGTTGTGATTTTTATCCATTACCCAAGATAAAAGAAAAAGCTTCGCCTCTCCCCCCTTTAAGAGCTAACTGTGGGGGAAAAATTCAAATTCTATTAAGTGGAACCCAAAACACTCACTATTTGTATTGTACTTGCAATAGACACAGGCATAGACCCTATTGTGCTATGAGTTATACATACAGAACAAAAATGATGGTTCCTGTTTCCAGACATCTTATAATCTGCCATAAAACACATTCTCTGTTTTCATTATTTAATCCATTTGCTCATGTATTTCCTAACAATTCCTTCAACTTTAACCATCATGAATAACATCAGAAATTCTTACACTGATGTTTGGTAGATGCACAATAATAACTCTCTGAAGACTGAACATCAGTTTTATGTATACTATCATTAGAAGGAGAAAAATAACCACCTAGTGAATTCAATTCTGTGCAGGTGAAACAAGAGAACTAGCTGGCTTCATACAGATCCTGTGCCGGAGATGTGCTGCCCAGATTCCAAACATTTCCAAAAACTAGCAAACAACTTTACAGCCATTCAAAATAGTATTTAATCTAACCTACTCATCACAGCTCTCTCCCCAGGGATCCCACCCATTCTCCTTACTTTTCCTTACTATTTCTTTTGTGGTAGCACTAGACCCAGGCCAAGACCCTATTGTGCTATGTGTTACGCAAATACAGAACAAAAATGATGGTTTCTGTTCCCTGCAGTTTATAATCTGCGGTATAAGCAAAAAGAAACAACTTTGTAGTATAACTTTCTAATAAATTCCTAACAGTCTGAGTAGGTGTAACATGAACTTTGATCAACTCATCACTTCCGTTTTTATGTTTTAGATGTGTTCAGCTTTACTTCCACAATTAAGCTAGAGCACCAGGGTTCTCATGTTGTATAAACCTTTTGAATAGGTTCAGATTATGTCAATAATTCTGAGCATTTTATAAATTCAAGCACTGAAAAAATTGATAGCACACCCTGTTCAGATTTTTTTTTTCTTGAGAAACCCCATCTACTTTTTCCACCACCCTGAATGTGTTTCTCTGGCACATGATATGTATCCCATGGCAATGAAGGTCAGCTGAAACGTGCAAGTGACACCTTCCTTCTTGGTTTAACTCTGAGTTAGCTGCTGGCAGTGCACTTTCAGAGGTACACATTCAACTCTGGAAGTTGCTTCCCTAATACAACTTGACAGAACTTGAATTCAGGCCTTGCCTCAAGGCCTTTCTCCATCTCAGTGTTGGGAAGCAGGCAAGTTTACCAGGATGGTATTTGTTCACGCTGGATGGGTTGTCAGGGTGAAAGAAAAGAGTTCATAACTCTTTACAGGAATATATATTTTTGGATCATAGTAATCTAACAGGTTTCTGCACAGGCCTGAACACTACTGAGCCTCTATAAAGTATTCAGAAATTGGAAGGAAAGCAGAGCATGTAGCTTAGGCAGAACAATCTCCATACATTGGCAGTGACTCACTGTCATTCACATCACGTCTGGATTTCTACGTACAATGCTTCTGCAACCGTGCTCAGACTGACATTATATGCAAACAATGCCAAATGAGACAAAATCTCAACTATGCTGAAAGCGATGCTGTCCAGAGTCTCAAAAATAACCCAGACATTATAATCAAACCAGCTGACAAAGGGGGTGCTGTTGTCATCACAAATAAATCAGACTATGAACAGGAGGCAGCCAGACAACTCTCTAACACCACATTTTACAGACCTCTCTCCGCTGATCCCACTTCGGAATTCCAAAGGAAATTACAACAACTACTCAAGGAACTCTCTGCTGCTATTGGGAACCTTATTCACTCAGACACACCATCTGAGCCCCAGCCTGGATTATTCTATTTACTTCCCAAAATCCACAAACCTGGAAACCCCGGACACCCTATCATTTTGGGTATTGGCACCCTTACCAATGGACTATCCAGTTACGTGGACTCCCTCCTCAAACCCTATGCCACCAACACTGCCAGCTATATCTGAGATACCGCCGACTTCCTGAGGAAATTACAAAACATTGGAAAAGTTCCTGATAACGCCATCCTTGCCACAATGGATGTAGAGGCCCTGTACACGAATATTGCACACAAAAAATGGATTACAAGCAATCAAGAATACCATCCCTGATGTCACCACAGCCAATCTGGTGTCTGACCTCTGTAACTTTGTTCTCACACACAATTATTTCCGATTTAGGGACAATTTATACCTCCAGGTAAGTGGAACTGCTATAGGCACCCGCATGGCCCCACAATATGCTATTATATTTATGGTTGACCTGGAACAACGATTCACTGTCGTCCCCTATTACCCCTCCTGTACTTAAGATACATTGATGACATTTTTATGATTTGGACCCATGGTAGACAGACTCTAGAAGAATTCCACAGAGGCTTTAACAATCTGCACCCCACCATCAACTTATGCCTCGATTATTCCACGTGAGAGAGACATTTCCTGGACACTACAGTACAAATCAAGGATGGCCTGATCGGTATCACACTGCACCAGAAACCCACTGACCGCTATACTTACCTACATGCTTCTAGCTTCCATCAAGCACACATAACTAGATCCATTGTTTACAGGCAAGCCCTTAGGTACAATCGCATTTACCCTGATCCTACTAACAAAGACCAAAAACTACAAGATCTTTACTAAATATTCATAAACCTGAATTATCCACCAGGAGAAATAAAAGAAAAACAAATTGACAGGGCCAGACTAATACCCAAAGACCAGCTACTCCAAGGTAGGCCTAAAAAAGCCAAGAACAGAACATCACTGGTCATCACGTACAGCCCCCAACTTAAACCATTGCAACGCATTATTAAAGACCTACAACCTAACCTTAATCAGGATGCCATACTCCAGAAGGCCCTAGGTGACAGGCCTGTTCTCTCCTACAGACAACCTTCCAACCCTATGAGGATTCTCACCAACAGCCACAGTCTATCCCGCAGGAACACCAGCCCTGGAACTTTTCCTTGCAACAGAGCCCGCTGCCAGCTTTGTCCACATATCTTTTCTGAAGATACCATCACTGGACCTAACTAGGTTATTCACAGAATCATGGGCACATTCTCATGTTCCTCAACTAACATCATATATGCCATCATGTGCCAACAATGCCCAGATGCTTTGTATATTGGACAGACTTCAAACTCCCTTAGACAAAGAGTTAATGGGCACAAAACAGACATCAAAACACTCCTGATCCACAAACCTGTTAGCCGACATTTTAATGGAGTGGGCCATTCTGTTAACGACTTAAGAGTTTGCATGTTACTGAAGAGGAATTTTCACAACACTCTTGAAAGGGAGGCTGTCGAACTCTCTTATATTCAAATTCGACACATTAACACGTGGTTTGAACTGGGATGGGAATTTTCTGAATCACTATAGGGGTTCATTTGCATACTTGGCTCAATCTAATTCTTGGCTCCTCGCCCCCCTTCTGCCCCTCTATGCTCTGTTTTGCTCAAATTGATAATTTTTTTTTCTGATTTGTCCACCTTGCTTACTGTTTTTGGTTCTCTGTGCCTTAAATATTGAGTCTGGGATTGTACTGGGATGGCTATGATCTGAAGAAGTGGGTCTGTCCCACAAAAGCTCACCTAATAAGTTATTTTGTTAGTCTTTAAAGTGCTACTTGACTGCTTTTTTGTTTTTTCATTCACAGATACAGCTAGAATCCTCAGAATGATTTTTTCCCCATTAATATTGTTTTCTACTCATTCAGCAGGAAAACAACAAAACGTTAAAATTGCTCTTCTCCCACTGAACAGTGTAGAGGCATTCTAACAAATCACAGAGTCTAAAATGAGATATTATGAGTAAAAGCCCAAACTGTGAAGACGGGATTTGGAATCACACTGAAAAGAAACTTCCCAAAGATGGGAGCTGCTGCATTCTAGGTCCATTTCCATAACATACATCCCACTAGCACCCACCACATACAGCAGACCCCATTAATCACTTCAAAGGCACTCCTAAGCTGGGCCTACAGGTACCCCCTCCTTTTGGAGGGGCCATGTTAATGAGGCATTCGAAAGATGCTAATGAGGTGCTGACATGAGAGCTTGGTTTTAGGAAGAAGAGGCTTTCAAACACAGGGTGTCCTTTATAAAGGCCCCCGTCTACACAGGCAGTGTGCGTACTGAAAGTGGACCTTTCCAATTGCACGCAGACACTATTATAGACTAATGAGGTGCTGCATATTCATGTCAGTGCCTCATTAGCATCTTCCAAAGGGCCTCATTAACATGCCCCTTCCAAAAGGAGGGGGCACATGTAGACACAAATATAGAGATAAAGATTTTGTAAATGTTACATTTATTTGATATTACTTTAAATATAAACAAATATTTTACTTCTAAGACAGCTCTTGTTTTCAAAGGATTTAAAAATATGTGACTCCCCACAGAGATTTTAAGGAACCTGAACATCAAATATTTAATTACTGCTGATTTGTTTTTCTATATACAATCAGCAGCCCATTTCTTAAATGATTTTGTGTCTCATGATGTACTGAATATTAACCTGGAGTAAAGAGAGTTAGTCAAATGCAGTGGCTCAATATGTTTTTCATTCATTTAATATTTCTTAGGCTAGTAAAGTCATACAAAGCAGTCAAACAAGTACTGAGCTGGAGAACCTCTGGACTAAGCTGGTGGTCCTAATGGATTTTTTAAAAATGATGTAATCATCATAAACGTGAGGAAAGAAGTAAACTCATCAAGACCTCTTAGTTGAGAACCATTAAGGGGTCGGTGAAACTTCATTGAAGCTGGTAGGGCATACCTGACACCTTCCACTTATAAGCTTTGAGAAGCTACTAAGTCCTTTATGGAAGCAGTAGATGAAGCAGTGGGAGAACCCAGAACACATGTAATACATGTCACAGCCAAAAATAAAGACACATGCAACACCTTACAAATTGAAACACAAAGGTAAAGTGGTTTTGTTGATTGTTAATATGAGTGTGTGGGGAGAGAGAGGAAGAGACAGAGAGAAGGATAAAAGCAACAGAAGGGCAAGGACAGAGTCAGAAGATACTGGGAACACGGTCTTGAGGAAAAAAAATGCAGAGAGACAGACTTTAGGCTAAGTGGAGACTGGGAAAGGACTAAATCTATAAGCAAAGAAATTGCCTCCTGCTGTGTTCAGAGAGATGCAGGACTTACTATAAAGAATCAATGAATGTGAAGTCCTCCTCTTAGTGACGTGATAGCTACTCAGTCTCATTCTCTACTACCAAGGAACAAGGTAATTAAGTCAAAGCCATGCTATACCAGGGAGAAAGAATAAAATCAGCATGGTTCAGAAAGGCTGCACCTCCATTGCTAACACAATCCAAAGCCAATGCTGTTTCTGGTTCTCCACGTGCACCTGTTCCCAGACAGAAACCTGTCCATAGATGCCACCACCGGGTCCTGGTGTGGATTTCCAGAGACTATTGTCTATGTAGCACTAAGAGAAAACCAGGTGGAGGGTGACCATCCAGCATGAGAGGAGGCCTTCTCAATCACAGGATGTTGTTCCAAGAAAGATTGCTCAGCAGAGATGGGTCCCAACTCTAAAGAAAAGCATCTCCATCTACAAACTGGCTAACCTAGTGAGGCAAGTTTTAAACTAGGTTTGAAAGTGGCAGGAGATACAAGCCCATAGGTAAGTCCACAACGCAGAGGCTGGGGTTAAGGCTTGGAAACTGGAGAGGGGGCTTCATAGGTAAACATAGGGACAAAGGAACTATAGAAGGGAAACCTAATGAACATCTTGGATGCCTGTATTCTAATGTGAGACATACGGGCAATAAACAGGAATAAATAGAAATGCTAGTGGATAAACACAAATGCAACATAATTGGCATCAATATGACAGCAATATTGGTATAGAATGGTACAGCTTGTTCAGAAAGAACAGCTTTGGAAAAAGGATAACAGGTTTTGCTTTGCAAATCAAAGATTTATACGCTTGCTTTTATGTTGGGATGGAAGTGAGAGGCATCTCTGAGTTAAACATCTCTGAGTAAGGATAAAAGAGGTAAAAAAACCAGGGTGATGTCATAGGTGCTGATGGGAGACTTCTACAATGGAGACAGCAGTATGGAAAATAATAAAGCAGGGAACAGATTATCCAAAAAATATCTTGCTTTCCAAGACAACTTTTTTGTTATAGATCTGTGGAGAAAGTAACTGGAATCATAGTATAATAGAACAAGTCCCCTTCACTCATGGTAAGACCAAGCACCAGCTAGATTATCCCGAGCAGTGTTTGTTTAACCTTGTCCTAAAACTGTCTAGTGAGGGAGATTCCACAACCTGCCCAGATAATTTATTCCAATGTTTAACCACTGTGACAGTGAGAAGATTTTTCTTAATCTCCATCCTAAACCTTCCGTGCTAAATTTTTAGATATTTGTAAATGGATTCTTTTAATTATGTGCTCCACCATCTTTCCTGGTAAAGAATGTAAGCTGTCCGGTCTAATTCCCTGGGTTGTTGTTCTCATTTTCATTTTTTCCAGATGGGTACTATATTTGTCCTTTTCCGTCTTCTGGAATCTCTCCTGTAGTCAAAGACTTTCCAGAGATAAAAGTGGCTCACATTTCTCCTTAGTTAGCAACTTGAGTATTCGAGGAGGCATTTCATCAGACCTTGGTGAACTGAAGATACCTAATTTGTCCAATCTTTTTTTCACTTTTTCCTTTCCTATTTTAGCTTCTGAACCTACATGGTTTACACAGGCATTCAATATATTAGGCATACAATCTGCATCAACCTTCTCGGTAAAAATCAAAGCAAACAAGTCTTTAAGCACCTCTACCATGTCCACATTTTTGTTACTGTTTTTTCCTCTTGCATGACCCTGTCCTTGGTTTTCCTCTTCCTTTTAATATATTTGTAGAAAATGTTGTTACCCTTTGTGTCTCTAGCTAATTAGAGTTCATTTTCTGCCGTGGCCTAATTTTAGCCCTACATACGTGTGGGTGTGTGGAGTGGGGGCTGTTATTTGTCCTTTGTAATTTACCTAGTTTCCACTTTTTATAGGACTTCTTTTTGATTTTTATATCATGTGAGATTTCACAGTCAAGACAAGGTGATCTCTTGCCATACTTCCTACCTTTGCTATGTAGTGAAATAATTTGCTTGTGCCCTTAATAGCGTCTCTTGACAGTTTTTGAAATTGTCTTCAATGTTTTTTCCTCTTAGTTTTGCTTCCCATAGGATCTTACCTACCAAGTCCCTGAGTTTTCTGAAGTCTTCCTTCTCGAAATCCATTGTCTTTATTTTCCTGCTCTCCCTATCATTCCTTAGAATAATCAACTCAGTCATTTCATGACCTCCTTCACAAAATTTATTCTAGATGTGTTCTGACAAACAGGGAAGAAGTAGTAGAGAATCTAAGCGTGGAAGGCTTCTTGGGTGAAAGCAATCCTTGAAATGATGGAGTTCACAATTCTAAGGAACGTGTAGGAAAGAAAACACCAGAAAAAAGATAATGGAACTCAAGAAGGCACATTTCAGCAAACTTAAAATTGGTACGTAAGATCCCATGAGAGGTCGGGGAGTGGGGTCAACAGTCAAAGACAAATGGCAGTTTTTAAAGAGGTATTATGAAAGGCACAAAAGCAAATCATCCAACTATAAAGGAAGTATAGAAAGTGTGTCAAGAGACTATCAGGATTAATCAGGTGATCTCAATACCTAAAACTCAAAAAAGAATTCCACAAAAAATGGAAACTAGGTCAAATTATGAAGGAATACACAAACACACACACACAAAAACATGCAGGGACAAAATTAGAAAGGCCAAGGTGTAAAGTGAGATTACATTAGCTACGGAAATAAAGGGTAAAAAGAAAACATTTTTAAATACATTAGAAGCAAGATGATCATTGAGAACACAGTGGGCCCATTACTGAATGAGGAGGGAATGACAAGAAAACACAATAATGGCTGACGTGTTTTTGTTTCGGCTTTCACCAAAAAGTTAGCATTGATTAGGTGATTAACACGGAGAATATCACTCTAAATGGGGCTAAAATAGAAAAAGAACAAGTTACAAGTTACTTGGGCACGTTCCACATTACAGAGTTGGGTCAACATAATGCTGCTTAAGCATCTACACTGAAACTTAGCTTCCACCAACCCAATGATACATCTCACCCACTACACTGACTTCATACCTCCATGTCTGCCAAAGAAGTCAGTTAGGTTGACGTATTGTCAGTGTAACACTTAAACTTCAGTCATTTATATTGACTGTGTATGACCAGCTATTGTTTGTCTATCGTTGTTTGTACATTATTAGCTTGGCGATATATTGTTGTCAGCACTGGAGCTGGGGAGTGGGGAGGGGCAGGGAACCATGGCCCCCACATTTTAACAAAAGATATATAAGCACAGAAGTAATTTTGCACCCACTAGGGGCTGCTTTGTCACCAGAAGAGAGGGCAGTGGGCTCACTGCCACAGTAGCCAGCTGGGGAGAGGGAGGGAACACCGTAGCCTTAGTCCCATCACTTCTACAAAGGTTCTAGCATCTTTGCAGATTTCCCCACTTCACTATCAAAGTTAGAAAAACTGCCAACCAGCACTCTGCCTGTAGATGTATTTTTGTTCATCTTTCCAATAAATATCAACCTCCATGCACCTGCAATAAGCGTAGGAGATTGCTGTGGGTTTGCCATCATGACAATAGGATGATCTAGTCATCAGCCATACTGTTACACTCTCCTCTTTGATTCATTAGTGTACATCACTTGGTTTGTGTTCCAACTTTTAGGCCCTGCTCAGATCGGTGCACTAGTTTAAAAATGCCTCTGACAGACATACAAGGTGCTTTTGAGCAAGTGCTGGGGAAGAGAAAATGGAGGATTATGCAATGGCTGTTCCCCTTTCCATTGTCAGTGGCTTGCCTACCATTCAAATGATGTTCATCACTCGTATTGCATTGGCCTCGCTTAGGTATATAACCCAGATAGCAGCATATTGTTGTGTAAGTTTTCCTCAACCTGTATCAGTTGCAAACTCTGGCTTTTTTTGTGTTTTCTCATATGGACATGCCACATACTAAGCCAGAAGTCTGTCCTTACTCTTTAATTTCTAAGACAGCCACATCCCTGCCACTTGTTATGCTATTGTGAGAGACAAAGATTCACAGTGACATCCCTGTCTTGAATTCATTTAATAAATGTTATTCTAAATTTTCCTTCTCATGGAAAAAAAATAAACTTCAGGATGTTGCTGATAGATGTCTAATTGCTAACTAGACGGAGAATGGAATAGCTGTCATTTCAAGATTTCATAGAGCTGGAAGGGACCTTAAGAAGTCATCAAGTCTAGTCCCCTGCCCTCACAACAGGACCTATCACCATCCCTGATAGACTTTATTTTATTTTTTAAATTTAACCTACCCCAGACCCTTGAAAGGCCTCCTCCAGGATTGGGCTCACAACCCTGTGTTTACAAAGCCAATGCTCTAACCTCTGATAGCCCGTGTCTACACTACAAAAATAACTTCAAAGTTGAATGTCTACACACACCCTACTTTGAAGTAGGGCACTACTCCATTCCCAGGAATGGAGTAAGGACTTTGAAGTTGGGCTCCCTTACTTCAAAGTTAACTTTGAAGTAAGGGAAAATGTGTGTAGATGCTCTTCAGGCTACTTTGAAGTAGCACCTAATTTCAAAGTTAACTTCAAAGTTAGTTCCTAGTGTAGACGCACCCACAGAGTTGCAAAAATAGCTACCATCCTGGGGTGTATTAACAGGAATGCTCTGTGTAACACATGGGACATAAAGGTCCTACTCTGCTTGGCCCTGATGAGGCCTCAGCTGGAGTACTGTCTCCAGTTCTGTGCAGCACAATTTAGGATCATGTGGACCAAAAATTGGAGGGAATCCAGAGAAGATCAACAATGAGAATAAAAGGTTTAGAAAAACATCTGACCGACAAAGAAAGTTTGAAAAACTGGGCAGGAGTCGATTCGGTCTGAGAAGAGAAGACTGAGTTGGATCCTGATAAGTCATCACATATGCTATGTGTTGTGTGTTGCAGTTTACAGGCTCCACACTAATGGTAAGTTACCCACACTAAGGGTAAGTGCAGGCATATATGAGGCAAAGTAAAACATACAGTTGGTGCACGTCATAGTAGAGAGTTACCTACAGTGCAGCCAGCTAATTCAATATGTACAGTTGTCCAGATCAGACACCAGGTATAAAAGTATCCACACATCTTATGGCTTTGCTGTTAACAGGCAAATATGATAGTTGTGGGAGTTGAGATATTATCAATCACTTGTACTGCCGTTATTCCTACAAGCTCCAGTTGTGAACCAGGGCCCCTCTTTTCTAGGTGCTGTACAAATACAGTCCCTGCTGCAGACAATTGACAATCTAAATAGACTTCATATATTTTTGTAAGTTTTAAAGCAAAAAGACTTCTAAGAGCAAAAGGTGCAAAAACGATCATATCATGAATTCAAAAAGATAAGCTTATTCTGGGTTGAAAATTTGTTCTTATAACTTTTCCACCCCATGTTGCTGTGAATTTTTAAGCCCTAGCCAAACTTACACACTCTGTTAAGGAACTAAACAATTGACTTCCAAAGATTTAGGGGCAGATTGTAATTTCCCATCCACAAAGCTCAGCATTAGCCTTGTTGGAAACATGTACAGTCATATATAGATATTCACCTGGTTATCACACTATCAGCTTGCTATAGTGGAACATTAAAGAGCTGATGCATTGCCTTCTCTAGTCATGTGATCAACTCCATTAACTTTAAAAATATTGAGAGAACTGAAAATTAATTCCTTGAAAAATAAAGAACTGAGAAAAAAGAAAGCTAAATATAAAATCCTAAAAAAGTAAAAATGGTAGAGCAACAGCAGACCATGTGGCTGTTGCTTTACAGTTAATAAAAATAAAATAAAACCTGTCAAATGCAGTCTTCGACCTAACACCAGACACATCCAGGTGAAAGTCTGAAAGATGGCAGGGCTAATTTAGGAAGTAAGTTGGCTAGGTGATGAAACATACCCAAAATAGATTAATCTATGTGGACCACTCTCCTCATCTAACTATAACCTTAAACATTCTAAAGTGATAACTCCATCTTCTGTCATCAAAAAAATCACTGTCTGATACATGCGGAGGCTTGGGATTTTTATTTAGTTCTTTTAAAATCATGAAATAATCTGCTTGCTGGATTTAAGGGCACGGTGGGCTTTGTTAGGAGAAAAATGACAATTTAAGGCCTCCTCAGAGTGCCTTTCGCTTTACGATGTCTCTTATTCAAGTATAATCTGTTTCAATTGGTTCATACAAACACAGATATCCACATGCAATGTGCAAAGCTAGATTAAAATTGCTTTAGTATTTCTATTAGCTGTGCATACTTGAGGAAATCAGTTTTCCTTCCTTGCATGTTTTCTTGTATTACTCCACTGTATATATTTCTGCACAGAACTTCTAAGACCCTTGTAGAAAAACATAGTTAATGTAAGTACCAACTTCAGAGGAGATGTATTAATGCCCACCTCACTGACATAAACCCTGATTATGGGCAGATCACGGGCCATCCTGTGTGACAGCACAAGACAGCATAAGTCTTTCCTTCCTCTTTTACATTGATGCACCATCTACCACTTCCTATATATGCCAAAGGAGAGCAGGCTCTGCAGATCCACTGTATACCTTTACCATGCAGATATTCAGGACAGGATGAGAAACTGGTAGAGCCTTGACTCTGCCTCTCCAGTGTGCCTGGCAACCCAGTTATGATGGCACAGTGCGTATACTGTGACACAATCTGTGGCAGTTTACTCTGGCCCAAAAGCTGCTGAAAGACCAAGACTGCTTCAGAGGCAAAGCAGGGATTTTCTGTTCCTTGCAATGGGCTTTATCACATACTGATGGTTCAGTCCAACATTTCATGCTGCATACCTGTGTTTCTCCAACTTTTTTTTTTTTTTTTGCTGGTGACCTATTTTAGACAATAAGAAATTGTAATTTCCCCCCATCACACACCCCCAATTATGCCCGCACACCCACTAAGGCATTAAAAAATTGCAACCTTCCTACCTTATGTATCATTAAGGAAATTATGAGTAATACCAAATGCCAGCCTTGGGGGGTGGCAATTGCCTGGGACCCCACATCACAGACAGCCTCGCAAAGCTCAATTATGTGGGTCAGGCCCATGCAACAGGTCCACAGCCTAAGTTTTGCCACCCAAGCTAGTGGCAGGGTTGGGGCTGAAGCGCGTAACAGTTTCACAGGCACCCCTGTCTTGCTTGTCATCCCCTGATGCCAGACCTGCACTTACAACCCCACTAAACCCATCTGACAGATGCCTCAGGTTGAGAAATTCTGCTGTAGATGGTTATCTCAGATCTTACTGAAGTTTTGAACTCACCATAGTTTCTGCTATAGGTATGTCTGCACTGCATACTCCTTACAGTGGTGTGGGAGCACAGACTCTAAATGCCCCGTTTAGTGATAGAAGATGAGTAAAGACACACTTGAACACTATGGAAGCTTACCCTACATGGCCCTCTATATAGCCAACCAGCACTTCCCACACACAGGAGAGAATTGCCAACCCCCTGGGTGAAGTGGGGGGGGGAGTTCTGTGCTCCCAGAAAGGGAGGGGCCTAGAGAGGAAAGGGTGGGGCTGGGGAAGTCAGCCTGCAGCCCTGTCTGGACAGTGCAGCACACCCCCAGCCCTTAGCGCATCCTGGAGTGTGCCGCCAAGCACTCTAGTGGTGATTTAAATGGCCCAAGGCTCTGGCTGCCACAGTAGCAGCAGCTGGGAGTCCTGGGGCCTTTTGAATTGCTGGTCCCTGGGGCAATTGATCCCTTTGTCCCTGCCCCCCACACATATTGGTGGGCCTGCTCCTGCATGTACACTCTTTTGAACAGTGTTGCATACCTCTGCCAGAGTCTTTGCCTGCTTCCCGCAGGGCAAGGTGGCAGGGAAAGACGTTAGCAGGTCCCAAGTTCCAAAGCTTTTCCCCACTTCCTCTCTACTAAGAGCCTTTCAGTAGTGAAGCATCGCAATATGGACACGGCTTGCTTTCCATTGTGAAGTGTAGCTGCATGCACACCACATTGTAGCAGACATAGCCCTTAACTGCGTACCCCTTGTGGAGATAGAAGACAGTTTATCAATGAACAGTTTTCTTTTTTGTAATGGTATCCCCCAAGCGCCATATAGGGGCAAAATGAAATAAAATTTATATCTGGTCACCACTTTCGTTAGCTTTGCTAAGATTGGCTTAACCCTAATGACAAAATTTCATTTTCTTGGCGCAGACATGGAGGGATTTTTTTGGTGCGACTGTTTGTCTGTGTGTTTTCTTTATTACCATTATTGACATGCTTCTGGCATACTTCAGAAGCTACATCAATATTGCATATCCTCCTACAAAAGATATTAAAATTATGTAGTCCCATACCCTGACTACAGTTGCAGATAAGTTTTCTTCCACAAATCTAATAGTTATTCAAGTGAAATCTTGGGTGGCATTTTGACTGTGTCCAATGGGTCCTAGAAAATGTCTTGTGATGGACAATTCCAAATTCCCATTGGGGCTAAATGTGATTTTTGCTTGAGGAGAATTTTTTTACCATGACAGAAATAAGGTCCTTTCACCTTGAGTCCAAATCACAAATGTGTTAATGCACATCTGAATACTTGTGAAGCACTATATTTTTGGGGTACCTGCTAAGTGTGTTGTCAGTCCATAGAAAAGGGGATCAGCACTGGAGATGCCAGTGGCCCAGAATGAAAGTTTGTTGATTGGGAGCAACTGTAAGGGTCTTTCAAATAGGAGAAGCCATAAACTCTTCCAGGATGGAAACGGGTATGGAGGATCCAGCATTTCTAACTTCAACATTTATTTTTCATACAATTACTACAGATGAGTGAAAAAATATTTAATAAACAAGATTTTCAATGGAAAATAAATTTTCCTCTTTAACAAAAGTTGCCCAAGAAAATTGTGCTTTCCAACAAAATGTGTCAAGCTTTCATAGCAAAAAATTAACCCTAAAACCAAATGAAAATCAAAACCTACAAGATTTCCAAATGAAATTTGGATTAAATTTATTTTTGGTTTATGTATGTCCCTGATTATTTTTCTCCCCATCCAGTTCTGATTGTCTTTTCTCACCATCCAGTTCCATGCCATCTCTTTCCATCCCCTGATGAAGATAATGCATTGACCTGTGATCAAGTGCCTTACAGAATTGGCTGACACTATAATGATCACTTGCAGAATATCATTTTGTGAGCTTAGCCAAATATCCAGGAAACCTGGCTTCTATTTTCTGTTCAGCCACTTGCCTTCCTCGTTAATAACTTAACTTCTTGGTATCTCGTTCCCCCCCATTTGTGAAGTGGAGAGAGATACACTTACCTAGCTTTATAAAGCACTTTGAGATCCGTGACTGAAAAACATTATGTAAGCACAAAGTATAATAATCTAAAAGGCAAACCTTCCAGTGTGATGAGTAGTGTCAATTTCAAATAAAGTGAATGGGAATTGAGAGTACTTGGCACCTTGTGGGATCAGGATCTCGGCACATTAACATTAGCTTGGCATTTTACACATTATCACACTTCTTTCACCAGGGAGCTAGCTGGTGGGCTTGAAGCTCTGCTATTCATTTTATAAACTGCCCCAGGAGATCTATAAGGCTTAAACGGAGATCATAAGTTGAAAGACACAGTTGTGCCTAACGGTCCTTTCAATATTTCTATCTGGGACATTTTTAAATGGTAATACTTTTATAGGGAATGGAAGATTTTTTTTAACATCCAGGAAAACATAGCTGGACCTAACAAAACAAAACAGCAGCAATGTGGAACTTTAAAGACTAACAAAAGTTTGAGGACTGTGATTCAGGAAACTTGGAGCCCTGGAGAGCAGGGTTTAATGAATTGCATTGGTTGCTTGGAATGGAACATCTTTGGAAGCAGAGGAATTCCACAGAGAATTACCCTTTTGAGGAGATTTCCAAACAGGTAAACATCATTCACTTTAAAAGTTAGAATGCAGGTAGACTGCATGGAATCCCTTGTTTCTTGGTTGTGTAAGGCCAATGGACCTAGGTTGCCAGCAGGAGGGAATGAACCTTCAGCCTTAGGGGCAAAGCTTCTGCTCTACCACATGAGCTAGAAGCCAGCTGGCTCTTATCTAAGGCTGTAGAGCAGAGACTTCACTCTCCCTTGTCAGTGGTCTCAGTGCCTCTGGATTTACAGGTCCAAACAGTTTTATAGGTAATACATCGGATGATACAGGCCAAGTGCTCTGAAGTGAATCTTCTAACCATCATGGGGCTCATCTTCCCTTGCAACTGGAAATCTCCAAGGCAATGACGCGACTAACAGCATAAACTACCACCACAACCAATACTGGCTGGTGTGTCAGAGGTCCAGAGGTGTCACTTTAGCCAGGAATATCCAGCTGCATCCAGACCTTGTGGGACAGCCAAGTCTAATTAGGTAAGTGCTCTGATAAAATACTGGGCTGGCCAGGGCTTTGTGTGGGTCTCGACAGACGATCAATTCACCCCCCTCCCGCCCCTACCCCCTGACAATCAGTCTTCTCCCTTCTGAACAGCTGAAAGAGCCCGTGTGTTTGTGTGCAGTGAGTTAATAAGAAATAGGCTTATTATGACACTCTGATCTCCTATCACATCTGACCTGTAATGGCTGCCATGTCTCTTTCAATCTACTCTAAAATACCAAGATGACTCCAGAGCACAGCATTTAATGTACAAGCACTGCACTGAGGTTCTTGAACAAAAGTAATAGAACATGAAAGGATTCAAGGTCAAGTACGTTACACAGTACAAAAATATAATAAGGTCAATGCTGCTAGTTGATAAAAAAATACAGCTATGACGTTTTAGTGGTTGAAACTACTCCAAAGAAAACTTATTACCCTGGCCTTTTAGAACTAGCACTCTTAAATGCTTCGAATATTCACAAGACCATTTGAGTTTTTGCAAGACCATGGGCCTCAGACCGAACACACAGCACTTGCATTATAAACTGCCAACTAGAGCTTCCTTGGGGAATCTTGAATAAAAAATAGTGGCAGGGTGATAATGAAAATCAACACACAAACTGGGGGACTTAATGCCTTGGGGACTGGTAATGGCATATAGTGTTTTTGCTTCCCAGGGTGCCATCTTGATTCCAGTCCACTCTGAAAACTCCATCGCAACTAGCAGCCTTAGATAACATTAAGGATTGAACAGGCAAGGAAAAAGAAGTCATCCCTCGTTACCATAGATGGCTCAAAAGGAATCATCTTAACCAGTTTATTGTTACTTGGGGCAAAGTGTACATGTACTATATTTTGTCTAAAACTTTTTAAAAAGCTTATGATGCTTACTGTTATTTCTCTTTTGCGCACAATCAGGAGCCAGACAATTTTTGTTTCCAGCATTAATGTTTCAACCTTCAGTCTCACAGTACCAATTTAGGAACTAGATTATTGTTTTAACAAAGCATCACTGTTCTGTTCCCACTTAATTATACTACAAATGAACCCTTTCCATCAATCTGAATCCATGTTTTCAGTCCAATTATTTCCTGATAATAAGATTGCTCTGTGAATTACACCCTGTGTAGACATTATGCATTTTATATTCTTGCTTTCCGCTCACTTTAAAACAGTTGAAAATTAGTTACTCAGCAAAAAGGAGGAAAACACTTTTATGGGTGATGAGCAAAAAGTGAAATCTTCTTGCTGCAAATTTGTGAGATCACATGACCATTCAAAGTAAATGCGGTCTACAGTAAGTTCTGTCAGTAAACTGAGTGTGGGATGCTTTGGGGTGACATCCACTGTTACATGTTTAAAGCCAGCTTGATGTTAGGATTGGGAACCAGTTCAAATACAAGAAGAGCTAGGGTAAACCTCTGAACAAAACATACTGAATTAAACTTTAACGTAAACAAATCACTCAACTCTGAATCCTCTTTCTTCACTTCCAAACCAAAAGTAGAAATATCAAAATGGTATATAGAGAGGTTATTTTTCCTACGTTTTTAGTGTCCTTAGTGAGACTTTTCAGGTGTTGAGGCTCTGAACATTTGAAAGTTTCTGCACCATGTGTAAAGAGTCTTGACCCACTAAATGCTCCCCTGCTTTCACCTTTACATGGATATGCCGAAAGGAGGAAGGAGCAGGGGAGATTGGTTAAGGCAGAGTGTTCCATCTAGAATCAATTCTCAGCTGTGCCATCATTTCCTGTGTAATCTCTGTCTCTAAAAGATAATGGTGATTCCTTACCTCAGAACATTGTTCTGAGGACAGACTCATTGACGGTAGTGACGCATTCTTATGCTGCAGTGATGGGAGCCATATGAGTAGATATAATTGGACACAAATTGCAAAGAGTATTCTTCTCTTGCATTAAAGGCATCCACAAGCTTCATTCCTGAACTCCTGGCACTCTTAAGATATGTCTACACTTCACTGTATATATGAATGCAGGAACGAGCTAGCCAAGCACAATTCCAGGAGTCCACACTGCAGAGTGACATATGTGTGCCATACCTAGGGTAACTACATTCATGCACAGCCCATTTTTAGTGGTAGGATTTCGAGGGCAGGGATAGGGGGGCATTTTAACAGTTCTCATTACCACATCAGCAATTATAGCAGCTTTAGATATTTGTTTATGGTGAGTTTTAGGAGAACATATCTATCCTTCCCAGACCCTGCTGCAGAGCCATTTTTTGCTTCCGACATTAACCTGAGCTTAAGCTTTCAGTTCTATATACTCCTCATTTCTGCTTCTTACCACACTCCTGGGGCAGCACAGAAGTACACTGATACCTATTCACTGTGGATCATAAGGTTACTATTTGGTCCACTATGTTGTGCAGAAGAAAGAGCACTACGCTAAATCTTCTCTGCTCACTGATGATCGGTGGTACTGCTATAAACAGTGAGCTGCCATTATTAACCTCATCTATTGTCTGACATATTACTTGCAGTGCTTTTTTAATGCCAGTACTTGTTGGTACTGTGTACCTGCACTTCAGCAACCCCATCCATGGGATTAGCTGGTGAAGTGGGCCAGAAAGCTGGCTAAGTACCAGCTCTTCTTTTTTTTAACAAAAAAAAAAAGCACTGATTAGTTGTAAATATTCATCTGAATGCCTCTGGCTCCTTTTGCAGTTTTAAACATGCCATTTCCTCCCCCTGTTACAAATGCATGCCTTAACAGTGTTCCCCATCTCTGGGGAGTTTACACTTCTCTAATGTATTCCTTGTGGCCTTTATGCTGTTTGATTATCAATTTTCACAAGTCTGTCACGGGTCACAGAAGTCCTAAAGTAGTACAGGAAGGAGCATATGTCATCAATGGAAAGAAAGAAAAATAGAACCCTTAGGAACCAACCCAATTTTTTACATACTTCTTTGTGGCAGTATAAACTCAGAATCTCTGTAAAATTAATTGTTCAATAATTTACATGCTCTGTTTCAAATTCTTAATAGGGTCTTAAATTAAATTGCAGCAAGTACAAAGAGCCTTTAAGACAAGTCTCTAAAATTATATCAGTATAGTCTGAGACAGGCTCCTGCTGGCAGTCTTAATTTTACAAGGCTGTCCCGATTGTCAGATCCTATATTCATGTTTTCTCCACGTCCCGAGAAGAGCATCTAAAATTCTTTCTTGCTTGTCAGTTTCAGTAGATGCAAGGGAAAAAAAATCAAACAAACAAACAACTGAGAATAAACCAAGGAAGCATAATTCTTAAAGAACTCCTAGTTTAACACACATGCGTGCAGTCTCTAACTATACAATACAAGCCATGATTCAGGAAGATACTAATGCTTGAGTATAACTTTAGGCACATGAGTAGTCCCATGAGGAGGCACTGTACAATGGCTAGCACAATCTTTGACTAATGCTTCTAGATGCAGCTGCAATGAAGACAATCAAATAAATTAATAAATATAAACTAATGGAAGTCATGAATGACTGAAGGTAGAGCTACCCTTAAACTCCACAGTAGCACAGCTGTATTGGTCCCTGGTGTAGCACTTCAGGGAAGACCCTACTATGCTGATAGGAGAGCTTCCCATATTGCTGTAGTTAAGAAGACCTGCCATCGACATAAGTATATCTATACCAGGCTTAGGTCAGTATAACTGTTGCTCAGGAATGTGGATATTTTTCCTATCCCTGAGGCTATGTCTACATGACAGCCCTTGTTTCAAAATAAAGTATTTTGAAATATCTTATTTTGAAATAACACAGCCACGCACAAAACACATTTTGAAACAGTACTTTGCTATTTCAAAATAGCATTTCCACATCCATAGCACTATTTTGAAATTGTGCCACCAGAGCCCCTTATGGCCTATTTTGAATTAGGCATTATTACTCAGGAAATGAGGTTTACCAGAACTGAAATAACACACATGCTATTTTGAACTTATTTTAAAACAGCATGTGCATCATTTAGACAATACTAAAGTTATTTCTATTTGGAGATAAGGAAATAGGAAGGAAGATCTGTGTAGATAGGATTGAACTAGAGAACATAGAGAAGTTCATGTTTCTGGGGAGCAATATGGCATATGATCTAGACTGTAAGAAGGAAATAAGTAGAATAGTGAAAGCAAAAGCAAGATTAAAGGCGACGGATAAGATCTGGAAAAGTAAAGTGATTAGCTTATGAATAAAGCTGAGTGTCTTGAAAACATATGTATTCAGAAGCATCTTGTACAGATGTGAGACCATGGTGATAATAGACTATTCAAAGACAAAGATATTGGCATTCAAGAGGAGTTGTTAAAGAAAGCTCCTGAGACTAGGATGGATGCAGGTCACCAAAGAGAAACCATATAGAAAGATACAGCTGAAAGAGAACCTATTGCAGAAGGTTATACAACAGAAGTTACAGCTATTCAGGCATATCTGCAGAATGAACAACAAATGAAAAGTCAAGACACTGGTATTCAGCATAATGGACAGTTCGAACAGGAGAGGCAGAAAATGGGCAGATGATATAGTAGAATGCTGCGGGGCTAGTCTACAGAAGAAACAACAAGAAATCCAGTGGCACCTTACAGACTAACAGATAATTTGGAGCATACACTTTTATGGCCAAAGACTCACTTCGTCAGATCAGCTACGACAGATCAGGAAAGGGATCTTGGAGTTATAGTGGATAGTTCTCTGAAGACATCCACGCAGTGTGCAGCGGCAGTTAGTAAAGCAAATAGGATGTTAGGAATTATTAAAAAAGGGATAGATAATAAGACAAAAGATATCATACTTCCCCTATATAAAACTATGGTACGCCCACATCTTGAGTACTGTGTGCAGATGTGGTCTCCTCACCTCAAAAAAGATATGTTGGCATTAGAAAAGGTACAGAAAAGGGCAACTAAGATACTTAGGGGTTTGGAACGGGTCCCATATGGGGAGAGGCTAGAGAGACTGGGACTTTTCAGTCTGGAAAAGAGGCGATTGAGGGGTGATATGACAGAGGTATATAAAATCATGAATGGTGTGGAGAAAGTGAACATAGAAAAATTATTTACCTTTTCCCATAACACAAGAACTAGGGGACACCAAATGAAATTGATGGGTAGTAGGTTCAAAACTAATAAAAGGAAATTTTTCTTCACACAGCGCACAGTCAACCTGTGGAACTCCTTGCCAGAGGAGGCTGTGAAGGCCAGGACTCAATTAGGGTTTAAAAAAGAGCTTGATAAATTTTTGCAGGTTAGGTCCATAAATGGCTATTAGCCAGGGGTAAAGTATGGTGCCCTAGCCTTCAGTACAGGGGCAGGAGATGGATGGCAGGAGATAAATCATTTGATCATTGTCTTATGTTCTCCTTCTCTGGGGCACTTGGCATTGGCTACTGTCGGCAGACGGGATACTGGGCTGGATGGACCTTTGGTCTGACCCAGTATGGCCGTTCTTATGTTCTTATGTTCTTAGATGCATCTGATGAAGTGGGTCTTTGCCCGTCAAAGCTTAGGCTCCAAAATACCTGTTAGTCTATAAGGTGCCACAGGACTTCTTGTTGTTTTTGAAGATACAGACTAACTCGGCTACCTCTCTGATACTAGTCTACTGAAGCTAAGCCACTCTACACCGGACAGGGAAAGATGGAAGAAAATAGTGAGAGAGGCATCGGACACAAACGGGCACTGAGCCCATGATTGTTGATGACGATGAAGGTTATTTTGATATAACTGCTGTTATTTCAAGATAACTTGGCCATGCGGACATAGCCAGAGTGATGTACTTAGGCCAGTGAATGTTTATAGGGTAGACTTGGCCTGAGATGCCAGAGAAAAGTCTACAGAAAAAGGTTGCACACCTTTAGTAATTGATAACCAGCACTATTATTATTTACTGTCAGGTCAGGTATACGCTGCAAACTTACATTGATATAACTACATCAGATGAGGTGTGAAAAATGCACACCCCTAAGTAATGCAGTTTTACTGACCACCTGTCCCCTGGGCCGTGGCTACACTAGCCACCACCTTTTGAAAGGGGTATGCTAATGAGCCACTTCGGCATATGCTAATGAGGTGCTTCCATGAATATGCAGTGACTTATTAGCATAATGGTGGTTTTGCACATTTCAAAAGTGCCGCTTTCAAAACGCACACTGCTGATGTAGACAGGGGCCTTTCAAAAGGACCCCAGACTTCAAAAGCTCCTTCTCCTCATTTGCTTTTGGGAAGAATGGGCTTTTGAAATCTGGGGAGTCCTTTCAAAAGGCCCCTGTCTACACAGGCAGCGTGCATTTCGAAAGTGGCACTTCTAAAATGCACGCAGCCGCCATTATGCTAACAAGGCACTCCATACTCATGGCAGTGCCTCATTAGCATCTGTTGAAGTGGCTCATTACCATCCCCCTTTTGAAAGGCAGGGGCTAGTGTATCCACGGCCCTGGTGTAAAGAGAGCTCTGAAGACAGGAAGGTTTCTCCCATTAACATAGCTACTGTATCTCATGGAGGTGGATAAACTCTCCCATTGGCACAGTGTCATCTTCAGTGAAATACTACAGCTCCGCATTGACACAGCTGCAGCATTTTAAGTATATACCTGTGCTAACACTCACATCACATTTTTCCTTTAAAAAGAAAGATGCTCTCGCTCTCTCTAAAGTTCACTACACTTGCTGGCATGCTGTCAGGGATGAGTTCTGTCAGAATGGCAGTGGTATGCATAATAAAGTCTTTGCATGACAATTTAACAATAGTGAAATCTTCCAACTACATCATTGAATATATATATTTAACCCCCACACCTTTGGGTGTTGTGTTCTGTCTCATCTAGTGACACTCAGACCACTTAGACATTAATGAGTCTCCTACAGCCTTAGCTAACAGGTAGGTGGTTTTTAGCTCATACAGCAGAGGCTCATACATTTCTCTCTTAAAGATCCCAAGTTCAATTCAGCCTGTCAACAACCAGGGTTTGTCAGTGTTACATGTACACAACTATAACTGAAAGAAAAACTAGAGACTGCTATCTGTAAAGTCTAGGGAAAATCCTCTGTCGGTTCCTGATCAGGACTTTAAAATAACCAGCGGAACTATTCCTAATTGCAATTTGGACCACTAAACAGTGACAGGACTTCCGCATTTCAGTAAGAGAAGGCAACAGATTGTGTTGTACGGGGCTCCATTCATCTGAAGCACTTTAAAAAAAAACAGCAAAAATAAAATCACCTATTTCCTTAGTCAAACAGTGTAAACTTGCCTCAACTATATCACTATTTTTTCACAAAAATTGAGAGATCATTTTTGTACTTGTTTTCCAGGAAACAAGCCTTTATTTTAAAACTTCAAGAAAAAAGTATAATTCATTTGGAAATTCATAAAATGTGACATATGCTCAAATTCTTTAACATAGAAGGAGGAAGAAAATAAGTCTGTTTTCCAGTGGCAGCCTACGACATCAGTTTATTTCCCAACTGAGAACATATGAAATTTATGAAAAAAAAATCCCCCTGCAGATCAATTGGGTAAAATGAGTTATTGCCACAAAAAAAAAATTTATATATATAGGTCAGCAATTGATATGACTTCATTATGATGACAAAATGCAAGAAAAACAGATTTTGATGACTTCAATTTTAAAAATATATAATGAAAGAACCAAAATAAATCATAATTCTATTTCTAAAAATCAGCTTCTAAACATAGACATTTGCTTATTGATGTCGAGAGTTAGTTAATTTTCAGTTGTGGTTCAAATTTTCATAGGATTCAATTCCATTTTTACTTCCAGTATCATTGACAGTTCCACATTCTACTTAAGATTAGAGTCATGAGTTAATATAAAAACCAATATACATTAATTTAAATTAGCTTTCAGTGGAACTTTGGAACATAGGACAATTAGATGCTTCTTGCAATTTTACCCAATAGGCATAATTCTGCTTCCACATAATTCCACAGCAATTTTACATCAGCATAAATTTTGGGCATTCATGCTTCTACTGCTCCTAATGTGACCATTACTCAGTGGTTTGATCAAGACTGAATCCCTGACCCTGAACTAATGGACTATATTGTGAGAATTGCCAGTTTACTTGTTTGGTTCCTGTTTTATTTTAAGTGTTTCATTACTAAATCCTCTTTTAGACACTCAACACCTTCAGGTCAGATAACAATTGATTATTATCAACAAGAGTCGTTCAACAAGATCACCAGATATAAAACTGCCAATCATTTACAATGGAAATGCCACTCACAGCTGAAATAATGATGCAATACTGCCCCTAGGTAATGACTATTCCTTTTGTAGTGGCAAAATGAAACAACTGCACTTGCAAATAATTCATCACCAGCAAGGCATTCTCAAACAAAGTCGTTTGTTAGGCAACATGCTTCTTCAGCTAATGGGTGCAATTGTCACGCCACAGAAAGGCATACAAAGTGCTGCCTTTATCATTTGGAGAATAACAGGAATAGCTGGCTTTAAATGGAGCAATTATTTCTTTTCATTTCATCTTCCATGAACCTGTAAATCTGGTTCCATTGTGATTTAATCTGTATGCTTACATTTTGCTTCAGACTACCTAGATTCCCATTATATATTTAGAAATATAGTGCCTAGTGCTCTATTCCTAGCTCAAATGAATTGCCAAATGAGCTCTATGTCACTACTCACATGAAAGAGGCATACTACCCATACCCCTTCCCAAAGTGCATTAAGTTACATTAATATCATCATACCCAATTATTTAGCAATTATGAATTCTAAAAACACTTTTCTTCCAGGCCTCCTTTTGCCAATGCACCCTTCTGTCCACCTAGCATAAGATGAGCAGCCTAATATGTATCTAGCCTATAGGTAGACTAACACGTATCCTTTTCAGTTTGTTAAAGAATCCTTTCTTCTCTTTAATCTGAAATCAGTCTTTCCTTATAAAGCCAAGAAACATATATTCACTGTAGTAGGGCTTGCAGTTTCCTGATTTGTGCATGGCTAAATAAACTAGAGGCTTCTAAGACTCCTACTGAGGACTAAGGTAGTACTTTGGAAATATTTTGGAAGTATTTTCAAGAAGCAAATGCTGTAGGCAAAGCTATTTGTTTCTTTTTAAGAAGTATAGGCATTAATGTGCTTAACATTGCAAATCCTCATCATTTTGACAGCCGTGGGTTTGTCTACAGAGCTTGATGGTGCAGACAACAGGGAGTAAGAACTGCAGCGTGCACTAAAAAACTGTGCTGTCTCTGCCTGCGTAGACTCTGATAGCATGAACTAAAAAAATTACGAGGTACCCTGTTAACCAGGCACTTCTAAGTTTGCAGTGGGGCTGCATCTATATGGGCAGCTTCTGTTGAGAAAACTGAGCTTTTTTGACAAAACTCAGCATGTGTCTACAAGTGCTCTGTAGGGAGTCTGGTGACAAAACTCAGCTGTCCTGTCAGCAGCATTATACCTGTTCCTGATCAAGCATAACGCCTCTGCCAACAGTATTTTGTCAACAGAGTGCCCGTGTAGATATGTCTGTGAACAGAGACGGCTTCTAGTTTCCCAAGCAGCCCTGTTTGCAGAGCTTCCGGTCAGCTGTTCTGTTGAGAGAGAGCCGGACACTAGCTGCTCTTTGTCGACAGAGGGGCTAGCTCTTTCCCATCTACTTTTGTGTCTAGACACGATCTGTCGACAGAGGTATTGCTGAGGCTTCTCTGGCGACAGTGACCTGCAACAGAAGCTGCCTTGTAGATGAGGCCTAGAAGACTATTCAAAGCAGTTACAATACTTCAGTGTGTGCTGCAGGCTGCAGCTAACTTTCTCTCCCCTCATAGTCATGTACCTATGTCGACATGCCCACAAGTGACTTAGATAGTCACTCAGGCTCTTAATTTCCATTGAAATGGAAGTTCAGACCCTAACTCCTTTCAAGAATTCTACACTTAGGCACACCTAACTCAAGGCCGTGACCTACACTGGGCATCATAGCACCAAAAAGTTAGGCACTGAAATGCCTAAATCCTCTGTGTGAATCTATCCTAAGGGGTGTAAGTCACCTCTCAAAATAGGATTTTACTGTGACTCTCAAAGTTTCCAGAGCACTCTGCCCTTTTCAGGAGTTGGATTTATCTTGTAAACCCCAAGTTACACCTCACTTAAAAGCTTCTTACAAAATGAGGCATTAAAATACAAAAGTGTCATAGCCCACTATGATTGAAAAAGTGCTTATTTTCTCTCTTTTAATCATATAATTATAAAATAAATTGACTGATATCTAAATACGGTACTTACATTTTAGTGTACAGTATAGAGAGCAGTACAAACAAGCCATTGCATGTATAAAACTTTGCCAGTGCATTTTTTAGCCTGTTGCAAAACTAGGCAAATATCTAGTTGAAGGCCTCTGCATAGCTACAGGGGTACGCGTACCACTGGTCTAAATCTCTTAGGCTTTGCAATGCTGAGCAAAGAAACAACTACAATTTAAAAATGTGGGCTTGAATGCTCACAGCTCAAGGCAGGTAGTACCTGAGACAAAGCACGAAACTGTTGCTAAAATGAAGGAACAGAATATTTTTTCCCTTTAAGTCACACTTCATGCACTCCCCCTCAAAAACTATCAAAATATATTCACTAAAGCTTTCACTATTCTCTGTCAGAAGTTTAAGGGCTGTAAATTAGCACTTCAATTTGCATTTCCTCTTTCTGGGTTATCGATGTGAATACTAAATATCAGTACAGTAGGGTCTCAACATTTGCGAGGGTTCTGTGTTTAGAACCCTCACATTGATTTTTTGCAAATAACGGGGTGGGTGTGCCTGGGGCTCCAGGAGAATTGACGGCTCCCAGCACTCCTGCTCAGGGCCCTGAGGAAGTGGCGGCTGCCGGCTCTCCTGCCCAGGGCCCCGAGGAAGTGGCGGCTGCCGGCTCTCCTGCCTGGGGCCCCGGGGAAGTGGCAGCTGTCAGTCCTCCTGCTTGGGGACCCAGGCGAAATGGCTACTTGCAAATAATTGAAGTCACAAACATTAAATTCGGTAATTATGAGACTCTACTGTACTAGAAGAATAAACATTTAAGCAAATTGCTGTAGAGACTGCAGGCTAAAAAAACCCACCTCTCCAATGAATGTGCACATTAATAGCAGGTTCAGATAATCATTGAAGATGACAAGAACCTGAAACACACTGATACCTACCTTCCTACAATTCCTGAAAATCTCATTGCCTTTACATGCAGCATCTTAATACAGTTTGGACCTCTCTAGTTTGGCAGCTTTACAGCTTAAATAACACCAGAGAACACTGAGAGCCAGGACTGGTGGCTGTAAACAAACTTTATGGGTTCATGGGAAACATGGCCACACATAAGTGGACATTCAGCTAATTGAAAGCATGATGCACCACGGATGTCAATGGACCAGACTGTTAGCAAACTAGAGAGGTTCAACCTTTACTAATGGAGAATATTAGTCATAAAAACCTCACATCTTTACAGTAGACCCCCAAGATACACTCACTCAAGTCGCACCTCCAGTTAACACAACTCTGAGTGGCGGGGAGCTGATACCTGACACCAGCTGCCCACCACTCAGAGGAGTGGGGAAACTGACCAGCGCTGCTGCATTGATCTGCTTCCCAGTTTCTGTCAGTGGCGGCAGCTAAGCTGCCACCACTGACAGGACCAGCAGTACCCCTGACAAGAGTGGAGAAACCATTCTTGTCAGGGGTGGCAGCCTGACCTGCCGCCCATGACAGAAGTGGTTTCCCTGCTCCTGTCAAGGGGTGGCAACTGGTCCTGTTAAGGGCGGCAGCCAGGAGCCAGCTTCTCAGCTGCCGCCACTGACAGGAGCAGGAAAACTGACCAGGGCAGCAGTCCTGGTCAGTTTTCTGGGTCCAGTTAGTGCAGGGGAGCCAGGAACCAGGAATGTGTCAAGCTGCCACCCCTGACAAAAGCGAGGCAGCAGAGCCACGAGTCAGGTTGCCGCCCCTGAGAGAAGCCGGGAAACTGATGTGCTGGTCATCTTCGCCGACCTGTGAACTGCAGGCAGTCCAGAACCAGACTCTCTGCTGCCTGCCACTCACAGGAGACAGGAAACTGTCCAGTGATGCTGTGCTGGTGAGCTTCCTGGCTCCCCCAAGTTGCGTGAATTTTGACTTATGTGGGGCTGCGCAAGAACACAACCCCCATATATGCTGGGGGGTCTACTGTACATGTGTATGTCCTTATGACTGAAATGCTACCTTAAGTCTATTTTCTGTGGTTCCCTGCTTAAATTGTTGTATGACTGTCAAATCCACAAGAAATAAACATAGTTCAGAATACAACCATTCTGTTGGATTTAAAGTGTTCACAGACATGTACTCATTCAAACATTTTGAAGAGAATTTTGGAACTATCAGCCCAGATGCTACTCTCCTTAAAGTCAATAAAAAAAGTCCCACCAACGGGAACACAATCAGGTCCACCCAGACTACAGTCAATTTAACATAAGTCCAAAAAGATAAATGCAACTTCACAGTGTGCTGTGAGTGACTTACACTTAAGTGGCAGGATTTACATATTTGGGAAAGCCCATTTTTGCAGGTTTATTTGTACAAATTGAGAAAGTCTCTAAGGAATTCAAATCTCAGACTTCTGACACTTTTCTCTTACACTATGCTATGAAGAATCTATACACGGAGCCAGTTGTCTCAAACAACTCACTGTTCTAAAATATAACAGAATCAGAAGACTCGGTCTGTCAGTTTCAGTCACATTGTAACAGACATATTCCTGAACTGCTTTTATTTTTTTCCCTTTCAGAAATGAGCTCTGTTTACTTCAAAGAAATACTGAGGAAGGTGTTAATGATTGCCTTTGCACTTGATAATTAAAGAACTTTCTCCAGACATATCATGCTAGTGTTCAGGCTTTTATTCAACAGTTACCAGTCAGCATCAAGTATTTAGATTGAATATGAAACATATTATCCTTGTGGGAACATAGTTAAATGGTTATGAAATTAACATATGCACCGAACCAAATTTAAAAGTGGGAGTGGCCTGCTGAAATATATCTTAAGAGAAACAGATTATGTTTTTACTACTGTTTAAGGAATATGGTAAAAGGCAAAGCACTAGAAGGGTATGTCTACGCTAGCAACACTGCACTTCCCTACACGTTGTCCACATCTAAACCTCGAAGCTCATGAGCAAAGGGTAAGTACACATTGGCCCTTCCTGGTCCGGCACCTTCAGGACCAAACCAATCCCGAATGAGGGAATTTGCTGAACCAGGGTAGTTTTCTGCTGGAGGGCCCCCAGGCTGTTGCTGACCGCACTTCTGGCTCCAGCTGGCTTCTCTACCCCTAAACCTCAGCCATACTGCCTTCCAAGCTGCCCTGGTCCTGGCTCCCAGCCCTGCTGCAGTGGCCCTGGCTCTCAGCCCAGCCACCATGACTACAACTGCCAAAGAAGGAAATTAGGCTACTGGAGCATAATTTCTTCCTGATAAATGCAGGGTGGACATTCCTCATAAAATCAGTTTTATGGCTGTGTATACACTAGCAAGTTCTTTCGGAAAATCTGTTCCCTTTTCGAAAGAACATGCGGCGCATCTACACACAAAATGCGCTCTTTTGATCCAAAACTGAAAGAACGTGTCTCTTTTTCTGGAAGCCCTCTTCTACTCCTGGATCAGGGGGAGCTCCTTCTTTGGAAAACTTCTTTTGAAAAAAAAAAAAAGAAAAGAAAAAGAAATAGAAAAAGAAAAAAGAAATACATGTGTAGATGATCCTTGAGCACCCCCTTCTATTTTTTTTTTCCGAAAAAGCAGTCCTCATGATGCCAGATTTTTTGATCCCTAGCCCATTCGTTCAAAACAGTGGAGGCTGTGTGGACACCGTGTATCAAAAGAGTGGATTGATTTTTTGATCCTCTTGTTTGTGTGTGGACGCACTCTTTCAAAAGAAGCTTTTTCAGAAGAGATCTTCCGCAAGAACTTATTTTGAAAGATTGCTGTAGTATAGCCACAGCCTAAGTGTTTACTACTGATCGTTTATAACACTGGTCTGCAAATTGAAACAAAGTTTCAGTTGTTTTGGTCAAAATTGATGACTTTACATAATTCTGCTGTGCTGATTTCAAAAATGGTATCCATTTTGCTCTGCCACATAAGGATTTTTCACAAATCAAAAAGAAAAATATGGACATTTTTCATGCTTTTTACTCCACCTTATGCATTAAAAACTTGGTAAATATTAAGTTATAGTTCCTTTAGAAGGTCTTGTTGCAAATGTGCTTGAAACAGTCACCATTTTTCTTTAATGTTTTCACAAATTGTTTCCTCATACTTAGCGTGATGTGGACTAGAGGTAGCAGCACCCTGTAGGGCTCAATCAGTTTTTCAGTAATTATATTCTTGGAGCAGGGAATCTGACTCTCCCTTGGTGGCCACTGTTTCCTTACCCAATGAAGATCTCTTGCCCTGCTATCCCATTCACATAAAAAGCATGACATTTTTGTGTAACCAAAATATAAATATCCTTCAAAACATAAAACAATGAAAAAATTCTGTTTTGTTACTCCTAGAGTATATAATGTAATAATTTGGTGATTCTCTTCAACAAAATTAAGCTAGATGGCATTCATTTTGATTAATTAAATCAATCTGAGGTATTTTTCCATGCACGTTCTTGAAAATAAGTCACTGTATATAATGTATAACACATTATAATAGCATTTTTTCAAAAAATTAGACTCCCATTTTCAGAAAATCTGTTCGTCATGGGCAAAAATGGACATAATTTTTGAACTCAGCACCCAAAATTAGTTAAGAACAGTTATTTGTTCACAAACAATGGAACCCATGCAGAAGTGTGATTTGTTTCAGGATCTTAACGGATATTGAAGTTAGGCTGACTTGTGTAGAATTCTCCTTAATTATCATTTACAACTTCCCGTGTTTTCCTTATTTTCTCCCCTTTTTCCTAATGAGGATAGAAGGAGAGTCCTAGAAGCCAGAGGTAGAGCCTTCTTTAGATACCAAATTTATATTTGTTGACATAAAGTGAATAAAATGTTAAGTGTAGATCCTATTTATGTATAACTAAACATGCTCAACTTGAAAGAGCACCCTGCCCACACAGGGCTGAAGCCACAAACTCCATGAGCCACAGCTGCCCTGTCCGAGATGCATGTGGCTTGCGAGCACTCATTTGACCATGTCTGAGCTCTATGCCTGATCAATTGAAATACTCCCATGAGCTCAAGCCCTAAACCTGACCACTTGTATGAAAACTGGCTTTAGTTATTCCAACTACTAGCTATGTTTGAATAAAAGGGTGGCACCTTTTATAAAGACTGTGTGAAAAGACAGAGGCCAGGGTCAATATTTTTATAAAATGTGTGCTTAACATTAGGCTCCTAAACCCGTATTTACACACCAAAATGAACAAAGAGATTTTCAGATGAGGTGGGTGGTCACTGGAAGCTGCAGTAGGTACTCAGTATTTCAACATCAGGCCATTTATTTAGGTGCCTAAACATTGTTTGAGGAGCTTACCTGTTAGCCAACTATTTTTGAGAACCTGGGCCAAGGCCAACAATTATTCTATTGAAATGCTCTACTTCCTTTAACGCAGGATGTGGCCAATAATCAGAATGGTGTATACCTTTCTTTTTCCAGTTCTGAGGCAGGTCTTGCAGTCTTCTATACTTGTTATTTTTCACTTGATGTGTTCATTCACTTAGATCAAAAAATAATCTGTTATTAACACTCAGAAAACAAAACTTAAAAATGGGATTCATCAATAAAATTAGAAAAAAGAGATTTTTGTTGGTTGGTTTATTTTTTACCTTTCCTACAGCATGTGTAAGCCTCAAGCAGTGGGGACAACAGCCACCATGAGCTGGGGACAAGGTTTGTGGGGAGGTGGTTCCATACACCTGGAAGGGATGGAGCCTCAAGAGGAACAGGCCTGGCCAAGGGCTGACAGCTCTTTAGTGCCGCCTACAGCGAGGTGTTGCCTCCCTCAACAGCGTGTGGAGCAGCAGAGCATTGGTTCCATGGCATTTCAAAGGGTCCTGGAGTTCTCAGCCGCTGCCGCTGCTCCTGAGGCAGCATCAGCATTGAAGAGATCTGGGCCATGCTGAAACCCCAGTATCCAGTGCCGTTGCCTCCCCACCCTTCCTTCCAACCCATCAACAGGTCTGGCCTCAAGAAATTCTGATTTCCTCCAATTCTTACTCACTTCTTATTCCTCTAGCCTGACATTCACACCAGTTGGGTATGGGCAAGGAGTTTAGGAAACGCATAATTAAAAGAGGGTCAGAAATGGCACAGTGGTTCCTAAAATCCATTTTGAACCTCTAGTGTTGCAAAGAACATCAATGTTTGTCTCAGTGGAGAAACTGTAAATTCTGCTAGAGTTCTCTTCACTGTAAAGATATTTAAGCTAAAATCTAAAGCAGATTCAAGCTACGTGAGCCTTTATTTACACAGCTTTTATATGGAATAATATTTCAGGCTTTTAATATTGTCAATGTTGCCTAAAAATAGTCTGAAGTCCTTATTAAGATGAGTTGAACACCCTCCATCCCCCACATGCCAACATTATTTTACATGAAACTCACTGGCCATGTCTACACATGCCACTTCCTCCTGAAATGGATGTTAATGAGCAGCCCAGAAGATGCTAATGAGGTGCGGATATAAATTTCCAGTGCCTCATTAGCATATGGCCACTTGACTCAGAGTCTGGAAAAAGCTCTTCCAGACTCCAAAATAGATGTGTAGAGACACAGCTTGCAGAGATCTTCCGGAAGGAAACCCTCCTTCCAGAAGCCCCCTTTTCCTCAAAATTTTAAGGAAGAGAGGGATTCTGGAAGGAGAGTTTCCTTCCGGGAGATTCCTGTGGGCCATGACTCTGCATGGCTATTTTGGAGTCTGGAAGAGCTTTTTCCAGACTCTGAATCATGTGGCCATATGCTAATGAGGTGCTGGAAATTTACATTCCACACCGCATTTGCATTTTCTGGGCTGCTCATTACCATGCCACTTCAGGAGGAAGTGGCATGTGTAGACACAGCCACTAGCTGAGAAGTAGTTAAAATAAGAGGTTTTTTCCTCAAATCCTTCAACTTTTGTCCCCCTGCACCCTCATTTGCAGTTTTTCGCCACGCTATAACTGTTAGTTGCTCCATTAATGTCTGCAGAACTACATTCCATGTGGGTATTACTATGTCTTTTTATTTAACACCTTTGTAGATTTCCCACAGTGAGTCATTTTTGGGAGTCCTAGTACCAGATTACAGTGGAATGAGCTGGGCTTATTTTAGTTATGTAGAGAATGTGCACTGAACAACACACAATGGCAAAATAAATACAGTGTAGCACTAAAAATCAGCTAGTCATTCCAACTAAGCAAAGGAATGTAATGAGCCAATTCAAATACATTTCTGCTAATTTAGTTTCTGATTGTATGTGCTTAAAAAAGGAGCCACATTTTAAGAAAAAAATTAAATATGAGTTGGAACTCTCAGTTCTTCTACTAATGTAAGTTAATAGGGAGAAATGTTTTCCCCTTTGTTTTGTAGGAGAGGTAAGAAAATAAAAAAGAAAGTCTTGGAGGTATTATTTAAAGGGCCTGGTCACATTCAATAAATTCTCTAATTAATAGCAGAATATAGAAATATTTTAAGGAGGATGGAGTATGTAGATAGTGTTTAGAATGAAACTTGCACAAGTACATGTTAACCTCTTTAATCAGGCAACAGGTGTTTTTCATAATGAAGGGTATTAGGGTGGAAATACAAGGTGTGAGTGTGAGGGGCATGGGCTGAGACACTTACATGGCACCCTCTTCCAGGAGGCATATGTGGCTTCATAGCTTCACCACTACCACTCACGGGCACTGTTCCCCACTGTTATGGGAGCAGTGAGGGAAAAGGACTCCAGAGCAGTGCTTTATTGTCCTGCCATTCCCCCTGCTATGATGAGAGATAAGCCACAGTGCACACAGCCATTTCCTCCTCTCCTTACCAGGGACACACAGATTACAGAGGTTCAAGAGTATTCTTGGGGGATATTGGGCATAACAAATTATTTGTTTTAGTACCTAGCCAGCTAGTGCCTTAAATTCACATTTTTACAGGCCAGTGCAGACTCATTTGGAGGATAATTTAGGAAGGAAAATTTACATAATGTTTTGAAAGAAAGAGGGAATCCTAGTTTAGCACTTTTACTGGTCTCCTTGGGTTTTCCTCTCTCTGCATCTTAGCCTGTATAACACTGACTTGCCTGGAGTGTTGGCCCAAAGGAGTGAACATATAACCACAGGCTAAAGCCCTGTACCCTACCACATGAGGTGAGGGACACCTGATCCTCAGCCAAGGCTGCAGGGCAGAGACTTCACTCAATGCCTCTGGGAATTACACGTGCATGGTATTAGCTTCGCAGTATTAGAGGAAATATTGTGACTATTCTGAATCAGATTCTTCTGACTGCACGTTTTTACTTTTTGTACATAAATGAGTTAGCTGCAGTGTTTTTTTTCTTTTGTTTTTTATAGTTTTTTTTAATGCCACACGTCTCGAGGAGTCCCTTTGCTGTGACTGGGGTTCAATACAACTCTGATTGTAAAGGGCATGACTAAAATGTCAGGTCCAGTCCTCTAGCTAGAGGATGAGATTTCTTATGATTCCTGAAATACAGACACTTAGCAGAATAAGGAAGCCAAAGGTAAAGGGCTAAGACTACAAACTGGGGCAGAATTTTCATAGCAGCAGTTTCCTAAGGAACCTCCAAGAGTAAGCTGTGGTTGGCCTATATGGAAAAAAGAAACTGGGTAACTATATTCGTCCCTCACTCTACAGTAAGTAATAGGTCACCTCTGGTCAAAAGCTAGTGGTCATTGGCCTCCTTCTGAAATTATTTGTTGGGTTCAGTTAAAGCAGGCTTCTCACTAACTGTCCGCATCATCCAGAATATGTGTTTATATACCTAAACAAGGAGGCAAATTGATCCTAAATCAGAGGGGTAGCCATGTTGGTATCCACAAAAACAAGAAGTCCTGTGCACCTTATAGGCTAATAGCTATATTAGAGCATAAGCTTTCATGGGCGAAGACCCACTACCAGAAGAAGTATGGTAATGAGCAATGGGAAAGATGCAAATGAGGTGCAGATTAAAATACCCATGCCTCATTTGCATATTCCCATGAGATCTCGCTTCCAGAAGATCCCCTTCTGGAATCAAAAGCTGGTGTGTCGATGGGGTTCCTTTGGAAGGAAATGGGGGTCCTTCCTAAGGAAACCTCCCTTCCAGAAGACTCATCTTCCACAAATGTTCTGTCTAGAATGACTTAGGTAGGCTTGATCCTGCTTTGGGCAGAGGCTGGACTCAATGACCTTTTGAGGTCTCTTCCAGCCCTAGGATGTTATGATTCTATAATTAATTTATAGCTTTATACTATAGTATTTTGGCAGTAATGCAAGGATTCTGTAGGCCTGTATGATGAGTTAGAGCAAATTGGCATACCTGTCTTTGAACTTTGGCATAGATAAGTAGCCTACCAATTGCCTTATATAAGCTTAACAGGTTCATCATAAAGAACATGGAAATAATCAGGCAACTAATTCAGGCTAGAAATAACAGATGCGAGAATGAGCTAATTGTTATTAATATATATGACTGTACCAGCCTATAAAGTAAGCACACTCCAATATTCTGTTGGCGAAGAAATGAAGTTTAGACATAGCAGCTTAGTTACACAGTGCTAAGGCTCTATATGAAGGATAATCCATCTGTTCAGCTAGTTAGTTTTAGGTTAGTTTTTCTGGAGCCTTGGCTTCATTTTCTGGCTTTCTAGCCTCCATCTTTTCCTTTTTCATCTTCTACTCACGCACTGAAGAACCTGGACCATGCCAGAGACAAGGTTAATCCTTTGTCTTTTACCACTAGGTTTTCAAGGAAGGGTGTGACTATGCTCATCTAGGATGTTTTATAGTGATTGGTACCACACGTACCTCTAGAACAGTACTGTTTCCTTTTTTAAGTCCATTTGATTCCATTTATGTCAATAAAAGTCTATGAGGCTATATTTTGTTCTCAGCATGAATGCCCTTGTCATGCTTTCCAAGGGTCCTTGCAAGTGTCTGCACAGCCCGATGCAGGTACAAGGACCATATTGTCCTCTGAACAGATCAGTTGGCAAGCCTACAATTTATTTTGTAAAAAGAATATCAATCCCCTAAAATCAAGAAACACCTTTTGTAAAAACAGTAAACTCTTTCATAACCAGCATTCTATTATCCAGAAGTCTCAAAAAACTGACATTTTAATCGTATGTAAATTTTAGTTACGTTTTCTATAAGTACAATATAGTGAAAGTGAATACAAATAAATACAGCTAATATAGTATAAGTTTACAGCATCCAATACTACTGTTGTTGGAAAATAAAGTACTCCACACATATGTTTTTGTTTGTTTCTTAATATCTAATCTTGTTTTTGTTTAGCTTTATGCATTGCAAGGTATACTTCTTTATTATCCAGAATATTTACATACCTGGCAATTTCCCAGTCTAGAGCTGCTGGATATGAGAGAGTTTACTGTAGCAGGCTGAGAATGTTACCCAGCACCCCTGCATTAAACCCAACATACCAATTTGGACAAAATCATTACTGCCCACTGGAGTCTACTATTGTGTACCATTGTGAGATAACAGAAGAGATCAAGGTGCACCATTGCCTTAGACCCCTGGCAAAGAGAGACCCAAACAGTCCTGGAAAATACACTGGCTGTTGGTCAGATCCTGAGTATGACAGCAGGAAACAACCAAGAACCTGAGAGAGAGAATGCTCAGAGCCACCTCAGAGCGCTGGCTGACCCTGTCTAGTGTCCCATCTCCAGCCACAGTCATCTTCTTCAGAGGAAGTTGACCAAAACAACCCCAGAATACATTGGCATGGAATCTGCTCTTGACTCTGCTGATGGCGCAGTGAGACTCTGAAGCATGATATTTTATTTCCTTCTCAACTTACCACTCCTTCCAAGGTGTCAGTCATTTACTGCAGCGTTTTATACAATAAAGAACTTCCCCATCTTGGTGCAGTTTTGATAACCTGCCTGCTGACAGTAGAGTCAAAGATATTTTCACTCCCCGTCCTCCTCTTCCCTCTCAGAGTGGAAGTAAGGATCATGTAGACCTGCAGTGTCCAATATGCTTGCCATTCACCACATGTGGTGAACTGGACACGACGATGTGGCCACATGAGGCTCCTTAGAGTCCCACACGTGGCATGTCCTCCACCCACTCCACACATGCACCCCACCACAGGAGCTCCTCCTGTGGCTCCTGCGTTCCTCATGGCTGCAGCCAAGCTGTGGCTCCAGCAGGGGCAGCGGCTCTGGTGAGTCACTGGCAGTTTGCGTGGGTCGGGTGGGGGGTGCCTGGTTCTGGGCGTGTCTGGCTCTGGGGAAGGGGAGGGCATTTATTCTGAGCAGTGGGCGGGGTTGGGAGGGGCTCTGTGGTGATCCTTGACTTTTTATTGGACACCACTGATGTAGAGGCTTTCCACGCTGTCATGGTCACATTCATGAACTAGGTGAACCCTTGGACAGAGATCCAAAAGGAGAACTTATGTTCCCTTTCTATGTCCTTCTATTCTCCTGCATGGGGCTCAGTTACAAATAAGCACAGAAAGATAACCTTTTTGGTTAATAATCATATTTTAAACAATATTCAGTACAAGAATATCTGCTCTCACTTTGACTGGAATTACTATTAAATTAAATATTTCAGACCTTAAACTTTCATTCTTTTCTCTGACTAATTTGTTCTTTTGGGGGTTTATTAACTTTCTCCTTTCCACAATCTTACTGTCTTTGACATGTATTCTTTTACTTCCTCTTTGTGCTTTTTTCTTTTTCATTTCAAAATCAATTTTCTTTGACCTTTAGAAGACCTCATGAGTCACCTGTCTTTGTCTCCAGGGCTTTTGAAGCCCTGCCTGTTAGATATTCAAAAACAATTAAACCAATCATGTTTTTCTAGTATACTAGTTATATAAATTTACCAAAGTGAACCCAATAAAGTATTTATAGCCTTAATTTAATGTACAATGATTCACTTTTCACCATAAATTCCATTCTTAACCTTCCTACAGAAGCTCCTCTTAGTACTACAGTTATGAAGTAATTAATGGGGAGTCACGATTTACACATTTTTTGTCTGTGTCACAGTTTACTGCAACAAATGTCTAGATTCTGGCTATATGCCACTGCATACATTGGAGAATCATCAGCAGGTCCTGGGAAAGTGAGGGCAGGCCAGTACTTCCAGAAGCCCACCCTCAGAGTATACATAGTAGCAAACACTTTATTACTGTGTCATAAATAGCCGAGTTGTCTGGCTGGTGATGAGAGGAGACAGGACCTGCACAAGAACATACAAAAAATTCTAGCACCCTGTTATCCCCCTTCCCACTTTCACACCTGAGAAGAGGTAGGCCTGACAAAGCTCTCAGTCTGGATGATAAATATGTGAAGGCACAGGCCAAAGACTGTCAGTACTCCATTGAACTCGATTTGGCCATTTTCAGGGTCACAAAACCAAAAGACCACTCTCTCAAGATAAAATTAATTTTTTGGTTTCTACTGCTTGTTGCTGAACTCTACCTGAGAACGAAGGAATGAACAAAAAGAGTTAGGACCTAAGTCCCTGTTTTAGTCATTCACATCACAGTCTAGGGACTGTGGTGAGGCATACGACACCTATGGAACCTTTTAAGTGCCTAAATAAGCATAACAGCTATGTTTTTACCTCTGCGAAGTCACAGTGCTGTTTCACGCTAGGCACTCACATGCTGATCTCTTCACAAGCCAAGGGAAGATAGGTAGCACGTGCTAGATGAGCGTGTTAACCACCAGGCTACAGAGTGACTCCCAGGTGTGTTCTTTCATTCCCTCTGTCTCTGGGAAGACTAGCACGCCATGTGTTTATCCAGAGTTTCAACAGGAGAGACTAAGCAAGTCCCCACATCAAAATTGCCACGTGGTAAGAACACTAACCTGAGTGGTGTTCATACCCATTCTCCTCTTCAGACACAGAAGAACTTAGATGCGGGATCCCCCCGCATTCCTGGTGAATACCTTACCCACTAGGAGAAAAGCTATGAAGCAGCCCCTTCTATCTCTCCAACCAACTTCTTGCTAAAATAGAGTAGGCACCTAAGACCAGGAGACAGTTCAGAGCTGAGATTTTCTAGGAGACATAGGCACCTCCCTGCAGCCTATGCCCATGATAGCGTTGGAAATTTGTACCAACCCCTCCTGTCAAATTCTCCCACTGGCCAACTTAGGTTGCTCCCTTCCTACAGTGCTGATTTTTCTTTTTGACCTGCAGTCTAGCTTTCCCATCTTTTCCCATTCGTTTCACAGGAATTCAAGCACCTTTCCTCAGGCTTTGCATACCACGGTGATTTTCTAGACCCCTAAAATGTAAGCACTGTGATACTCAATTTCACAATGCCAATCTCCTTTTGCCTAGGAGTGTTTTGATATGTTTGGACTGCTCGTCACAGTGGCAGAGTAATATTAGCAGATGGCAATGCCAAAGGCATACGCAAAATAATTTTATTCAATACAGAATCTAATTTCAGGAGTGAAAACCTGGACCCAGATGTTTTGGGAGTAAGGAAACTTCAAAGTAGCACAGGTACTTAGCAGTGTCCATGGCTAGACTGCTTGCCAGTGCTTCGAATTTAGCAACATGGAAGTTTGCATGGCAAGAACTACGCTAATGAAGTGCTGCATATGCAGTGCACCACCTCATTGCTATTCACTGATCTGGTTCATTTACATGCCACCTTTGAAGGAGGGGGCTACTGTAGATGAGCCCTCGATGGAATTCCCATTTAAAAATTACTAAAAATAAACAATTTTAACGACCCCTTTTAAAGAGCTCTAAAATAAAATTAAGCTTTATACAAATAACCCTATATTTGAAAAATACAAATTATTGAAATGAAGTATTTTCCTTTTACTTTAAAAAAATCTTAATGCAGATAAGGACCTCAGCAATGTTGGGTAAAGCTGATAGTATACACATAAAGATCCTCCCCACATCTCAGGCTATGTCTAGAATAGAGGGATTTATTGGCAGACGTTCTGTCGGAAGATATCTTCTGACAAAACTTCTGTCAACAGATTGCAGATGGACCACAGGATGGATTGAAAGAGTGATCTGCTCTGTTGACAGAGAGTAGGCAGACTGACCAGCCACTCTGTTGGCAAAACAGCCAAACAGAAGCACAGCACACAGGGCTGTCCGGTGTCCTGGAAGCCCTTTGTGTTGACCGAATGTCCAGACTGGATTTTTGTTGACAGATCTCAGTCGACAGAGGCGTTCTTCCTCATGGCAAGTGAGTACAGCTGTTGACAAAAGTGCTGCATTGTCAACTTAACTGTCAACAGAACGCCCTTGGAAATATGGATGCTCACAGGTTTTGTTGACAAAAGTGCTGTTTTGCTGTCAAAATCCTCTAGTCTAGATACAGTCTCAAACTAGATGCTAACATTAGCCACTCTCCCTGTATGGTGTCAGGATATAGGTGTATGTCTCTTTCAATGTTCTCTTTTTGAGTCTATTTTTCTAGACCACTCGCCATCCCCCATCTCAGATTCACTAGCTCCTGGTTCCTGAGCACTCTTTTGCTGACGCTACCACTTCTTGATCACATTACCTACAATATCACAGCTGCAAAGGTAACACTATCCTTAAATATCCCAACATTTTTTAAGGATTTTAAAAAGAGAAACCTCATCTTAAATTTAGCAATGCACTAACTCTTGCCTGTTTGTATCATAGTCTTAATTTCTGGTAGGCGAAGTATCAATTTATATTTCCCATAGTACCTATGCTTCTGTATTCCTCTTCTACATGGTGTTACATCTACAAGTGATGTAATTTGTTCTCTTCTCCAGAAAATTAGACTTATTCAGTATTATTTTTGACCCACCTTCCAAGCTCTCCATATAAAATGCCAGTAACCTTCGCTAATGACACTTCTTCCTCAACTTGAGCACAGGATCATTTGTTTTCAAATGAGTAGGTCTCATCTATGCAATCTAGAAGTTTTACCTAAGGTCCTCTTATTTCAAAAGTCATTCCTTTCAAATTTTAGTCTGTAGCTTGTGTGACAGGTGTTCTGCTAATGTGAGTAATTCAATCAGATTAAATATGCACCATGGAAAAAGTCTGAGTGAGAGTTAAAAAAAATCATTCACAACATATCATTGTAGATGTTTTGCTTTGAAGTTTGATTAAAATAATTTGTTTGGACTTCTTGTAGCTTTATTCACCTGTTACTGGTTTTCCATTGTATCCATCCATGTGCTTAGTTACATGTGCCAATAATCTGTTTTCTTTCTTACTGTGGACAAAATCTGTCATGCTTTTTCACACTTAGTAGCATTTACTCATGAGAAGTCCCATAGAACACATCAGAATAAATTACAATGTAAGGTAATGCTCAACATGAGTAGAGGTTGAAAAATAAAGTATTTTGTTCTTTTTCATTTCACTTCCTTCTTTGCCCTTTTGAATCTGGACCATAGACCTGATTTAAAGACAGATATGCAAACCACTCCCCTTCAGCCTTTTTGTGCTACTCATGTCTGGTAGTACCTTACCCTATGAGAAGCAGCTTAGATTTCAGTGGGACTGCTTGAGTAGTAAGGAGTAGTCCATGTAAGGAAATTTGGCAGAATCTGGCTTGCTATTTTTTTCCAGATATGCTCTACTGTATTTCATACGTTAGCAATGAAGAAGTCCTTAAATATAGCATATTTTATAAAGTTATTCTTAATTTCACAGAAAACCCTATAATATCCCCTTTAAAATTTTTACAGGAGTTTTGTTTGATTTATTTTAAAATGACATAAATCTACTGTCAGCCTCACTTTCTTCAGATTTATTTTCTGTAAGTTTGCATCTTAATGGAACTTCAAAGATGACAAAATTCAGATTTTTGAGTAAAAGAAATCTTTCAGTTTGAATTAGAGCTTGAAAAAATGTCAAAATTACAATGTGTATGCCCAAATTACATTACTTACATTGAAATTACTTTGGTTTTCTTGTTTAATTAAGTTAGACTGTTATGAACATGTGGGATATTATTTAACAGTAATTTTTCCAAAGGGTGAGTGCTATTTTCACCCATAAAATTAGCTCCTGAAATCCAGTCATAGGTGCAACTTTGAGTAGTTGCACCTTTAACCATTTCAATTTAGGCATAGTCATGTGGATAAGGGTATGATTATTATTCAGATTTACATTTGCAGTTCAGTTTACAGGCTTTACATGAGGAAACAATGCCTGGCTGAAAACATATGCCAAAATATTCAGAGCATAATTTTAAAAATTAAATTATGTTAATTGTAATATTCTAACCATGAAAAGCTACGACCACTGACCATAATAGGAGCAAGACTAGGCTTATAAAATGTAATGAACTACAAAGAGATTGTAAAAGGATACGTACTTTAAATGTTCTAAAAGAATATGATACCCACTTAAGACCTACACATATAGGCTACAGATATACTAAAAACATCTGTCTACAGATAAAACAGATTGAAAGAGCACTCCACTCTGTCCACAGAGCAGTCAAACAGCCCAGCTGCTCTCTAGACAAAACAGCAACTGGAAGCACAACAGACAGGGCTGCCCAGTGTCCTGGAAGCTGTGTCTGTCGAGAGAAGGCCCTCCATCCCTCCAGCATGTCCACGTGGCTTTTTTATCAACAGAATCTGTTGACAAAGGCATTCTTCCTCATCTGGGAGCGGCAGAAGGTTGATGGAGGAAGCGCTAAGTTTTCTTGACAGACTATCGCCAAAAAGCATTTGTATGTGGACGTGCGGTGAGTTTTGTCAACAAAACTATGGTTTTGTCAAAAAAAACTTGCTAGTGTAGCCATAGCCGTAGATAGGCGCTTCAGTTTTTAAACTACATCCACCATGATCTAAATGCAACATAACATTTTCATTGTTTTCAGAAAAATAATTACCAATTTGTTAAAAAAAAAATATTAGAGCCACACCCATAAGACCTGACTGAACATTAATTAAAATGTAGCTAGGAAAAATAAGAGTAGAAGTTGTAGTAAGATTGTTTGTCCTATCCGAAGTGAACAGATCACTACGCAAGAATTCACATTATTACAGCCACGTACAGACACTGGAAGGTGTCAATGAAGAAGTTAACTGGAATGCTGGAAGGTGTCAATGAAGACGTTAACTAATGTGATGCAGTGAAGGTACAGAAACCTAAGTTGTGTCCTATTCTAAATTCAGCACAACAAGGCTTACAGTTGGAGTTTTTTCCCTCACACTTTTGTTGACAAACACAACACATGCCAATACAATCAAATATTTTCTATGCTCTTCTTAAAACTGAAATTCCTTGGGAAATTTGAGGAATTCCCTGACGTCTATTCTTTTTCCATTTCAGCAGTAACTAAGTAAACCGAAAAAGAAAATACAGGCCGTGTCTACACAGCCCAGGAGCATAGCGCTGCTGCTGGCAGCACTATGCTAATGAGGTTTCTAGATATTGCAAATGGTTCCCCATTTGCACTCTCACATAGCTAATTAGCATAGCCGTGTGAGATTTCACCCTTGGTAGAGGGGTCCTCCAGCAGTAAAGAGGCTGTGTAACGTGCCTCTGCCAGCTAAACACCCCTCTGTCACCAGTCCCTTATACCTGGCCACTCTGAGGACCTTCTCTCAACAGACAGGGCATCCAGGACAATGGTCCTCTGTGTTTCCAAGTGCCTGTTGTGTCAAGAGAGTGGCCAGGCATTTTGGCTGCTCTGTCAACAGAGTGGGGTGCTCTCCTGATTGGCTTTTGTGTGTGGCCACACTCTGTTGACAGATGTTTTGTTGGGAAACCTCTTCCATCAGTGACATCTGTTGGCAGATTGCTGTAGTGTAACCATGGCCATTAACTTTCATTAAGATGTAAGTTTTATATGGCCTCCTTTCATAAGAACAACCATGGAAACTACAGGGAATGTAAACAAATAATACCATTTCTTTTGTTTATCTTTTTTTTGCAGTACAAGTTATTTGCAATAAAATAATAGCACAGTAAACTCTTGACTTGCACAAGAATTATGTTCCTGAGGAACCAGGTGTATTGTGAATTTCGCACAATTCACGGTAGAGGTAGGGCTGTGAGCTCCACCCCCGGTAGCTGCTGGGGCTAGGGGATCCCCAGCAGCAACGTGGCTGGGAGCTGGCTGGGGCTCAGCATGCAGTACCCCCCACTCAGCCCCAGCCCAGCTTGTTGGGCCCACCCCAGCTCCAAGAGACGCAGGAGGAGGAAGCTGCCCCGATGCCCCCCAGCGCTCACGTGCATGCTCGGGCACCCCTTCCTCTCCCTCACTGAGAGCAACCTCCACGCTCTCCCCATGAGTGCTGCCAGGGCTGCTGTGCTCCTGCTGGCCACTGCAGGTTCCAAGCCATTAAAGGCTCTGCAGGGAGGCAGGGGCCAGCAGCTGGAGGGCAGCAGGGACACCATGCTGCTCGATGCTGAGAGCTGGAGCAGGAGGTGGTTCCGCCCCTCCCCTAACCCAGGCCCCACCTGCCCATCCACAGAGGGAGCCAGAGCCACTGGCTGGACAGGAGGCAGCCCCACCCCTGCCCTAACACTTATTTATGGAAAATATAAATAAAATTTACTTATGGTTAAAATGCCAGTTATTTGAGAGTTCCGGATGAGAGGACGCCGGATATGAAAAAGTTTACTGTAAAAACATTTTGCCATTTTTAACACTAGTTCTAACACAGAAGTGGAATCTTTAAGTCACTCGTCAGTTCTAATTAGTCAACGGCAGTAAAGTTAAATTCATTCTTGTTATTAAGTACTCCTGCAGCATTCTGCTTTTATGCCTTAATTACTGAATATACTTTCAGACCAACAATTGAAGTTGCAACGCCATATTGTAGGATCATCTTATTTTCCCCCTTCCCGGGCCTCATTTTTTTCTTATTAGCAATGTATCTGTGAATCAGACTTTATTAGTAACAATCAATTCCTTTTGGAGCTTCAGATTACCAAATCATAAACATCTACACAGTACAGTGAAAATTCAGGTATCTAGTTTTCCATAACGCAAACAGATTAGCCTACTTTGAATGTGTTTGTTTTAATTATCACAATTATTATGTTTAATTGCAAATTCTTTAAAATTAAAATAAATTTTAAAGAAGCATATACTTCTCATATTCCTGGTAGTTTCCATGATTCTTCTTATGAAAGGGGGCCTGTTTGGGGCTGATGACTTTTACAATTCTGCTCAGAGAAAAAAAATTGTAAAAGTCATCAGCCCCAAACAGGCCCCCTTTCATAAGAAGAATCATGGAAACTACCAGGAATATGAGAAGAAAAATCCAACGTAGAACCATCCTGTTTGAATTTCATCTATCAGCACTAAAAAGAGGGACCAAGGCTCAAAGCCCTGCTCTGCAACAGATTTCCTGTGTGACCCAAGAAAAGATCTTTAAGATAACCTGGCCATGATTGGACTAACCCAGAGGATTTAGGGACTGCAGACCAGAGTTCCAGGCTAAAAGGTGCCCAGAAAAAGTCAACCCACTATTATATTCAGTGCTCATCAATCCATTGATCACCATTGACCGTTACATCCTGGAGCCTCTGGGCTCGGCAGGCTGCCTGTGTGCCATAGCCTCACATTGCTTCTGGAAGGATCTGGCTACTGGCACATCTCTGAGGCACTTGGTGGGGAGAAGGGGAGGTGGCTCTGTGCACTGCCCCTGCAGCTCCCATTGGCCAGGGGCTGGAGCAGCACATGGTGACATTTTGTCACCCTGTCTCCCCCAGGGGCATGCAGAGACATGCCAGCAGCCAAATGCTCCAGGGAGTGGTGTGGACCATGGCCTCCAGGTGCCTCCAGGCTTGAACCTGCTCCTCACACCCCCTCCAGAACCCAGGCCCCCGCCCCTGGTTCAGAATCCCCTTCTGCACCAAAGACCACAAAATCAAATGCAGGAGGACTCACAGGACCAGAAAGTTAATGCAGTACTGAACCTGACATACTTCTTTCCCAAGAGGTGCTGTTCTTTACATTGCATTTACTAATGTGTTCATTCAGCCTAGTTATAAGTGTGAAGAAAGGAGAAGCATGATCTTTGGGGTAAAGGAAATGGGATAGAACTCAAGAGGAAAGCTGCACAAAAGTTTTCATGCAAACAGATTACATGGAAAAATGCAGATTCAGAACAACAAACTATTTGTGAAGTTAGATCTATTTATGGGAAAGTGGTTACAAAAAAAATCAGAAGTGTCAAAACACTAGCTTATTTTGGCACAGCTGAAATTAAACATTCTAACCAGTCATTTAGGAAAGATGTTTTATTTCAGAACATCCCTACATTTTATTTTAAAAAAAGGCATTTTAAGGCCCCCAAAAGGAAACAGACACCAAGAATTTACCTAACTTTGACTCTTAAGGCTACATCTACACTAGACTGTTTTGTAGACAAAACTGGGGTTTAGTAGACAAAACTCACGGAACATCTACACACAAAATTCATTTTGTCAACAGACACTGTTGACAAAAAAGCTGTGTAGATGATCTGGGGGGCCTTTTTCTCAACAGAGGGGATCAAAAGATCGATGCACTTTTCTGTGTAGATGTGATCTCTCGACAGAAGTTTTGTCAGACCATCTCTTCTGACAGTAACTTCTGTAGACAGATGCTTCTAGTGTAGATGTAGCCTTAATGTTTTTCCTGACATTCATACACAGGAACGGAGGACTTGGCATATCATACGAGACCAACGGACTTTCTGTTCCGTTATCCCTTCTTTGTACAGCACCTAGAACAATGAGCCTCTAGGTTTTATTGTAATACAAACAACAGGAGAAGTTTCAAAAGAAGGTGCAAAAAACATAGGGAGAAATCATGGAACAAACAGTCCCAATATGGAATACCTCTCATATTTTTTCCTATCTGAATCAGGATACATTACTACAATGAGATCTACTAAGGATGTCTATTTTGAAAATCTATGCAAAGCTTCCTTTAACGACACAATAGAATACAGAGGTTTATCTGTTAGGGAACCAATTTAGGAAAGCAGTACAGCATAAATTTGAGTCCAACCCCAAGGAGGAACTCATTTAACCATCAGCTTATTTCTAGTCCCATGAAAGAGAACATTCCTGGGTATGCTTTCCTGAATTAGGCCCTATGTGAGATTAAGTAGATGTTGATAGTTAGGGCCTTGCCAAATTCACAGTCCACGCTGGTCAATCTCATGGCCATATGATTTTTTAAAAATGGTAAATTTCCTGATATCAAATATTCAATCTGAACTATTATATGTTATAACTGTAGGCATCCTGACCCAAAATTGTGGGGCAGAGGGGTTGCAAAGTTAGTGGGTGGCAGTATTACCACCTTTACATCTGTGCTGCTACCTCTTGAGCTGGTACTTCGTCCAGCAGCCGCCACTCTCCAGCTGCCCAGTTCTGAAGGCACCAATCGCATGTGGCAGAAGCAAGAGTGGCATGATACGGTATCTCCACCCTTACTTCTGTGCTGTTGCTGGCAGGTTGCTGCCCTAAAAGCTGGGCACCTGCCCAGCAGCTGCTGTTCTCCAACCACCTACTTCTGAAGGCAGAGTAGAAGTAAGAGTGGTAATAGTGTAACCCCCTACAACAAACTTGCCACCCTGCACGACCTTCTTTTAGTTTGAGACCTCTAGTTTAAGAAATGCTGGTTCCCCCCACAACCCTGAAATCATTTTCGCTGGGTAGAAGCAAACAAAAGACCAAATTTCACGTGACACCAGATTTCATGGTCCATGTCACATTTTTCATGGCCATGAATTTGGTAGGGCTCTATTCATAGACGACAAAAAACGTACACAACATCTAACAAGACAATTAAGCCTAGTAGCTTACAGTTAATGTGAAACATTGATTGGAATAATGTTGGAAGAAATTAACTTGCTATCAGCTCAAGTAAAGCAAAGAACAAATTTGCAGAAGTTTATAAATCCAATATTTTTGTTTAATCATTAGAAGGCATAAATCTACTATATATTTTCAACAGTTTGCCTCTTCGTCTGTTTGATCAGGAACTCCACTTAATCAATAAAAGCAAGGACCAGCAAAATTGGTATACTGTATCCTCATCATAACTTAAAGCATTGTAAGGCTTTGGATGTGCCAGGAAAATGGCATGTACCTGGAATAGGATTATTTCTCATGAAACCCAGCAGAAAAGAGACAATCACCAAGTCAAGTACAGTCCTCAAAATTGACATAACTGAGCAATTCTTGAAAGAGACTGAATCAAAATGATCCAGAAAAATAGGATGAACCTGGAATGCGATTGCTTCTCAATAAACCTTACAAAAAAGAAACAAAACAGAGAAATGTGTTGTGGTGCTCTATTTTGCCACAGCTGAATCAATGCTGAAAGTGTGAAAACTAGAAGAAAATGTTGGAAACCAAATTGACTATAGCCCTTATTTGTTAAAATATAACAAATGATAAGAATTTATAGGGATGAAGAAAAAAATATACTTGATTGAATTCCCATTTTAAAAAAAATACAAAATAAATTAAATGGACAAATTTTAAAAATCCCTTTTTAAGAAATCTCAGATAAAACAATAAAAATACTGTATTTTTTGTAAAATACAATAGCTAAAATAAAATGTATATATTTTCCTTTTATTTTTCAAAAAATATATAATTAACTTACAGACATGAGAAACACTGGGTTAATCTGATTATAATAAATAATTAAAACTTATAGAAAAAAAGAGACTTATCAAAATAGAACTTGTATTTTACAAGGATTTAAAAAAAAAACTTCTCCATTACTCTGAAGCATCGACATTAACACAGGATATTTGATTTTTTTTTATACTAGAAATGTGATTTTTATTTGAACCTACGAATGTAAACTTGAGCTTATTTCCCTTTTAACATTTTGGAAGACTTAATCAAGGTTTTTGTTATACCTATCCCAGGAACCGACAGAGGAAGAGCAATGGATTAACGTTAATGGAAGAGCAAACATGGCTAGTGTATTCTTATATGCTTGCATTAAATGGGGGTTGCAAAAAGAAGCAGGAATGGAGTTGTGAACTGATAGGCCTTTTTTAGAATCTAGAAACTTTTGAAAACTTTAGGAAACTTATACGGTAGCTAGCTAATTCAACTTCCCAGGGCTGAATTTACGATGAAGTTGCTTCTTATTCAGAGTGTAATAAATGTGGATGCTGCTGATTAATACAGGAGTTAGTGAGTTAGTGTTCCATGATTACCAGCAATCAATGGAAGAATTTATCTGAGTCAGCATGCCTAAAGTTGAAGGTAATTTTAGTCAACGAAATACTACTAATGGCTCACCTTTAAGATAAAGGTACAGAAGTTAAATAATAAGATAAAAGTTTTTAGATAATACAAAAAAATGAGATCCTTCAAGACCAAATTAAATGAAACTTTGACTTTTCAGTGGAAGGACACTGAACACTGATGATTCCACAAGTAAGCCTGCTGATGAATCACCAGAACAGCCACCATGACTATCAGAGTCCGCATTTCCAAAAGACCTGAAGCAACAGAAGAATTTGGGAGCCATATCTGCTCATCTTCAACACCAAAAAAATGGCAAAAACCAACTGAGGATTATGTCATAAAAATGGAAATGGAATGACTTGAATGCGTATCCCTCTTTTACACTAGCTCTGACACTTTCACATAATAAACAGTTTCAAGAAATGACTGCCCATATTCCTCCAGATTCAGAAAGCCACTAAAAGACAAATGAAGAAACAGGGAAAAATCAAATTAAAGAATCAACATTTATATTAATATAAAATGGCTTTGGAACAGTAACAGTGACACAATAATGGCTATGAATGTCTACGCAGGAGAAAAAATAATCTGCTCCAATTAGCTGAAAAACAAACTCCAGAAGACTGCATCCATCTAGACTGCAGAGAGCAATGTGACAAGAGAGACATAGCCAATTTCTTCAACAACAATATAAAATGTAAAATATGAACAAGAGAAAACAGACTACTAACAGTGCTATTAAAGTCACAGTGCTAATCCCACAGTTGAATTCAGTCAGTTAATTTTTAAGATTCTTGCACTCCAGATAAACCATGGCAGCCTCAGTTGAGCAGTACAGTCATCACCTTTAAATGGATCTCATTAAAACTTTGTAATAGATTAAATGCTGGCAAACGGGTTGTAATGTATCTAAGGACAGACAGACAGACAGACAGAGACAGACACACACACACACAAGACTGGCTAGGTTTAGTTACAGTACCAGGAATTAGGAATTATTGCTATGTTTTACTTACATAGTAGCAAGATACTGATTCATTGACTGTTTCCCCTCCTTTTGCACATGATGAAAAATATATGCTTATTAAATGATGGGCCTAATCTTTGATTTCTGTTTCATTTAACAAAATAAATAGTGGAACTTGTTTGAGTTTTCCTGAACTTTGTTCTTTGAGGAGAGAAGACGACGACTTTGGGGTATGGGAAGAACTACAACACCTCCGGTCCTCATGTTTCATCCCCCAATCTTGATCAGCCTGCATGCTTTTTACCAGTTAGAATAAAGCTGATAAATATCCATCCCCTGACTGTTCACAAAACAAAAGAAGGCTGGAGCAACCAGGAATGGTGTAAAGTGCATGTGACTGGTTACAAACAAAAACACATTTGGCAAGTCTAATTTTAACTCTGCCAACCTTCATAGTTTCCTATTAAGTTACAAAGAGATTCTCACTACATTTTGACAACCATGGCATAAAGCAGAACCCAAAAGGTTCTAATCTTCAAAATGCTTTCACTTTAAAATAGCTATTTGGTAGAAAGTGTTCTTTAAATGCTTTCCCTTAACTATCAAAATGCTACACATTTATGCTGTCTAATTGTCAATACTTACACTGCTGTTTATGTTCTGGGAAAGTGTCAAGTGCTGTAATTCAAGTCACCATCATTTACTGCTCCCAATAATAAGATGAAGGCAAATCTTTACTACCTCAGCATTGCTTGCCATTCCTTGTAATGTAATATTTCAAACTTTTTTTCTTTTACATTCTGTGGGTGTCTTATGTTTTAAAAAATGCCCTGCTATTAAGGATACCTTAGATACCCTTCTATATTTAAATCTGGCAATATGCTACATTTTTCTGACATGCAACACATGAAAGAAAGCTAGCCAACACAAATCTGACCATCACATTTCAAAGAAAGTGATTTGCATAACGTATCACTATTAGTATTTCCATACAAGTTGTCGGGCTGCCAGTTAAAGGTCTTCAAGCATTTCTATCATTTCCACATAATAGGATTTCAGAGATTTTTAATGTATACTAATGTCAAAAGTGTACAAGGTATAGTGAAATATTAAGACATGCATAATCCCAGCATTAAAGAAAACAATTCTAAAATAAGGCTACTTGGTATCAACTGACACCTAAAAATTACAGTCTGATAGGAATAATGATTTTATTGCAACATTCAAACACTGCCTCCAAAGCTAGTTTTCTTTCCAAAGTACCCATGCATAGAAAGCACGGCAATAAGACATCCCCTGCTATGCCTTCTTGAATAGTAGATTAACTGCAGTACTGGAATGATGTCAATTTGTTTCAAAATACTGCAGCAAATCTTCTTGAATGCATGAGCAATTACTAACAGAGGGTGCAATTATAACTAAGTCGCAAGGAACGCTTTTATATGGTTCTTTTCTTACATACAAAGAATAACAAGAAAATGCAACAAAAAAGGTAAGAAGATAGATGGGCTTGGCACCACCTTGGTATCTATCACTAAAGAAATTAAGTGCATTAGTTCAGCAGAGTCCACTCTTCAAGAGATTTTCCTACAGATGAAACGGTTGACTATTAACATCTGGTCAGAGAGTAACTAAAAGTGTATCGCACATTGCCAGCATAATGATCGCTTGAGTCAGAATGGATTTTCATTTTAGGTCTCTGTTAACATGGAAAGAGAGTAATTTCTGAATGATCTGACATAAAGGTTTACTAAATTTTCTATCTGTTTACTCTGGTTCCAAACCTTGGCTGTAGATATGCGCAATAAAAACATGAAAACATTAAGCACTTTCAGCCTTCCTCCCTCCACCACAACTTCCCAACTCACTCTTTTGTCTGAATGAAATTTCTACAAAGTGATTTTTGCCATTTGTCACATTAAGTTGGCTTAATACTATTATTACACATAAATGAGAGCTGCCTGGAGCCGGCTGGGCTGCCTAGATAGTTTGGGGAAGAAGAAAATTAAGTTAAGAGAAACGGGCCAAATCTGCCTTTCAATTATAGTAGTGAAACCTCATTACAGGCAAAATCGATGACACTATATAGTCTCCCATTTTCATAGTAAAATAAATAAAGTCCCAAATAGTGCCAAAAGTCTGATTCTGATCAATGTAGTTTTTAAGTTACCAAAGGCTGCATTAAACAGATCAGACTAAATACTCGGACTTCTTTATAAGGAAGTGTGTTTTTAAATATTATCCTAAATCAAACATCTCTGACAGTTACTTCAGCATATACTTAAGCCCTGGGCCCTTGGAATCACCACTGGAGTCCCAGGTGGAGCTGAAGGTCTGGCTTATGTGGGCTCAGAACTGCCACCCTCCACCTGGCCCAAGGCTTGGTCAGGTCTCTCAGCCACCCTTCACAGAGCAGTCAGGCAGTCACCCACCTCTTTTATTATGGTGTATGGGCTTCAATATCAGTTAAAGCCTCAATTCCCTACAGTGAAGGGGTGTCCAGTACCTTCAAGTAGAACATAGACCCATTGGCCACACTTTCATCCTTTCCCTATCCTATGCCTAGGGACACTCTGCATGATGATACTGCACTGACGTATCACTCTCAGAGACCCCCTTCTTGTCAACGCACAAACACACCCCCAGGCCTGTGCTGGTTCTGCTACTTTTGGGACCATGTGCACTGATCCAAAGTGAGAAGCATTTTCTCTGAGGAGACTTGTCCCAAGTTACAAAAGTAGTATGTGCTAGAGCCAAGATTAGTATCCATGGGTTCCTGACTCTAACAATTACCTGACCAGTGGAAAGATGAATGAACTCAAAATGAATGTTTAAAGAGATGAGCTCATGACTCAGACATATGTCTTGCATCATTTCTTTTCTTGATCTTATATACATTACCATTTGCAGTGGAGAGAGATGAACCTGCAGTACAAATGACTTTGCCCTTTGTTTTGTGTAAATACCGTGAAAGATTCTATACTAACCCACAGGTCCTAAAAAGTAAAGCACAGAGATTAATTCTTGCAGCAATGACCTATATACATCATCTGACTACTCAAACAATACCCTGTTGTCACTGAACAGGTATGTAATTCATTGACTTAAGCATATTCCTTAATAGCTCTGATTTACTTACCTCTGTAGTTACATTTTTACCTCATGTAGAATATACCACAAACAATAGTCTCCATTAAAATAAACAAGACACCCTACCCATTCTAAGTGGAAAGGAACAATTGTGATTGTTTGTATACCATGTGATACTGCGCCAATATGAGCCTGTGAATGGTGGCCACTGGAATTAGCAGTAAACAGACATTCATATTAAATCATTCGTCTCCATGCTTTAAAATAGATGATGGTAATATACAAAAGGTATGTGTCTGGTGAGCCCACACCAGCCTAAGGGATTTTCTCAGGCAACCAAAGGGAGCTGGGTCAACAGATAGCTAGAGCAATGGAGGGAGATAAAAGAGAAACACATCTAAGCTCATATAGGACTTCACTAACCTGAGAGCCAGTCTGGGCTGAGTTCTCATTCCAGTTATTATATGGCCCCAAAAAGAGGTTTCGGGGGCAGATATTTGGTCACTACCTTCCCAGGTGTGGAGTGAGTAATTTGTGCTCCTCTTGCCTCCTTTGGATGGGAAAGCAGTTTCTCAGCCTCTTCTCCTCCCCCTTTTCCCCCTGGAATCAATCAGAACCTGATTCTGCATTACCTGTGGACACCACGGTGGGCAAAGGAAGTGCCATAGAAAGGTGATGATGCATTCAAATGTCTGCCCTATCACTGCCATGGAGGTGCACCAGGCTGGGCTGTATGACCTTACTCACCTTTATTAAGGGCAAAAAATGGTTATAGCCCTGAAAACCACCATTTTGTTATAGTCCAATGCTACAGAGAGCAGATGTCAGTACAGTTCAGGACTTCTTACACAAAAATCATTCTGACGTCTAAGCTGCTGGTATTTTATACACGTATGATTATACAGGTCGTTCATTGCCCCCTACATACCTGTAGCCAGACAAAATCTCCCCACTACAGACCAGCTTTTGCCTCCCCTCTAAGGTGCCTCAGAGCACACAGGGCAGTGAACAGCAGTTAAACAGCACAGTCTTTGATGCCTTCCTAAAGGGGCCCAGATGTGCTGGCTCATCGTGACCCTGAGAAACAGAAAACACAGATAGAGGGCTAGCAGGCTAACCGTTAACGGGGGGGCCTCAGCAAATTACCCCAGCTGGCATTGATGGATTTGATGCGCCCACACAGCCATCCCAGAAGAGAAATCTCCACCCTTGTAAAAGAATGTCCTGTATTCCCAAATTGCTTATCTCCTGTCTTACAAGTGCAAATTAAGTAAGAATTGCCCTTGTAAACACTGGCATCACAAAAGACAGACCAGTATGATCTGACACCATAGATAAGAAAGAGAATACGTGACCCAGGGGGTATAAAGATGGGCCCAGCAGCACTCTGACTCGGAGTGCATCTTCACCAACTACCTGCTGGTCGGGTCACGTGATTGCCTCCCGAGGTCCGCAACTGGGGACGCCCAACCTCGTATTTGTCTTTCTGCGGAATTGAGTGACCGATCCTGGCTTGGCTATGCTGGTATCGAGAGACGCAAGGAGGGTAAGATATACCCATATTAAGGAGGAGAAGATGTACCCATATTAAGGTCTCCTTTTGGTGTGCACAGTTAAAGAATTAGAGCTCTATAGATAGATGCTGTTCCATTAAGACATCATGGTATTGAATTGTAATGTAACCTGTTAACACCTGTACTCTGCTAGCATATAAGAAGTAGACAATAGCCTTTTGTAACCGCACGCTTATAACTGTAGCTTAATAAACTTGTAACTAGTTAAGATCTAAGCCTGACTGCTGTTACTCTCTGTCACTACCACACAGCCAGCACAATAAAAAGAACTTTAACCGTTTGGTTACCACAGCCTGGCCATAGGTGAGAGTGCTAGGAGCTCCCTGCTCTAGCAGTAAAAGAGACTTGGGTGTTTAGGACCCTGGGGCATCCGTCAATCTGGCCCAGACTGCCCGCTGCGACGGAGCTCTGCACTCTAGCAGTTAAAGACTCGGATGGTAACAAGGGCATAGTTGGTACCTCACCGCACATTACCCGGCCACCATCTAACAATACTTCATTTTTTGTGCTGTAACGCATCATTCGATCATTTCTCCAAATATCTGTATTGCGGATTAGTTGTGCACTAGGTTACTGAAAGAGCGCTAGCTGAAAGGCTCTAGGCCAGTGTTTCTTAAACTATGTTCCAGTATATATTTTGTGTAATTGCAACCAGATACAATATTACTTCTTCATTGCTATGATACTTTATTGCATTACTTCATTTTGTTTTTGCTGGATATGTAGGTTTTGTTTTTGTTTTGGGATGACAACAATCTTTGGAAGAAAATTTTCCAAGGTGTTCCACCTAAAAATATTATTGTTTGGTGTTCCATGGTCTCAAAAAGCTTAAGAAAGACTACTCTAGAGGGCCCACCTCCAGAGCAGAACAAGTCAGCCCAGCAAGGTCCAGGGCAAAGCACATCTCAGATGTTGTGACTGCTGCTTGAAAAAAAGAGAGCTGTATGTATCTTCGCTTCTGACACCACATAAAATTCCAATCCAAGCAATGGATCACTAAGGCTGTGTCTGCACTACAAAAATAGCTTCAAAGTTGAGCATTTATACACACCCTACATCAAAGTTCAACTTTGAAGTAGGGCACTACTCCATTCCCGAGAATGGAGTAAAGTCTTTGAAGTTGGGCTCCCTACTTCGAAGTAAGGGGAAAAAAATGTGCATAGACTCTCTGCTGGCTACTTCGAAGTAGTGCCTAACTTCACAGTTAGTTCCTAGTATAGATGTACCCTAAGAGACCTTAGTTATTTTAGTCCCCACCATTGCACTGCTGAAACTACTTGTTTCTGAATCCTGCCTAGCACATCTGTACATAAGGATTATGTATGCCTCATATACATGGTTAAAATCCTAAACTATGATACTACCCAGCACCTCTGCATTTCAAGACTATATGCATTTGAAGGTTCCTGGAGAGCTGCCAATGCAACCTTTAGTGCTGAAGAGATTGTGCATTATTGCTCCCTAACCACTTTTAGTGATGCCTGAACTTTGCTGGAAGTGGGTATGAAAGAACTCTGTTTCCTTCTGTCAGATAACTCCTTGTGTTGTTTTGGCTCATTTTCTCCTGATCATAGAGTGCAGCTGTGTTTAATGAGCTCAGTCATAAATAAATCAGTACAACATACTGTATTAAGTACGTCACTAGCAGTTGAAACGTCAAAAATTGTTTCTGATCGGAGGGAAAAGACTCTCAAAATGACAACCTGACCTTGTTGGAAGCTGCTGCCTTTGGCTGACACCACTCATTGGCTCATGAGCCAAATAAAGCCCAGAAGTCTCAAAAGGGTGGCCATGTTAATCTGTAGCATCACAAAAATCAAGTAGTCTTGTTGCAGCTTAAAGACTAAGGAATTTATTTATAAGGTAATGAGCTTCCATGAGTAAGACACTCTTCTTAAGATCCCCCTCCCTGCTATATAAACCCTGTGTTCTAGTTATCTACTCCAGTCTGAAAATCTGAAGAAGTGAGTCTTACCTAGGGAAGCTCAATATAGAAATTTGTTAGTCTGTAAGGTGCTAAAAAACTGCTTGGTTTTTGTAAAGCTCAGAAGGACACACACAAGTCCTGACTCAACAGGCCAAATGTATTCAAAGGAAAACAACAAAACAAAACAAAACAAAACCTGCATTGTGCTGAAAGCTCTTAGATTAATGTCACCATACGCAAGGCTGGCGACAGAGCTGTCAGGCCCCTGGGCAAAGTGGAGAAGACTAGCTCCAAGCATCTGGAGATGGTGGGGCCTCAGGCAGAAGAGGCAGGCGTGTGGCTAGTGTCTCCCAGCCAGCCCATCAGCACTGTCTGGACTACGCCATCTGGGGCTCCAGCCTTTTTTAAGTCACTGGGTCCAGGTCCACCCCACGCCATAGGCGACCCTATAAATGCAGCTCTATTGCTTAAAGTTCCAAAAATCACACAATCCCAAGAGCATAGGCAGGTGGCATAGAGTCTGATTGGAATCAACTGGAGTTTTGCTATTGATTTAAGCAGACCAGAATTTCACTCAAGGAATCTGCGACTAATTGTCTTCTGACTTTTACCACTATCAGTCAGGGGAAACTCTGCTGAAGTCAACAATCCAAATTCTTGGTTGCTTAACATCTGTTTTACATCTCTCTGGTACTATATAAAGGCCATATAGTTGGCTGCTGCTACAGCTTTGGAATTTCCCTTTATTCCAACACACACACATTCTACCCGCTTCTCAGCACCTACCACCGAGCTCTGGTGAAACTGAAATCTAAAAAGGGCAGCTTAGCTCAGCTGGAACAGTGAATAAAACCAGTGGAGGTAAAACTAGTGATTGAGAGATCAGAATCAGGCCTGTTGATCTCAGAAAGGCAGTAATATGGAAAAAGAACAGTCTGAAATATCAATAACACTAGCAAATTCAATATATGTTCATTTGATTTTTGATTGCTATCAATATGAAAAATCTTGTTTGGATTTGTAAACCTATTTTATAAATAACAGAGAATAAGTGCAGATTTCCACCAAGTCATTTTAATAGTTATTTTCCTTTTTGAGTCCACTTTAATATTTTCATTGATAATAGTTCTGTGAAGTGATCCAGGAAAAGTTTGTGTTAATTATATCAAAATGGGACTATGTATTATTATGCGCCAGGTGAAAGCTTGCTATGGGGTTGAATTAAAATGTCATTGAGGCTGACAGGTGTGAACACACTCTTCAATTAACATACCCATAAATTTAAGCCCCCACCTACAATAGAAGAAGGCTGTGAATGCGCACACAAGGTACTACAGAGCATTGTTTTTGTGGTTATATGTGAGTGGGTGTTATATAATACAAAAAAAATACAGAAACCAAGAGAGACTGAGAGGCAGGAAGAAAGCCAAGTAGCAGCCTGTGAGCATGGTGCAAACCTGAAGATGTCTAAAGAGAGATCAGGCTTTGTATAGTGGCTTAATGCAGCTTAGCCCTTTATACTAACAAACTGGCATTTTTTTTATTATAATTATTTTGGTTCCTCTTGAGTTCAGGCAAGTAGGACTTTATCCATCTCTTGTAAATTAAGAAGAACATACTAGACTTGCATGTGTTTCTAATTCAGCTGGAAAATGTCCAGGGTCCCCAGTGTTAGCCAGCTGTCAGAACCTAAATGGGGAAACAATATAGTAAAAGCAGAGTCAGATAGTAAAATCTACAATTTTGACTTTTTTATTTGGGGGGAAAGGAGAGAAGATTTACAGTTTTATATGAAAAACAACATTTTCATGATGTTTTACACAGGAAAATCAATGCTTCAGGAAGTCTATTGGAAATTCATGCACGCTACTTCTGAGATAACTGAATGTGGCCCTTCAAACTATCTTATTGTGAAAGAAGGCTTCTTTCATTATTAAAACTAAGTGAAACTGGAAAAAATGAGAAATAAGTTAAAAGTGAATCAGAGCTGATCCTAGTTATCATTTTAACTGTGTAGTCCTTACCCATATATTACAAAGTCAAAGCCTCACACAAGAGTTTGCAGGATTTGGTTCATAGATTTTGAGCAAGCTATTCTTTAACTTTTTTTTAAGCAACACAATCTTTTTAAGAATAGAAAAGTAAAATCTCTGTGTTACTAGCAACAAAGGATTTTTGGATGTAAATTTTATTGACAAAGTGCTCAATAAGAGCATATATGAAGAAGATAGAAAAACCTGTCATTTGTATGTCTCATTGTGATTTTGTATTTTTCTTGTGGACGTACATTTTTGCAACTAAATGCAATTTCCAAAACAAAATTAAAAATAAATGATGACAGCTCACAGGCATTACTTAGAAGATTTATTAAAATTACTGTTAATTACTCCTAATGTGGATATAGTTTTGTTAATCATGTCTGAAAGTGAGCCTAAATAAAGGGGAAAATGCATCAAAAATGTTCCCAGCTATGACTTTTCACTGTTGTTGGAGATGTACTAAGCTTGAGACAACTATATACATGATTGGAGCACAATTCTGTAGTTTCAGTTCAGCACAGCACTTCTGTATATGGTTAAATTCCATTGACTCCAATGGGCCTACATTTAAGTGCTTTACTGAATGAAAGACACAAGCGAGAATGAAGCTATCTGGGGGTTTTATTTCTTTTATTGCCACAGCTGTTCTGTGAGAATTTAGGCTAATTCTCAACCTCTATGCCCAAATCTCCCCTTTTGCAAAATGTGTACAATAATAATGCCTTCCAACATACTGGGACTTCATGAGGATAAATTCAGCAATACCTGCAAACCACAGGCACTTTCAAGTCATTGTATTTTGAGATGTTCCTCAAAGTAATTTAATATATCAGCTTCATTTCTCTTAAATTATGTCTTGATGGGAATAAAAAAAATCAATATTTATGCACACACTCTGTAAGCAAAACGAAATACAAGAAATCAAATTCTGAAAGCCAAAGTAGCAACTTTATTATGAAATTGCTTTGATTATACAAGTATGAATTCAATCTTATCCAAATCAGAAGCATGCTGTATTAAATTGTGCAAAACTCAAAATGTCTTTACTAGTCAAGCCTTACGTGAAGTTTTCACTGGCTTTAGTGGGAGTCTTTTCTATTAAGGAGCCTGCAAATGGCTCAATTGAAAATTCCCTCGATCATCTGCAACTTCAGTTATCCTATGAGTAAATGTCCCTCTGCTGTTTGGATAATCCAGGTTGTATGCAGTCAAAATTCCTGTGCTATTTGGGTGAGTGGGGCTGTATTATTAATTATTATTATTATTATAATACAGAGAAGGGACATTATGCCAACTTTCACATAGGAATGTTGTTATTTTCAATATTCTAGGAATAAATAAAATAGTACCAACACTTCTAATACTCTCACCAGGGTTTGGGGATTTTTCTACATCAGCTGTACTTCTTTAATGCCAATTTCATGAGTGTAAACGCAGCTCTCCCAGCAGAATTACACTATTTTCCTTATTCACTCTCAGCAGTCTCCAACATTATATGGCTTTTTTATCATTTTATTTGAGTTTCTTCTTTGTGTAAATACAACACAGAATAATTTTACAATAATTACCTTATTATTCTATATCACATCTACACTCTTCAGTCCTCAAAACTCCACCCCTCATTTTGGGTGTATAGCTACTCAAAGTCAAGCCTCCATTTGTTTCCAAGGTAACACAGAGACAGTAATTTAAGCCAAATGCTGGAATTAAAAGCAAAACCAATAAAAATGGATATGCATCCACTTTGCCACCAGTGAATGTGTTGAAAATGAATAGAAATACTGAAAAAAAATTAATAATGAAATAGAATGGACAGTAAGTGCAAGACCTTATAATAAACAATATGAAGAATGGTTAGAAGTGCTTAGATATTACATTTATGTTCATTGGCCTACTGCTATAATTTACCTTGTAATAAATGAGATTATGAAATATGTTGCCTCCCCTCATATTATCAATTCAGAATAAAAGTGAGTCCTACTTTCATCAGTGTGCATACAGCTTGTCATTATATCACATATGTTTAGTATATTCTGGCTCGAGGGTTCTCGGGCTGCATGGTGAGGCTATTATATGGGGAGTCATGAGCTCTTAGCCTCCATCCCAAACCCCGCTTTGACTCCAGCATTTCTAATGCTGTTAAATATATATTAAAAAAGCGTTGTTAATTAATAAGGTAGGGGGTCATACTCAGGGGCTACCTACGTGAAAGAGATGACCAGCACAAAAGTCTGAGAAGCACTGTTCTAGCTTAGACATTATTTCACTTTTTTTTTTCCATTCATCTATGTCTCCTGCCTGGAAATGCACACAGAATCTTTCCTTCCATGCCCAGCTACTTACTAACATTAAAAAGCACAGAAAATATGCAGGAAAAGATACCAGTCTTGAGTCTTAATTTGGCCATGTCACATGTAAGTGGAAAACAGGGGTGGCTTGGTAGTTATTCTGTATTAAAGAAAGCCTTACTTATGGAAAATTTGTGGAGAGAAACAGTACATTACGTGCCCCCAAACAAACTTCTGCCTTCTACACACAAACAATTTTCCTGACCACTCTTGTTTACCTTGCTCCTATTCCCTGCAATTACCACAGACTGCTCAGGGGGAGCCCCTTCCTCAGGAGTTCCTTCAAACAACAGTTGACCTCCATTTGGTTTTACAGGGGCCCTGCTCCTTTGAGCCACAACCAATTCCTTCTGGGCTTCAGCTGCACTCATATCCAACTCTGGGATCTTACCAACATTTTGAGCCACCTTAGGCTCTGGCAAAGAACTAGCTTCTCCAGAAGCAGAAGCACCTTCCTTGCACCAAGGACCAGCATCTTTATTAGGGATGCTACTGCCCATCCCAGGGACTTTCCCTCTATTCCAGTCCCCATGGCTGGATTCAGGATCACACCTGGAACGCACTTTCGTAGTTCCCTCTCTAGCCACCACAGGCTGAGGGGAATCTTCCTCAGACAATGAACTAGTTTCCCTGTTGGCACCCTTTTCAAATGCAGACTCTGCTCTCTCCCCAGGCATGCTGCTGCTGTTCAACACTGAGGCCCTGTCTACACTTGGCCAAAATTTTGAAAGGGCCATGCTAATGGCCAAATCGGAGAATACTAATGAGGTGCTGTTAGCCGATGGCCGGGTAATGAGTGGTCTGTGAGCCTATTTTACATCCGAGTCTTTAGCTGCTAGGACGGCCCGTCCCTTTGCAGCAGGCAGCCAAGATGGCTGACAGATGCCCCCAAGATTCACCCGAGTCTTTGACTGCTAGGATAGACTGTCCCTTTGCAGTGCGCAGCCAGTGTGGCTGACGGGTGCCCCTGAGATTGGTGCAGAGAGCTTATAGTACCCGAGTCTTTGACTGCTAGGACAGACTGTCCCTTCGCAGTGGGCAGCCAGGGAGGCTGACGGGCGCCCCCCAGGAGTCTGTCCCGTGGAGGCGACACAACTCAACACTCAGCTCTTACTGCACCTTACCACTGACCAGGCTGGTATAGCCAAATGGCTATGGTTCTTTGTTTTGTGTTCGGTTGAATCACAGTAACTGAAAGGAGTCAGGCTGAAACTTAAACATGGTAACTATTTATTAAAGCAGAAACAAAAATCTTAATGGTTACACGGTTATTGCTCTATTTGCTTAGCTACTATAGTAGGAGGATACAAATGACATGTCAATTAGAGAAAGTTACCCATTTGAGGACCAGATGCCTCAGACTAACGAGCTCTTACTATTAAATGTGCACAAAAACAGTGCATGTATAATTCTCACCCCTGCATCCTTCAACTCCGGCATAGCCAATGTCGTTCACTGAATCCCTCGGGAAGAACAAACGAGGAGGGCGTCCCCTGGGTCCTCGGGAGGCAAAGACCTTACCCGACCAACAGGTGTAGGTAATTGGAGCTCAGTTAGAGTGGGCTGCCGGACCCTTCTTTATACCCCTTGGGGCACGCAGATTCTTCCTTATCTCAAGGTACCAATTGTGCTGGCTCATCTTTGTGACGCCAGTTCTTACAAGGCAGTTGCAAGTTAATGTACACTTGTAAGATAGAGATAACCAAATTTGTTAAGACAGGGCGTTTTTTTCACATGGGCAGGAAATTCCTCTTCTGGGACGAAAAATGTGAGCGTATCAATTATCAGTACCAGCCAAGGACAGCTTGAGGCCCTGTGGTCATCGGCCAGACTATTAGCCCTCTTATCTGTATTTTTCCCAGTCCAGCGTCATGCTAACATAGCACATATGTGTTTGTGAGGCATTTCAAAACATTCTTAAGCCTTGTACTTTGTGCTCTCAAAACATTCTAAGACTGTGCTATTTCCCTGTACTTTGTGCTGGTCTGAGGCACCTAAGAGGGGCAGGCAAGATGGAGTAGAGCAGGGGGATTCTGTCTGGCTACAGGTGCTGAAATGAATATTCAGTGCTTCATTTAACATGCTACCTGCTGCGGCACTCCGAAAGTGCTGCTTTTCAATCGTGCACCACTCATCTACACGGGGCCTTTTTCAAAAGGACCCTGCAAACATCGAAATCTCCTTACTCCTATCAGCTGAATAAGGGGATTTCAATGTTTGTAGAGTCCTTTAAAAAAGGGCCCCATGTAGATGAGCCATGTACAATTGAAACATGGCACTTTCGAAGTGCCGTGGCCAGCAGGATGATAATGGGGTGCTGAATATTCATTTCAGCTCCTCATTAGTATTCTCCAATTTGGCCATTTAGTATGGCCTTTTTGAAATTTTGGCCAAGTGTAAACACGGCCAGACAGAGAATTGGATACATTCTCCTCTGTCCCAGCCCCCAGGCTGGTCTCAGATATGCTCAGGTGAGCCAGCGTCTGTCACAGACAACTTGCCTTTCCCAGTGGACAAGCTGCTTTCCTGCACAGACACAGAGGCACCTTTCCTTGGCTCAGGCCTGGAAAACTGTCCGCAGGACTGTCCTGGCCACTAGGGCTACGTCTACACGTGCATGCTACATCGAAATAGCTTATTTCGATGTAGCGACATATTTCGATGAATAACGTCTACACGTCCTCCAGGGCTGCCAACGTCGACGTTCAACTTCGACGTTGGACAGCACCGCATCGAAATAGGCGCTGCGAGGGAACGTCTACACGCCAAAGTAGCACACATCGAAATAAGGGTGCCAGGAACAGCTGCAGACAGGGTCACAGGGCAGACTCAACAGCAAGCCGCTCCCTTAAAGGGCCCCTCCCAGACACAGTTGCACTAAACAACACAAGATCCACAGAGCCGACAACTGGTTGCAGACCCTGTGCATGCAGCATGGATCCCCAGCTGCTGCAGCAGCAGCCAGAAGCCCTGGGCTAAGGGTTGCTGCACACGGTGACCATAGAGCCCCGCAGGGGCTAGAGAGAGAGCGTCTCTCAACCCTTCAGCTGACGGCCGCCATGGCGGACCCCGCTATTTCGATGTTGCGGGATGCGGAACGGCTACACGTGCCCTACTTCGACGTTCAACTTCGAAGTAGGGCGCTATTCCCATCCCCTCATGGGGTTAGCGACTTCGAAATCTCGCCACCTAGCGTCGATTTCAACTTTGAAATAGCACCCAACATGTGTAGCCGTGACGGGTGCTATTTTGAAGTTGGCGCCGCTACTTCGAAGTAGCGTGCACGTGTAGACGTAGACAATGGATTGGAATCACTCCTTCCCTCCTTGAACTGTGGCAGGCCATTTGTTTCAGAGCTCCATGCAGCCCAGGGTTCCCTGACCCCATCTTGGCTCACCCCTGCAGGAGTTTCCTTAACCCTCAGCTCTGTCATTGCACATTCATGCTGCTGTTCTCTCTCTCTCATTTGTTCCAATCCTTTAATCTCAATTCAGTTTCCCGGTGCTGCAGCTTCACAGATGAGTTGCTGAGCGGGGTTGCAGACTTACAGGCCCATGCCCGCTGCACCCCATGATTCCCAGAAGAATCCCTTCAATGTGCCAAACTCCTTGCAGGTCACATGTTCCTGGAGGTTAGGATTATTTGGAACTTGAAGGAAAGACGGAAGAGATGCATAACTCTTAGGACAGAAAGACCTACTCTGTAAAATTAAGTACTACAAATTTCAGACTGCAAAAACTTTTGTACTTCTATAGTTTCACTGACTATTGGAGGAAGTATGATATTTTGGCATCTTTGATGTTCATCTGTATCCTGAACTAAATACTGCTTTCCCCCAGAAGACTCTACTTTAGCCAACTCCTCCAGCTCTCCATCTCACTTTGTACACAGTAAAATCTGGCTAATTACTGATATTAATTTCAAAAGTAGGTACGTTTTCCATATGACAGCTTGTAGGTATGTAATAATCAATCCAGTCTATTGCCCATCAGTCATCACACAATGGCTAAGTCTACACTAGCCCCCCGATTTTCAAAAGTGGGATGCTAATGAGGCCCTGCAATGAATATGCAGCACCTTGTTAGCACAAAGAACAAGGACAAAGGAGACAGAAGCGACTGCAACAATTACTGTGGAATCTCCCTCCTAAGCATCACTGGTAAACTGTTCGCTCGCGTCATCCTCTGCAGACTCCAGAAGATTGCTGAGAGGGTGTATCCTGATTCACAGTGTGGATTCCGTGCAGAGAGATCTACCGTTGACATGGTCTTCTCTCTGAGGCAGCTGCAGGAGAAATGCAGGGAGCAGAGGAAGCCACTCTATATTGCCTTCATCGACCTAACCAAGGCCTTCGACTTGGTCAGCAGGGATGGACTGTTCAAACTGCTCCACAAGATAGGATGTCCGCCACGGTTACTCAAGATGATCCAGTCTTTCCACGAAGACATGAGAGGAACCGTCCAATACGATGGCACATTATCGGATCCTTTCAGCATCCGGAGCAGCGTCAAACAAGGATGCGTCCTTGCTCCGACATTGTTTGGGATCTTCTTCGCACACCTCCTTAAACACACCTTTGGCTCTTCAACAGAGGGCATCTTTTTGCACACAAGATCTGATGGGAAACTGTTTAATCTTCCAAGGCTGAAAGCTAAATCTAAGGTGCGGGAAGTCCTCAGAGACATGCTGTTCACAGATGATGCTGCTGTCGTGTCACACACAGAAGACCAGCTTCAGAAGCTGCTGGATCGGTTCTCCAAAGCATTCAAGGACTTTGGGCTCTCCATCAGCCTAAAGAAGACAAATGTACTTGCTCAGGACGTTGCTGTTTCTCCATCAATCAGCACTGACAACTATATGCTGGAGGTCGTCCACGAGATCGTTTACCTCGGGTCCACCATCACTGACAGCCTGTCCTTGGAGACTGAGCTAATTAGGAAGATCGGTAAAGCAGCCACAACTCTGTCCAGACTCAGCAAGAGAGTGTGGAATAACCACAAGCTGTACACTCACATCATCAAAATGCAAGTCTACAGAGCCTGCATCCTCAGCACCCTCCTTTACGGCAGCGAGACTTGGACCCTGTATGCCCGCCAGGAAAAGAGGCTGAACGTCTTCCACTTGCACTGCCTCAGGCGCATCCTTGGAATATCGTGGAAGGACAGAGTGTCCAACACTACCATCCTTGAGCAAGCTGGAATCCCAACTATGCACACCCTCCTCAGGCAGCGGCGGCTCCGCTGGCTTGGCCACGTCCACAGGATGAATGATGGAAGGATCCCAAAAGACATCCTGTATGGCAAGTGGCAAAAGACCTCCCGGACACCCCCAGCTGCGCTACAAAGATGTTTGCAAGAGAGACCTCAGGGAAGTAGACATCAAGCCAGACAGCTGGGAGGAGCTGGCAGACGATCGCAGCAGATGGAGGCAGGAACTATACAAGGGCCTTCAGAAGGGTGAGTTGAGGGTCAGACAGCTAGCGAAGGAGAAGCAAGCTCACAGAAAGCACAGCAAGGACCTGCCAGACACCCATTACTTATGCAACAGATGCAGCAAGGACGGTCACTCTCATGTGGGTCTCCACAGTCACAGCCGACGCTGCAAATGAGGATGCCAAACAGAACTACGAAGGGCGCAATCCATAGTCTACGTAGACTGAAGGATGCTACTACTGTTAGCACAGTGGTGGCCATGGCACTTTGAAAGTGCCACTTTCAATTGCACGCGGCTCATCTGCATGGGGTCCTTTTCGAAAGGACCCTGCACACTTCGAAATCCCCTTATTCCTATAACCATTGCAGCGCCTCATTAGCATATCCCAAATTGTCTCATTAGCATTCCTCTTTTGAAAGGGAGGGGACTAGTGTAGACATAGCCAATGAGAATACTGAAATATAATGAACATAAAGATTTTAGAATAAATCATATGACTAATGGCTAGAAGTGCTCAATCACCTTCGCAAGACTTGCACACAAAAACTTTAAAGAAATAGCAGTACAGTGACTTCCAGGTAGGTTTGATAAGTGAAACAAGAGCTGTTTGCTGCCAGGTGGCCTGGCATCTGTTTATTTGTTCATTTTAAGCACTTGAACATACAGCTTGAATGACATTGTCTACTCCCTCCGTACTTTCCCTGTAGTCCATGTTTATCACTTTGATATGGCCATGATAGATTCTATACAAAGTGTGCCTTGTGAGGTATTATTTGAAATGTCACAAGCTAATGAACATCACTGTCCTGTTAAAACGTGTGTACCACTATTGTATAAGGAGTCATAAGATTTTACTGTGGGTTGAACCCCTCCAGTCCAGCATTCTCAGGACCTAACTGATGCTGAACGAGAGTATTTGTCAAACCATGGGAGGTCAATATTGTCTAGCAGCTTTACCAACACTTCCACTGCTTATTGGGCTCTTAGAAGACATTTAGGGGTAAATTAGAGCTCAGAACACTAAGAGTCAGGGCTGTAAACAAAACTTCACAGGACTGTGCAAAACTTGGACGCACGAATGATAAGTGGACATCCCACTAACTAAAATTATGCCAGTCCACACATGTTGCCAGACAAGACTAGAGAGATTCAACATATGTTACTGAAACATGCAAGTCAAGCTTACAGATTACTTCCTCAGTGTCAACAAAAGGACTGCTTTCAAGTTATAGAAAATTAAGAGCTACTAAAACAATCATTTGCCATCAGAGAGAGGATTATAAACAAAATATTTGCATGCCATCCTTAATACAAGCAGAAAGTGTGAACAAAAAATTTACAGTTCACCTGGAAGATGCATTGATTTTTATATATGCTACAGACTGTCTTCACCTCATCAGGGATCTAATCCTCAAAGATATAATGAGGGTATAAAATAAGAGATAGTCGTGTCCTCATTACCTCTCCATGCCCAGAACATCAATAAATGCCCATAGGACACTGAACTGAGTGGTCACAAGCTAAATGGAAATATTTTGTGAACTAAGAATTGTGAACTGGCAGTAGCAAGTGGCGGGGTGTGAAAGCTATTCACTTCAAATCTTAGTTAGCTTGGTAAAGTTTAGGAATTAGCCTACAGTTTTATCTTTTATTATGGTTAGCAACCAATTGTGACTTGTATGCCTATAACACTAGTAATCAGTAATCATTCATCTTTACTAAAGCATTCATCTTTTACTTAAGCTAGGCCAGTGTGCTTTTGGTTCAAGTTTCTGAGGAATCTTCACTCAGGTTAACAAAGGCTGGTACATATTCATTACCCTTTAATGGAATGGTAAACTTTTAATGAGTTTACACTGTTTGGAGTTGATGGGAAAGGCTTGAATATTGTAAGGGTCCACATTTCTAGGGTGTAAGGCTGGAACAGAGTTATGAAGTGTTGCTTTGTATCTGCTCATGTGTGGCTGGGATAGCATTCATGTTACTTTGCTGGGTGTACCTTTACATGCTAATGAGCATGAGCAGAGCCTGGAGAGCAAAAGACACCGTGGCCTGGAAAATTAAGGGAAAATCCAGCTTGCACCCTGGAGAAAGTTATGTGAAATCTCAGAAAAAGCTTTCAAGCTCACCATTTCTTTACTTAGGCTCGTTGCTTCCCATCTACAATCTTTTTTTTCCTTAATTGCCATTTAATTTCTCTGATCTGTACTATGAACATGTATCAGAGAGGTACCCGAGTTAATCTGTATCTTCAAAAACAACAAGTAGTCCTGAGGCACCTTATAGACATTTTAGAGCATAAGCTTTCGTGGGCAAATACTCGCTTTGTCAGAGGCACAAAAGCTTATGTTCCAAAATACCTGTTAGTCTATAAGGTGCCACAGGTCTTCTTGTTGACTATCACCATAGACATGGAAAACTATCAGAAAAATTAAGAGCAGTGTTAGCTAGTCAGGGAAATCTAAATTCTATTCCCAGCTATACCACTAATTTGACATGTGTTTTGGGGCAAACATAAAAATGCCCCAGTGGATCACAGCAAAGCTCCATCTTCTGATATTGCAGGGTTCCAGGTGCTTCAGAGGGAAAAAACAGAACACATAATCATGAAGTAAGCCACCCAGTGTTGCCCATTCCCACCTCTGGCCATCCTTCATAATCCTTCCGTGCCTGTCTCAGCATGTGAAGGTGCTGGGTTTTATTTTGGACAGACAAACCAAACCAAATCCCACCTACAGATATGCAGGAAACACTGCAGCTAAGATTGTGAGCAGCCTGCCAATCACCAAAAGAATGGTAAGAAGGGAGAGTCACCAACTCTGGGACAAAGAACAGTATGACATCTGGCAGAACCAGTACTAAAATACAGGCAAGACCAGGGTACTAGAAAAAGGTGGTTCTGGCACAAATCACAGTGCTGATCA